>NC_136392.1:38530188-39005188 GCF_965140285.1 Lepidochelys kempii
ACGCGCTATCTCAGAGTAAATGCGCCAGTCAGTTGGTAGCGCAGAGAGCGCGCCAGCAGCAAGCTCGCACCATGGAGATGCCTCTTCAATGCCAGTGGCAGCTGCAGGGGGACCCCTGGCGCCAGGTTGTTGCCCACACAATGGAAACGATGCTACAAAGCTAGCGGCATCTCCTGGAAGAGCAAGAGCATCATGCATTTGCCTGCATCACGGAAACGAAGCTCCACCATGAGCAACATCTGGAAGACGAAGCTGGCTGCGCCGTGGACACTTCGGCCGAAGGTGCTGATGGATTGTTGCTTAAATGGCCCTTCCATGGGAACCTGGCCCATTAGTCGCTTACGACGGCAAGCAGCCAGATGTGATCAGGAAGAGGTTACCAATGCGGATCCATCTCAACTTGATCGCACGGCTCTAGGGTGCAGCGAAGACCAGGGGCGTTGGGAGCGATTTCTAGGAGCGGTCGGAGCTGGGGGCTCTCAGAAGCAGCACACGCAGTAAGCCATTTGCACTGAACTCAAGGGGGCCAGCCGAGCTCGGGGCTCGTTAGCCTACTTCGAAGTGCCCAGCAGCCATGCCAGTTCTCGGTAGGGTGGTTACAGTCCCTGCTGCCTAGAGCCTCCCTGGCAGCGTCGGAGTGGGTCGGCCGCAGCATTACAGAAAGACGGAGAAGCAACCAGCGTGGGCTTGGATAACGCCCGGCGCCCGGCTTCCATAAGCGAAGAAATGCACGACCCTCCAGTTTCCAAATTACCGGTCAAATATTTTGTGGTATTAGTGACTAATTAGTAATTATTGGTCAATTATTTAATTAGCCAGTCAATAATCAAGCAATCCTTTCCACGAGCTAATTATTTTTATAACAGTTTGACTGTTTCTTTAATTGTTAACCAGTCAGTTCATCACTGAGCAATCCTTTCTTGAAGCTAATCACCAAGTAATGCAATCGGGGTTCGCTTATTTCTTAGCCAGTAATTACGCATTAAAACAAATTGCATTATTAGTAATTATTGTGTGTCTTGTCCTAGCATCTCGGCAGCCTTGTCACAGACACACAAGCACGATTGCTGCCCCAGAAAACTTATTTTAAGGACCGATCAGCTATGTCCCTAGCTAACGACTGACCCGAAGATGTAATTGGCCCTAATTAGCTAAAGAAGGTAGGAGCTGGTCCTTGAGTCCCCTGAAATATGATGGAAATGAATTCCTGGGTATGTATTTCATTTCATTATTTGAATGTTTCTGAGTTCTTTGAGGCAAGAACTGTGCTTTGTGTTTCCTGCCTGGTGGGGGGTGGCTGCCAGGACTCCTGGGTTCTATCCCCAGCTCTGCAAGGGTAGCAGGGGTCTAGTAACTTAGGGAAGGGAGGGAGCTGGGAGTCAGAACTCCTGGGTTCTATCCCCATCCCTTTCACCGGCATGTGTCTCTCTTCTCAGGTCTCAGGCTCCCTGGGGGGACGTGGGGCTGACAATTTGGGGTTCAGACCCCCTTACGGCAGGTAAGAGCCTTCGCTCCCCATTGCTGTCTGGGGCGGGGGGGGCAGCAATCACCCCCAAACCACCCCCTGGGGGGAGGAGATTGCCTGGCTTCCCATAGAGCTCTGGGGCACCCCCACACCGCCCTCCTTGGTGTCTCCTGCTCATTGTGTCTCACACTCTCTCTCTCCCCACAGCTGTCCCCCGTGGGGCCAGCTGGCCCCGGAAGCCCCAGGCCAAGGACCCCCCGGTGGCAGGGCCAGCCATGCCCCCCAACAAGGAGTCGCCAGGCCGCCCCGGCTCGCCAGCGGCCCTCATCTGCCTGCCGCCCATCTCGGAGGGACCTGCAGCTGGTGTGGACCCAGGCGTCCCAGACCAGCGAGCTGGACGGCCACCAGCCGCTGCGCCAGGCCTTCAGCTACTTCCCCTACCCCAGCCTGGCTGACCTGGCGCTGCTTTGCCTGCGCCATGGCCTGCAGTTGGAGAAGGTCAAGGCCTGGTTCATGGCCCCAGCGGCTGCGCTGCGGCATCAGCTGGAGTGCTGAGGAGATCGAGGAGACGCGGGGCGCGGGCTGGCCTGCCGCCAGGAACCGCCCGGCCTTTGGGGCCCTGCTGGCCCCCAGCAACCCCCTGACGCAAACTGGCAAGGCCCCAGGCGGCAGGGAGGCCCCTGCAGCCGCTCACCACAAAGCCAAGCCCCCAGGAATCCCCGGGGAGCTGTTCGGCTGCAGCCCAGGGGCCCCCAGAGCCGGGGAGAGCTTCTGCGGCCCCCACAACCCAAAGCCAAAGAAATGCTGACACCACCCCCCCAGCCTTTTTCCCCACGCCGCCCCCTCCGTGCCGGGCCTGGGCAGATCCTCCAGCCAGCGCCAGCCACCTGGACACCGCCTGGGACCTCAGCAAGCCCTGCCGGCTGGGGGTGGCTGACGTCGCGCCGCCCTCCTCTGGAGCTGCCGCCAATGGGCCCGAGGTGTGGGGCCCGGCCCGGCCACCCCCCACGGCACCCTGGAGGCCCAGCGGCAGCGCAAGAGCCGGCGGAAGAGCAAGGAGCAGCTAGCGGTGCTGAAGTCATTCTTCCTGCGGTGCCAGTGGGCACGACGGGAGGATTACCAGTGGCTGGAGCGGATCACCGGCCTGCCGCGGGCAGAGATCATCCAGTGGTTCGGGGACACCCGCTACGCCCTCAAGCACGGGCACCTGCGGTGGTTCTGGGATAACACCGTGCCCCCCGCCGCTGCCCTGGAGCCCCGGGGCCCCGCACGGACACGGGCCCGCTGGAGCGGTACTGGGCCGCCCGGGCAGCAGCTGCGCCAGGACGACCTGCCAGCCCTGTGCCGCGAGTCGGGCATGGGGGCCCAGCAGGTGCTGAACTGGTTCTATTCCCGCTCGCCCGAGCCGGCCGAAGTGGTGGTGTGCCTAGGCGAGGAGCCCGAGGATGAGGACGAGGAGGCCGGGCTCATGGTGCAGGACGACGGGGAGGAGGAGGAGGACGAGCCAGAGGAAGAGGATCTGGGGCGCCCAGGAATGAGGAGTTTCAGAGACTCCCGGGAGGGCGGAGGTTCGGGGGAACCGACCCGTGCACTGGGGCCCTGCTCTGTCTAGTTCTTCCCTCTGCTCTAGAACTCAGATCTGGGTCTTGCATCTAGTTCCCCCTCCCTCTCCAGTCCTGGGCCCCACGTTCCCCCCTGCCTCTCCCCAGCTCTAGAACCCGGGTCCCAGGTTCTTTTCCCTTTCTGTTCTGGAACTTGGTGTCATGCAGTTCTGCTTCATAGCTCACTGTTGTAATTTGCTCTCCGTGCCTCAGGTTCCAGATCTGGGTTCCTTCCCCCCTCATCTTGGTGATCTAGAACAAAGTACTGGTTCCTCCCTGTTCTAGAATCTAGAGCCCCGTTCCCCCGCCCGTGTTCTAGAATCCCAATCACACCCTGGTCCTCTTCCTCTTCTAGAACAGAGGGCCACCCCCAAGCTCTGCCACAGACCCTAGAACCTGGAGCTCTTGACCTAGAACCCAAGTGTCCGGTTTCCTCTACTGTGCTCTAGAACCCAGGTACCATTTCACTCCTAGTCCCCAACTCTAGAATCTATGTTGTCTGGTTACTGGTTTGTGCTCTAGAACCCAGTACCTTCCGACCAGTTGTCTGGATTCAGGTATGCTCCCTTCTCCAGACTTCCCCCCACCTCTCCCCCCTCCTTCAGGCGCCTCTGTTTCTAGAGTCTGCCCTGGTTCATCCCTCCCCCCCCTTCTAGATCATGTTACGGCCCTGTCCCCCAGAGACACTTGTGTGGAGGGAGCTGGGTGGGGGTGGGAGCTGGTCTGTCGGGGGCTCCCTGGGTTTGGTTTTACAAACTGGGGCAGGAGCGAGGGCACAGAAAACTGGGCAGCGGAGAGCGGGCGCGGGACTGACTTTCCCTGGCGGCTGTCGGTCCTTTCTGGAGTTGTTAATTTATAACGCCCTGCCGATGGGGAGTTAAACGAGGTTTGAAGTTGAACCCCACGCCTGTGGCCTGTGTCTGATTGGCGGGGGGGGGAGGGTCCTGGATGGAGGGCACGGGGGAGCAGGGCTTTGGTTCATTCATTCACTTACGTTCTCAGTTCTTGTTCCCTCGTTGGTAGCTAGCGCACGACAGTGGGGAGGGGTCCCTGACACTCAGTGGGGGTGGGTCTCCCGTCTCCCCTTCCTCTCTCCTCTCCGCCCTCATTTCCTCTTCCCCACACCCTCCTTCTCCTTCCGCGCCCGGCTCCTGCCATCCCTGTTGCCCCCTTGCCCCACTCCCTGGCCTCACCCCCTCCCACTAGGGCTCTGGGAGGTTGGGGTTCACCCCCCAAAAACCCACAGTCAAACCATCCAACCCTTCCCCCAGCAGAGCCCCCCAGGGCAGGGGAAGAGCGGCTGGGGGGGCAGGGAAGAGCGTTACATCCCCCCAGGGTAAGGGGCAGGGGGGTTACAGCTGAGTTTCAGTTCTTTCCCCCAAAACACGCAACACCCCAGTTGGTAAAGCCCAACATTTATTGTCAACCTGCGGGGGGAGTCTGGGCTCCAGTGGGGGTGCCCCCAAGTGTCTCTGATCCCAGCTGGGGGGTGGGGATAACAGGCCTGGCCCTGGGGCTGGCTGGGTGGGGAGGCAGGTGCATGGGGAGTTGGAGGAAATGGGGGGACCCCTGGGCCGGGCCAGCGGGGGTAGTATGGGGGGGGCTGTTAGGGAGTGTGACAGGGTGGGGGAGGCTCCCCTAGCTGTACCTCCCACCGCACCGCGGCACAGTCACTCCGGTCCCCTAGGGGGCTGCAGGGGTAGAGTCCGTTGGGTGCTGGGGGAGCCCTGGGCAGTTTCTGTGCCCCACATGCTACAGCTGGGGGGCCCGGCTGGCACTGGGGGGCCTGCGGGGAGAGAATCCTAGTGAAGAGACAGAACAGCCCCTGGGAGGGGTCCCTCCCCTCTGAGCCCCCCCTCCCCAGACCCCTCTTTTGGGGGCTCACCCCCTTCTGAGGCCCCCTCCCCCAGACCCCTCTGTCTAGGGTCGTCGCCACCCTCTGAGCTCCCCTCTGTCAGACCCCTCTGTGTGGGGGGTGACCCCGTAATCCAGTCTCACTCACCTGCCATGCTGGGAGGGGGTGAGCTGGGGGGTGAACCTTAGCTGGGGGAGAGAAGAAATTACCCAGAATGCTGCAGACAGGACATCCTAAGTCTGAGCCCCCCATCCCCAGCCCACTCTGCTCCCGAGCACCCTCCAGCTTAACCCCCAGCCTGTTCAGCCCCCCAGCTTGACCCCTACCCCACCTCCGAATCCAGTCTCCCCTGCCCCCCGCTCACCTGTATGGGGTCTTGGTCTCTCTGCGCTTTGGCTCCCCCGAGGGGTGCCCCTCTCTCTCAGATCTGTTAGGCAGATGGGAAGGGTTAGTGGGGCAGATTGGGGATGCCCTGTGGACCCCTGCTATGGGGCTGGGAGGGGCATCCCCTGACCCTCTCATTCCCATCCCTCCCCAGGTCTCCCAGGGACGGGGGTGTGGGGCTGGCTGAGTTGGGGGGGCCTGGCTGCCATTGTGGGTCCTGTGTCTCATCCCCCTGGCTCACCTGCGAAGATGCTTGGTGCCAGCGTGGGGGGGCCCCGGCCCTGCCCAGCCTCACCTTCCACTGGCCCCTGCCCAGGGGGGCGCAAGGGGAAGGTGCCTAGCCCAGGGGTCTGGTTGGAGGAGGAGGAGGCCCTGGGGGGAGAAGAGAGGGAAGTTAGTGGAGGGGGGAAGAAACAGAGAGACCCCCCCCTGGGGGAATCCTAGGTCCCAGACCCCCACAACCAGAGAATCCCAGCCCCATAGACCACCCCCCCACTGGGTAATCTGAGTCCCAGAGACACCCCCCCACCTGGGGCAATCCCAGCCCCACAGCCCGTGCTCCCTAGGGGGATGCAGGGGCACCCCACACACACACACACTCACCAGTAGGACAGGCTTTGGGTGGAGGCTGGAGACGGGGTGGCTGCAGAGCAGAGGGCAGACAGTTTAGGGGGGGTGTCATGGATTTGGGGGGGCCCAGCCCTGAGAAGGGAGAGTGAAATTGGGCAGGGAAAGGTGGGGAGCGATCCAGTCCCCTGGTGGGGAGGTGGGGGGGGGGCAGCCATGGCTCTGAGGCCTCATCCCTGTGAACACAGTTGGGCCAAGCTGAGGTCAGTTCTCAGACTGCTGTGGGGGCTGCCCCTCTGGGGCCCCCTGAGCTAGCTGGCCCCCCAGTCCTCTCACCGATGCTGGAGCCAGTGGGGGTCTGGGCAGCTCCTGCAGCCTGCTGGGAAAAGGAGAGATGGAGTGAGTCAGAGTGGGGTGCCCGGGCAGCCCCCCCCATGCTCCCCCACAGCTCCTGTGGTTCCCAGGCACCCCACACACCCCCCATGGCCCCCAGCTCCTGCACGGCCCTCATGCCCCCCATACCCTGTGTAGTCCCCAGGCCCCCCCACAGGCCTCCCACTCCCCAAGGGGCACGCGGGTGACTCACCGGCCAGCTGGGGGTGCTGGAGAGGCGGTAGGGGATGGACTCCAGTGAGGAGGAGCGGCTGTGGGGGGAGAGACCTCGTTACATGGGTCACGGGGGGCACCCCCTGCATGGGCACATACATAGCAGGGCTCAGCTCTGCCAGCAAGGGACACAGGGGGACACACACACCCCGCAGGGCTCAGCCCCGCCAGCAGGGGGCAGAGACGCACACATGCACGCTCACCTGACCACTTGGCTGCAGAGCTGGGTGCGGGGCCGCGGGGCACCTGCGAGGAGGGACGGGCATTAGCTCCAGCGCCAGGTGAAGACAGGGAGTCCAGTGCCCCACCCCCATTCACACACCCGCCATCCCCCACTGCCCTCGCACACCCGTTGCCCCACGGGTACCCCTTGCAGGCCCACCACCCCACAGGCACCCCTGGCCCTGGTATGCCTGCTGTCTGTGGGCACTCCTGGCCCTCATATGCCCACCACTCTGTGGGCACACCCAAGACCCTGTGGGCACCCCCCAACCTTGCATGCCCACCACCCAGTGGACACCCCCCACTCTCACACACCCATTCCCCCACAAGACCCCTCAGCGCTTGCACACCCACTGTGCCACAACACCCACCTCACATTCCCAGCATCCCCGGCCCTCACATGCCCAGCGCCTATGCGCACCCCCACCTTTGCACACTCACTGCCCCCACCATGCCTTCACACACTTGTCACATTTGTCCTATTTCAAGGAGGCTCCCTGGTGCCCGCCCCAGGGTTCTCCTTACCACTCTGTGAGGGGGAGGTGATGCCAACCGGCCGGGGGGTGCTGCCCCTGCCCAAAGGAAAGGGACACAACTCAGGGCTGAGAGGATGGGGCACCTCCAGTGCCCCAACTCCCCATACCCCCATCCAGCACTCCACCCACCCCACCCCCGCCCAGCACCCCACTCCCAGTGCCCCCAACTCCCCATCCCCACCCAGCACTCCACTCCCACCTCCCTGCCCAGCACCACACCCCAGTGCCCCCCAGCTTCCTACCCAGCACCCCACTTCCAGTGCCCCTAACTCACCACCCTCCTCCAGCACCCCACAAGTGCCCCCAACTCCTCATCCCCCACCCAGCACCCCAGCCCCCATTGCCCCAACTCCCCACCCCCCCACTCAGGACCCCAACCCCAGTGCCCCCAACTCCCTGCCCAGCACCCCATGACCAGTGCCCGCAACTCCCCATCCCACCCCCAGTGCCCTCAACTCTCCACACACAGCACCCCACTGCCAGTGCCCCCAACTCCCCACACCCTCCCACCTGGCACCCCCACTCCCACCACTCCCCATCCACTGCCCAAGGCTCCCATGTCAGACCCCACTCCTGCCCCACAGACCCCCCAGGTCACATGCCCTGGGCCCAGGAGGGGTTTGCTGACCTGCTGCCCTGGCATCGGCTGGGCGAGGCCTGCAGAGAGAGGGGCAGAAGGGGGGTTAGTGTGTCCCGGGGGCAGCAGAGAGACGGGGGCACAGGCTGCCCATGGGGTGAGTGGCACAGATGGACAGACAGCAGGCGGGACAATGCACAGACAGACAGACAGTAGTCAGGCGACACACTGACAGATGGACAGACGGCGGGCAGGATGACACACTGACGGACAGACAGACAGTGGGCAGATGACACACTGACGGACAGACAGCGGGCGGGATGAAACGCTGATGGTCGGAGGGCGGGATGACACATGAAGGATGGAGAGACAGCGGGTGGGATGACACACTGACGGATGGACAGACAGCAGGCAGGGAGGACACACAGACAGACGGACAGACAGCATGCGGGATGACACATGAAGGATGGAGAGACAGTGGGCAGGAAGACAGACAGCGGGCAGGAATGACACACAGATGGACTGACGGACAGCGGGCGTGATGACACACTGACGACCGACAGACAGCGGATGGGGATGACTGACGGACAGACAGACAGCGGACGGGGATGACTGATGGATGGACAGACTGCGGGCGAGATGACACACTGACAGATGGATGGACAGCGGGCAGGAATGACACACAGATGGACGGACAGACAGCGGGCGTGATGACACACTGATGGACACACAGTGGGTGGGATGACACAGACGGACAGACAGACAGAGGACGGGGATGACTGATGGACAGACAGACAGCGGTCGGGATGACACACTGACGGACCGACAGACAGCGGGCAGGATGACACACTGACGACCGACAGACAGCGGATGGGGATGACTGACGGACAGACAGACAGCGGACGGGGATGACTGATGGATGGACAGACTGCGGGCGAGATGACACACTGACGGACCGACAGACAGCGGGCAGGATGACACACTGACGGACCGACAGACAGCGGATGGGGATGACTGATGGACAGACAGACAGCGGTCGGGATGACACACTGACGACCGACAGACAGCGGATGGGGATGACTGACGGACAGACAGACAGCGGACGGGGATGACTGATGGATGGACAGACTGCGGGCGAGATGACACACTGACGGACTGACAGCAGGCGGGGAGGACGCACAGAAAGACGGACAGACGGGCGGGATGACACATGAAGGATGGACAGACAGCGGGCGGGATGAGACACAGACAGACGGACAGACAGCGGGCGGGATGTCACACTGACGGGTGGACAGACAGCAGGTGGGATGACACACCAACGGATAGAGAGACAGTGGGCGGGGAGGAAACACTGATGGACACACAGTGGGTGGGATGACAAACCGACGGACGGACAGACACTGGGGGGGATGACACACAGATGGATGGACACACAGATGGTCAGACACACAGACAGCCCTCGCCTTGAGGATGCTCAGATATTTCTTCAGCTCGCCGTTCTCCTGCCTCAGCGCCTCCAGCTCCCTGGGGAGGGGAAGGATACATGGGGTCAGAGGGGCTGGGCACTGCCCCAATCTGCCCACCCCTGGGTGCCCCCACATGCTGGGATGCATGCACAAGTGCCAGGCTTCGTGCGTGCTGTGCCAAGCAGGCCAGGCGCCGTATGCCAGCCATGCCCCAGGGATGGCGGGTGCTCTGCCCACCAGCGTGTCACACATGATGGGGACATGGGGGTGAGTCATATGTCCCTGGTGACCCCCAGTGGCTGGGCTCTGACCTGTCGCGGGTGGAGAGTTTCTGGCGTGCCTCCTGCAGGGACCCCTCAGCCTGGGATGCCCTGTCCTTGTAGAACGAGAGCAGTCGCTCGCTCTGCGCCCGCTGGAAACTCCACACCTGGGAGACAGACACAGGGAATGGGGCACAGGCCGGACCCTCTAGGGGGTGCTGGCTCCCATCCAGCCCCAGGGCGGGGACTGGCTGGCTTGCGGGGTGGGCAGGGAATGGAATATGGGGCCTGTCCCCTCTGGCCCGAAAGCAGGGACTGGCTGGTTTTGGGGGAGGCAGGGAATGGGACATGGGGCTTGTCTCCTCTAGTGGGCACCAGCTCCATCCAGATCCACAGGGGGGACTGGTTGGCTCAGGAGGTGAGATCCAGAAGCGAACAATCTCTGGGACTATCAGAAGTGCTGCTGACAGCTCTAAAATCCCCTGTGATGATTAACTTTCCATCTCCATTCATCTCCCTCCTTATCTGGCTTCGTTAGGGTAAATAATTAGTAGGGGCATGTGGGAGGAGTTCCAGCAAAGCCCTTGCACTGATTATTAACCAGTCCCCAGCTTGGCTATTAACCTAGGCATCTTTGCCTGACCTCGAATTCCCTCGGCTGCCTCACCCCTTCGAAGATGTGGGACCCTGCCCGGAGTCTGGGCCCCACTCAATCCTCTCTGATAACTCAGCAGAGCGCGCTCACTGGTGGCTTCTCTTCCATCTTTGTTGTTCCCCAGGCTCAGCTCTGCCCCTTTCCTGTCACAGGAGCCCACCAGAGCTGCATGCGACCTGCCTTGATCGGTCTCCACTCCACTTCCAGAGTCTTCGGTGTAGCCCCCTGAGCTCGCTTTCAGCTGCGTGTCCACCCTGACCGCTGGGTCCGTTTTAGAGTCCCTGCTGGCCTGGCCTGCGCGCCTCCATCCTGGCTGGAGAACTTAATGTTTGTCTGGGTTGAAATGTCGTTGGGTGGAATGGGCCCAGCTCACCCAGTGATCCAGGTCACCATGGGCTCGTCACCACTTCCCACTCTACCAACCCTTGGTGCATTAGCAGACCTGACCCCAGTGATCTTATACTGACTTCCCATCAGTGAGGAGCATCCCAGTGTCCTAGAAACGTTGCCAAGGCAGGACCAAGTAAACCTAGACCAGCCCTGATGCAGGTTTGTCCAACCAGATCTTTAAAATCTCCAACAGGAATCCTCAGTCTCCCTTGCTGTGGACTAAGCCCCTTAAGTCTTCTCCTACAGTCAGTGAACATAGAGAACAATTGATCCCCGTCCTCTTTATAGCAGCCCTCACCAGATTTGAAGACTGTTCTCACTCCCCTCTCAGTCTTCTTTTCTCATGCCTAAACATGCCCTGTTTTCTTAACTTTTCCTTGCAGGTCAGGTTTTCTCACCCTTTGATCATTTTTGTGCTTTCCTCTAGACTCTCTCCAGTTTGTCCCCCTCTTTCCTAAAGTCAGGTGCCCAGAATTGGACACAGTACTCCAGTTGAGGCCTCACCAGTGCTGTGCAGAACAAGATAATGACCTCCCATATCTTATAGACAACGTACCTGTTAATATGCCCCAGAATATTTGACTTTTTCTCAACTGCATCACTATGATTCACTCAAGCCCCCAGTGCCTTTGCAGCCGTGCTATTCCATACCTAGCCCTTCCCTATTTTGTAGCTGTGCATTAGATTTTTTCCTTCCTAAGTGAAGTCCTTTGAATTTGCTTTGCTGAATTTCATCTGGCTGAAGTCAGACCAATTCTCCAATCTGTCAAGGTCATTTTGAATTGTAATCCTGTCCTCCAAAGCCCTTACAACCCCTCCCATCTTGGTGACAGACGCAAATTTTAGAAGCATGCTCTCCGTTCCATTATCCAAGTCATTAATGTGAATATGACCCTGTCATAAATATAAAGGGAAGGCTAACCACCTTTAAATCCCTCCTGGCCAGAGGAAAAACCCTTTCACCTCTAAAGGGTTAAGAAGCTAGGATAACCTCCCTGCCACCTGACCAAAAGGACCAATGAGGAGACAAGATACTTTCAAAGCTGGAGTGGGGGAACAAAGGGTTCTCTGTGTGTGTGTTGTCTTTTGCTGGGACCAGAGCAAGAATGCAGGTCAGAACTCCTGTAAAGGGTTAATAAGCAATCTAGTTAGATATGCATTAGAATCTGTTTTGTTTAAATGGCTGATCAAATAAGTTGTGCTGAATGGAATGTATATTCCTATTTTTGTGTCTTTTTGTAGCTTAAGGTTTTGCCTAGAGGGATTCTCTATGTTTTTTTAATTTGATTACCCTGTAAGGTGTTTACCATCCTGATTTTACAGAGGTGATTCTTTTACTTCAATTAAAATTCTTCTTTTAAGAACCTGATTGCTTTTTCCTTGTTCTTAAGATCCAAGGGTTTGGGTCTGTGTTCACCTATGCAAATTGGTGAGGATTTTAATCAAGCCTTCCCCAGGAAAGGGGGTGTACGGCTTGGGGGGATTTTGGGGGGAAAGACGTTTCCAAGTAGGCTCTTTCTCAGTTATATTTGTTAGACACTTGGTGGTGGCGGCAATAAAGTCCAGGGACAAAAGGAAAAATAGTTTGTACCTTGGGGAAGTTTTAACCTAATCTGGTAAAAATAAGCTTAGTGGGTTTTTAATGCAGGTCCCCACATCTGTACCCTAGAGTTCAGAGTGGGGAAGGAACCTTGACATGGTGGCAGAGCGGTAGGATTAACTTGAAATCATTTTGAGATTTTTTGAACCAGAAGCACAGATTTTAAAAGGAAATATTTTTTTCCCCTTTGGGCTGCTGGAAAGCAGGTTTTAAGCTGAAAGCAGTTAGAGTTTTTTGTGTCTCTGCTTGGGGGACAGAGCAGGGACAAAAGGGAATTGTCTTTTGTGAGCTGGAGTTTTCTCTACCTAAAGGCAGGGTAGTTAACCTCCTGCAGGGAAATTCACAAGTCTTCACAGACCTGAAGAGGGGGGTTGTTTTTTGGGGTTTTTTTTTACCTAAAGCAACTAGAGGGGTTTTCTGTCTATTTGCCTGGAGACAAAGGTGTTAGTTGTTTTTTTAAAGGATTTTTCTGTAGGCTGACAATCACTATCAGAGAACATCGGTATCCGGTTACAGTACAACCTATATATATATATTTTTTTACAAGCCACTTTTTTTGTTTGTTTTGTTTTATTTCTAACTCTCGGGTGTAAAGTTAGTTAAAAACAGAGAGGCAAACGTGACAGAGTCCAAGGCAGAAACAGCGAAAGAGGCTGCCCACAGGAGAGAACGGGAGGCAGCGAGAGAGAGAAAAAAAACAAGAGGCTGCCCACAGGAGAGCTATGGAGGCAAAGGAAAAAGAAATGGAGGAGAGGGAAAAAGAGAGGAAGCATGCACTGGAGATGGAGAAGGTAAGGGCTGAGCAGAATCTACTGGATAACCCTAACCATCCTTCCCAACCAATCCACAAATGGGAAAGACTATGTCCACAGTATGATGAATCCAGTGATATTGCTGAATATTTTCTCACCTTTGAGAGACTGTGCACTCTCCATAAAATTCCTGAAGCTCACAAGATGACCACATTGGTCACAAAATTAACTGGAAGAGCTCTGGACATATTCAATAAGATGCCAATTGATGAGGCTTGTGACTATAATAAGTTCAAGGATTTGATTTTAAAGCAATTTCAAATTACATCTGAAACATACAGAGTAAAATTTTGAACCCTTAAGAGAAGGCCTGGACTAACTACTGTGGCTTATCTAAACCAGATGAGGGATCTGTTAGATAAATGGATCCAAGGAAGGGGTGTCACTAGCTTTGACGGAATGTGTGATTTGATAGCTCAGGAGCAATTCCTGAATATGTCCAAGGAGGAAATAAAACAGTGTTTATGGGATAAGGAAATGGACTCAGCAGAAAGTCTTGCTTCTTATGCTGATCGATACGAGCAGTCCCAGACCGCCAGAGAGGCGGGGCAAGCCGAAACAAAACGGGTGGAGGGAGTAGAGAGGAACAACCCTGGTTGCAGTTGGAGCGGATACCAGAAGGGACACCCTCAGACCACACCCTACTACCGGGGGCAGCCCAAGGCCCCAACTACACACCAAGGAATACTCCAGACACCTTATCGTCCTGCCACACTGTTCTCCAGCAACCCACCTCACCCCAGTGACCCGTCAGCTGGACAATGTTTTAAATGTAATGAGTCGGGGCATGTGAAGTCCAACTGCCCCAAGAACCCCAACTGATTACAGTTCATTGCACCGGAATAACACAAGACGTCCTCAGGCCCAGATACCTCCCAGATACCCTTGGAGCAGAGGGAAACTGTGAGTGTGGGCGGGAAGAAGGTCACCACATGGAGGGACACTGGAGCACAAGTGTCAGCTATCCATGCTTCCTTAGTGGACCCAAATTTAATCGACCCAGAGATCCAAGTGACAATTCAACCCTTCAAGTCCAACTCTTTCAATTTGCCTACAGCCAAGTTGACTGTCCAGTACAAAGGCTGGTCAGGAATGTGGACTTTTGACATCTATGATGATTATCCCATCCCCATGCTGTTGGGGGAAGACTTGGCCAATCATGTGAAGCTAGCCAAGAGGGTGGGAATGGTCACCCGCAGCCAGGCTAAACAAACCATGACTCCTAGCTCTGTTCCGGAAACTTCTACCAGGATTCGGTCGGAGGTGATGGAACCGGACCCCATGCCAGCATCTGTAACAGCAGTACTGGATCCAGTCTTAGAGACCCAGACAGAGCCAGTCCCAGGACTGGAACTGGCGGAACAACCAGCACCAGACCCATTGCCAGCCCTGAATCCAGTACTTGCAACCCCAACACCAGAGGGCCCCACCGAACCTGAACCGGCAGCAGCCGATAACCCTACACCAGAGGCTCAGCCGGAGCCTGAAACCCAACATAGTGCACAAGTGGAGAGCAGTTTACAGTCAATGGAAACAGCCCATCCCCTACATCGCTTCCAGACGGACCAAGCCTAGGTCCACAATCCAATGAGGAACTGATGTCTCCAGCATCAAGGGAACAGTTCCAGATCAAACAGGAAGCAGATGAAAGCCTCCAGAGAGCTGGGACGGTGGCACGGAGCAACCCACCGCCTCTCAGCTCTTCTAATCGATCCAGGTTTGTTGTAGAAAGAGGACTTTTATACAAGGAAATTCTTTCTGGTGGACACCAGGAAGACTGGCATTCTCAGAGACAGTTGATAGTTCCAACTAAGTACTGGGTCAAGCTCTTGAGCTTAGCCCACGATCATCCTACTGGTCATGCTGGGGTGAACAGGACCAAAGACTATTTGGGGAGGTCATTCCACTGGGAGGGAATGGGCAAGGATGTTTCTACCTATGTCCAGTCTTGTAAGGTACGCCAAAGAGTGGGAAAACCCCAAGACCAGGTCAAAGCCACTCTCCATCATTGAAGTTCCATTTCAGCGAGTAGCTGTGGATATTCTGGGTCCTTTTCTGAAAAAGACACCCAGAGGAAAGCAGTACATACTGACTTTCATGGATTTTGCCACCCGATGGCCGGAAGCAGTAGCTCTAAGCAACACCAGGGCTAAAAGTGTGCGCCAGGCACTAGCAGACATTTTTGCCAGGGTAGGTTGGCCTTCCGACATCCTCACAGATGCAGGAACTAATTTCCTGGCAGGAACTATGGAAAGCCTTTGGGAAGCTCATGGGGTAAATCACTTGGTTGCCACCCCTTACCATCATCAAACAAATGGCCTGGTGGAGAAATTTAATGGGACTTTGGGGGCCATGATATGTAAATTCGTAAATGAGCACTCCAATGATTGGGACCTAGTGTTGCAGCAGTTGCTCTTTGCCTACAGAGCTGTACCACATCCCAGTGTAGGGTTTTCACCATTTGAACTTGTATATGACCATGAGGTTAAGGGGCCATTAAAGTTGATGAAGCAGCAATGGGAGGGGTTTACACCTTCTCCAGGAACTAACATTCTGGACTTTTGGCACCTTAGAGACTAACCAATTTATTTGAGCATGAGCTTTCGTGAGCTACAGCTCACTTCATCGGATGCATACTGTGGATACTGCAGCAGACTTTATATACACACAGAGATCATGAGACAATACCTCCTCCCACCCCACTGTCCTGCTGGTAATAGCTTATCTAAAGTGATCATCAAGTTGAGCCATTTCCAGCACAAATCCAGGTTTTCTCACCCTCCACCTCAGCCTGGTCCAGTCCACACAAGAGATCCACTTCCTGGACGCTACAGTGCTAATAAACAATGGTCACATAAACACCACCCTATACCGGAAACCTACTGACCGCTATTCCTACCTACATGCCTCCAGCTTTCACCCTGACCACACCACACGATCCATCGTCTACAGCCAAGCTCTGCGATACAACCGTATTTGCTCCAACCCCTCAGACAGAGACAAACACCTACAAGATCTCTGTCAAGCTTTCTTACAACTACAATACCCACCTGCAGAAGTAAAGAAACAGATTGATAGAGCCAGAAGAGTTCCCAGAAGTTACCTACTACAGGACAGGCCTAACAAAGAAAATAACAGAACGCCACTAGCCGTCACCTTCAGCCCCCAACTAAAACCCCTCCAATGCATTATTAAGGATCTACAACCTATCCTAAAGGATGACCCAACACTCTCACAAATCTTGGGAGACAGGCCAGTCCTTGCCTACAGTCAGCCCCGCAACCTGAAGCAAATACTCACCAACAACCACATACCACACAACAGAACCACTAACCCAGGAACTTATCCTTGCAACAAAGCCCGTTGCCAACTGTGCCCACATATCTATTCAGGGGACACCATCACAGGGCCTAATAACATCAGCCACACTATCAGAGGCTCGTTCACCTGCACATCCACCAATGTGATATATGCCATCATGTGCCAGCAATGCCCCTCTGCCATTTACATTGGTCAAACTGGACAGTCTCTACGTAAAAGAATAAATGGACACAAATCAGATGTCAAGAATTATAACATTCATAAACCAGTCGGAGAACACTTCAATCTCTCTGGTCACGCAATCACAGACATGAAGGTCGCTATCTTAAAACAAAAAAACTTCAAATCCAGTCTCCAGCGAGAAACTGCTGAATTGGAATTCATTTGCAAATTGGATACTATTAATTTAGGCTTAAATAGAGACTGGGAGTGGCTAAGTCATTATGCAAGGTAGCCTATTTCCCCTTGTTTTTTCCTACCCCCCCCCAAGACGTTCTGGTTAAACTTGGATTTAAACTTGGAGAGTGGTCAGTTTGGATGAGCTATTGCCAGCAGGAGAGTGAGTTTGTGTGTGTATGGGGGTATGGGGATGAGAAAACCTGGATTTGTGCTGGAAATGGCCCACCTTGATTTTCATGCATATTGTAGGGAGAGTGGTCTCTTTGGATGAGCTATTACCAGCAGGATAGTGAGTTTCTGTGTGTGGTTTTTGGAGGGGGGTGAGGGGGTGAGAGAACCTGGATTTGTGCAGGAAATGGCCCACCTTGATTATCATGCACATTGTGTAGAGAGTTGTCACTTTGGATGGGCTATTACCAGCAGGAGAGTGAGTTTGTGTGTGGGGGGCTGGAGGGTGAGAAAACCTGGATTTGTGCTGGAAATGGCTCAACTTGATGATCACTTTAGATAAGCTATTACCAGCAGGACAGTGGGGTGGGAGGAGGTATTGTCTCATGATCTCTGTGTGTATATAAAGTCTGCTGCAGTATCCACGGTATGCATCCGATGAAGTGAGCTGTAGCTCACGAAAGCTCATGCTCAAATAAATTGGTTAGTCTCTAAGGTGCCACAAGTACTCCTTTTCTTTTTGCGAATACAGACTAACACGGCTGTTACTCTGAAACCTGTCATTCTGGACTTTGTAACCAACCTTCAAAACACCCTCCGAACCTCTTTAGCCCTTGCTAAAGAAAACTTACAGGATGCTCAAAAAGAGCAAAAAGCCTGGTATGATAAACATGCCAGAGAGCGTTCCTTCAAAGTAGGGGACCAGGTCATGGTCTTAAAGGCGCTCCAGGCCCATAAAATGGAAGCATCGTGGGAAGGGCCATTCACAGCCCAGGAGCGCCTGGGAGCTGTTAATTATCTCATAGCATTCCCCACCTCCAACCGAAAGCCTAAGGTGTACCATATTAATTCTCTAAAGCCCTTTTATTCCAGAGAATTAAAGGTTTGTCAGTTTACAGCCCAGGGCGGAGAGGACGCTGAGTGGCCTGAAGGTGTCTACTACGAAGGGAAAAGTGCTGGTGGTATGGAAGAGGTGAACCTCTCCCTGACTCTTGGGTGTATGCAGCGACAGCAGATCAAGGAGCTGTGCACTAGCTACGCGCCGACGTTCTCAGCCACCCCAGGACTGACTGAACGGGCATACCACTCCACTGACATAGGTAATGCTCACCCAATTAAAGTCCAACCTTACCGGGTGTCTCCTCAAGCTAAAACTGCTATAGACCGGGAGATCCAGGATATGTTACAGATGGGTATAATCTGCCCCTCTGGCAGTGCACGGGCATCTCCAGTGGTTCTAGTTCCCAAACCAGATGGGGAAATACGTTTTTGCGTGGACTACCGTAAGCTAAATGCAGTAACTCACCCAGACAACTATCCAATGCCACGCACAGATGAACTATTAGAGAAACTGGGACGGGCCCAATTCATCTCTACCTTGGACTTAACCAAGGGGTACTGGCAGGTACCACTAGATGAATCTGCCAAGGAAAGGTCAGCCTTCACCACACATCTCGGGCTGTATGAATTTAATGTACTCCCTTTCGGGCTGTGGAATGCACCCGCCACCTTCCAAAGACTTGTAGATGGTCTCCTAGTGGGATTAGGAGAATATGCAGTCGCCTACCTTGACGATGTGGCCATATTTTCGGATTCCTGGGCAGAACACCTGGAACATCTACAAAAAGTCCTTGAGCACATAAGGGAGGCAGGACTAACTGTTAAGGCTAAGAAGGTCAAATAGGCTGAAACAGAGTGACTTACCTTGGACACCAGGTGGGTCAAGGAACTATCAGCCCCCTACAGGCCAAAGTGGATGCTATCCAAAAGTGGCCTGTCCCAAGGTCAAAGAAACAGGTTCAATCCTTCTTAGGCTTGGCCGGATATTACAGGCGATTTGTACCGCAATACAGCCAAATCGCCGTCCCACTGACAGACCTAACCAAAAAGAAACAGCCAAATGCCGTTCAGTGGACCGAAGAGTGTCAGAAGGCCTTTAACCAGCTTAAAGTGACACTCATGTCTGACCCTGTGCTAAGGGCCCCAGACTTTGACAAACAGTTCCTAGTAAACACAGATGCGTCCGACCGTGGTGTGGGAGCAGTTTTAATGCAGGAAGGACCGGATCAAGAATTCCACCCTGTAATGTTTCTCAGCAAGAAGCTGTCTGAGAGGGAAAGCAACTGGTCAGTCAGTGAAAAAGAATGTTAAGCTATTGTCTACGCTCTAGAAAAGCTACGCCCATACATCTGGGGATGGCGTTTCCACCTGCAAACCGACCATGCTGCGCTACAGTGGCTTCATACCGCCACGGGAAATAACAAAAATCTTATTCAGTGGAGTTTCACTCTCCAAGATTTTGATTTCGACATCCAATGCATCTCAGGAGCTTCTAACAAAGTGGCTGATGCACTCTCCCATGAAAGTTTCCAAGAATCAACTGGTTAAAATCATCCTTGAAATGTGGAAAATATTGTTAGTCTTTATGTACTTGGTAGTATATTTAGAGGTGCATGTGTCTTATTAACTCTGTTTTCTCCTTGAGCTCCAGGAAGAAATCACAGCCAGCGTTTCACCCTATCTGTGATTTGAGGGGCTTGTCATAAATATAAAGGGAAGACTAACCATCTTTAAATCCCTCCTGGCCAGAGGAAAAACCCTTTCACCTGTAAAGGGTTAAGAAGCTAAGATAACCTCGCTGGCACCTGACCAAAAGGACCAATGAGAAGACAAGATACTTTCAAAGCTGGAGGGGGGTAAACAAAAGGTTCTCTGTGTGTGTGTTGTCTTTTACCAGGACCAGAGCAGGAATGCAGGAATACAGAACTCCTGTAAAGGGTTAATAAGCAATCTAGTTGGGTATGCGTTAGATTCTCTTTTGTTTAAATGGCTGATCAAATAAGTTGTGCTGAATGGAATGTATACGCCTGGTTTTGTGTCTTTTTGTAGCTTAAGGTTTTGCCTAGAGGGATTCTCTATGTTTTTTTAATTTGATTACCCTGTAAGGTGTTTACCATCCTGATTTTACAGAGGTGATTCTTTTACTTTTTCTTCAATTAAAATTCTTCTTTTAAGAACCTGATTGCTTTTTCCTTGTTCTTAAGATCCAAAGGTTTGGGTCTGTGTTCACCAATGCAAATTGGTGAGGATTTTTATCAAGCCTTCCCCAGGAAAGGGGGTGTACGGCTTGGGGGAATTTTGGGGGGAAAGACATTTCCAAGTAGGCTCTTTCCCGATTATATTTGTTAGACGCTTGGTGGTGGCGGCAATAAAGTCCAGGGACAAAAGGAAAAATAGTTTGTACCTTGGGGAATTTTTAACCTAATCTGGTAAAAATAAGCGTAGTGGGTTTTTCATGCAGGTCCCCACATCTGTACCCTAGAGTTCAGAGTGGGGAAGGAACCTTGACAGACCCGACCCAAGACTGACCCCTGTGGGATACCACTTAATACACCCTCCCAGTTTGCTAGTGAACCATAGATAGCTACTATTTGAGGATGCATCCGATGAAGTGAGCTGTAGCTCACGAAAGCTCATGCTCAAATAAATTGGTTAGTCTCTAAGGTGCCACAAGTCCTCCTTTTCTTTTCGCGAATACAGACTAACACGGCTGTTACTCTGAAACCTGTCATATTTGAGGATGGTCTTTCAGCCAGTTGTGCACCCATCTGCAGTATCATCAAGATCAGATTTCCCGAGTTTGCTGTGTCAAAGCCTTACTAACATCAAGCCATATCACCTTTACGGCTGCCTCCCATCTGTTAAGCCAGTAACCCTGTCAAAGGAGGCTGGTTTGGCATGATTGTTCTTGACAAATCCACTGTAGCTATTCCTTATACAGTGTTGAAGATTGCCAGGCCTAGAGCTGACCTCTCTCAGTGCGACCCCACTAGAGACGTCCCCATTGGATGGTGATTCCCCGTCAAGAACTATTTGTTGAGATCTGTCCCTTAGCCAGTTCTTAACATGTACACCATTGACATTGGATCCCTGCCCGTTCTTTAATCAGGGTGTCAGGCGGTGCTGTGTCAAACACCTTACAAAATCCGGTCACATCTACAGTTACCTTTACCAACAAAACTTGTGATCTCCTCAGAGAAGAAGGTCAGGTGTGTTTGGCTGAGCAGTTTTCCATATAACCATGCTGACTGGTGTTGATTATACCTCTGTCCTTTAAGTCTTCATCAACTGAGTCCCATATAGCATGTTCATACTTTAGCCCGGGATTGTTTCCTGGCCTATAGTTACCTTGGATGGAGGCTTTCCCCTCTAGGGGGTGCCGGCTCTGATCTGCCCCCTCCAATGGGGACCTGTCTACCCCTTACCTGGGAGATGTGGGCCAGATATTTGAGGGCCGTTTCCACCGGGTTCTTGAAAAAGACCTTTTCTTGGGGTTTCATCTGTGGGCAAGAAAGAAATAGGCAAAGCAAGTACGGAGCAGCTCCCACCCGGCTTGGATCATGACACCCCCAGTGATGCAATCCAGGCAAAAGGGACTGGCATCTGAGGGGCACATCTGAATGAAGATCGAGAGAGACATATCTACAAACATATGTGCCTCAGTTTAATAAAACCTAAGGCTAGAAAGCTCTGGAGATTTTATCCCGAGCCGCACAGTCTTTTGTGATTTTTTGCTAGTTGTCAGCACCCACAGCACCGTGATTATGGGAGAGTTTCAGCTTTCATTTATACCAAAAAATCCCTATGTTTCTAGCCTTCATGACTGGGGTGGAAGGCTTGACAATGTGAATACAACTGAAGCAAAGGAAAAGAACCCCCAATTTATGATCTCATACAAGCTCATGCTTTGAAAGGCAATCATGGTTATTCTAGGGGCTGATGCATGGTATGTTTGATTACTTGGGTCAGCGGCTCTGAAAGCTGGGACTTGAAACAAATCAACAAAAGACTTGGGATTAAGATGGTAAGGCTTGCACAAATTTGCACATCTCCAATTTTGGGTTGAAGTCTTTCAATTAAGAATGGAAGAGCCTTTCAAAGCTCAACCATCAGATATGGGCTATTTTGGTAGGGCACCTTCAAGCCACATATGCTGCACTGTGGACCTGCATCCCAGAGTCCTTTGCACTGCTTTCAGGCTTCCTGGGGGATTTTCAGGGAGGACCGTGGACACCTGAAGTGGTCAGAGGCCCATATACCAGGATCCTCCTGGAGCTTTTGAGCCAACATGAACAGATCATTTTGGGGACCTGAAACAACCAAAGCAAAATTGTTCAGGGCTAAAACTCCAAAAGAGCCTTATGCTAAATTGAAATCACAACTGGGTAAAGACCATATCTCTAGTTAAACCAGCATCACCCTGCATTTGTAGACGAGAGAAGGAAGGGAGAATGGTGGAAAAGGAGGAGAGCAACTCACATTATTGGCAAGACACAGATATTTGCAGGTCACTCCACAAATGGGGCATTTCTCTGCAAGGGTTGAAACAAGTGATTATTATTATTTTATTTTATTGTGGTTGCAAGTTCTGTACAGAATGATTTAACTAAGCCAGGGAGTTGAAGTAGTACAGTTTGTGTGTGCAGGCAAGGCACTCTGTTACTATTCCCCTCCCTTGTTTTCTAGTGAAACAGAGAGTGTGAAAGTGAGAGAAAATGCAGGAAAAAAACATTTTTGCTTCCTTTTTACTTTATTTTTTCCACTGGAAAAAGATGATTTTTTAAAAAAGGTACTTTCTCTCGCTTTTTAACATTTTTAAAGCTATTTCTGCACTTTTCCTGTGGGAGAAAAATGTGTGAAATGTGGGGAAGAACTCGCTTTTTACTTTCCCCCCCGGAAAAGAGGGTGGAAAAGAGATTTTCTATCATCTCCCCCACCCCATTCCCCCATATTTTTTGAGTTGGGGGAAATAGTGCAACTCTCACCAACTATTTTCCCTATTTTCTATTATTTTCACAATTTTTCCAGTCAGAAAAAGTTAGTGAGGGTGCAAATATGGGTTTCCCCCCTCACTTTCTTTAACTTTATAGTTTGAACATTCCCCCTCCTTTTTCCAATGGGCCAAGGGTGGGCAAAGTTAAAAAACCACAGAAAACAGGAATTTTCCTGTGTCGCTAAATGATAAATGTCAGTTTCCTCTTTAACTTCATCAAAATGATTTTCTAAAAGAAAAAATTAATCTTCAAGGCGGAAAATTTTGAGAAAAATGCAATGGTTGAAAATCTCTTCTCAAAACGAATCAACAATGATTTTTGGGGGGAGGGAAAATTTTTCAGAGAAATTTAGTTTTTGAAGGAAACATTTTTGAAGCATTTTTCAGGGGGCTCCAATGATGGCCCACTATGTGCATGGTCCCAGAGGCTTCTGGAGGGGGCCGGACCCCATTCCCTGCCCCTCAGAACCCAGGGGGCAAAGCACGGAGCATGCCCTGAACCTCACCTGCAGCAAAGCATTTCCTGCAGAAGAGGTGTCCACAGCTGGTGATGCAGAAGTCAGCACCATCTTGGCAGAAGCACTGGTTGCAATGGAACCAATCCATGCTGTGCAGGACACGGACAAGGAGGAGTTAGCTCTGGCCGGCCTGCCCTGGAAGGGAGGGGTAAATGGGGGTAGGTGGATAGATCCAGGGACAGATGGATGGAGAAGGATGGAGACATGGATGGATAATGGGATGGGTGAGTGCGTGTGAGGATGGAGGGAGGGATGAGGGAGGGTTGTGTGGATGAATGGGTGTGTATGGGGATGGATTGATCGAAGGCAGAGTGCGGGGGAAGCTAGAGGGATGGATGGTGTTCGGGGGATGGATGGGTGGAAGGGTATGTATGGTGATGGCTGGATAAAAGTGATCAAGTTCCTTATTAATGAAACAAATATGTTTGATTAATTAACTTTTTAATATTGATTTTTATTTCTTAACACTTTAATGATGGTAGTCTATTGACTGAAATGTTATTTACTTTATTAGCTATTAAATATTTATTATTAATTATGTATAACCACTTAACTATAAAATATTGTTAACAAATAGTGTTAATTATTTGCTAATTGACCATTGATTTTTATCAATAACCGATGTAAAATATTTAGGGCAGTTCTCTGGCCTCTGTCATCCAGGAGCTCAGATGGAATGGTCCCTTCTGGCTTTATAATCTATGAATCTCTAATTTGTGCTGGAAATGGCCCACCTGATGATCACTTTAGATAAGCTATTACCAGCAGGACAGTGGGGTGGGAGGAGGTATTGTTTCATATTCTCTGTGTATATATAAAGTCTGCTGCAGTTTCCACGATATGCATCTGATGAAGTGAGCTGTAGCTCACGAAAGCTTATGCTCTAATAAATTGGTTAGTCTCTAAGGTGCCACAAGTACTCCTTTTCTTATTCTGATATGGTTTCTTTAGTTATCATCAGTCATTAGTGGCCATTCATCCTTTGTGGATTATTTTTGGGCTTGGAAGGATCAGATTTTTATTGCCAACATTAGTAAACATTGATTTCGCTGCAGACACACAAAACTTTTCCATCAATAATAATTGAAAGTTACAGCCACTACTTCAGAAATGATTGGAGTTTGATTTCTGACTATTGACTGTGTATGTTTTGTCATGTGACCGTTTGTGTTTATCAGTTATAAAGCTTTAACTTTTTGAATTTCAGTGTCTACCATCATTAAATAATTACTGTCTGACACCCACCCATTATCGATCCCGCTCTAATTTCCCACAATGGTGAAAATTTAAATAAGTAAAACTAGAAAAAAATGCTTTTAACTCTTTTTTCTGCACAATTTAAATCAAGAAAAAATGGCTAAACACTGATGTGATCCATCAAAATTATAACAAAATAAAATTGAATTCTGCCAATAATCATTAATAATCTGTGAATCTGTATTCTGGGCAGTGGTTCTTTTGTTATAAGTGGCCGTTTTTCTTTTGTGTATTATTCTATTATGTCTGGTGGGTTATTTATGAATAGTATCATGTATTTAATTAGGCCTGTTTTATGGGTTATTTCTTTACAACAAAATATTGTGGATATTTACTAGTTATTTCAGATTGTTCACTAATTGTCTGGCTCTTGGTTGCCTTTTGATTGATTATTTATCTGTTACCATGGGCCTTTGAGGCAGTATTTAATATTTATGAGTCCTTTAATCATGGCCTGTCATCAATTTGCTAATTATTCAGAACAAGCTAATTATGGGCTCCATGTTAATTATGGGTTTTTCCGGCATGTTGGCTTTTGAATGACTGTTTCCTGAGTATGGTGTATTGATTATATTGGAGGTTATTAATTGTAGCCCCTTTATTAATGAGGGATTATTGGTTATTTAATTAACTCTGGGCTATGTATGAATGATGTTAATTAGGGGTGATTGGCTCTCGTTATTGATGTTAATTAGGGGGGATGTTAATTAATACTTTTTTGATAGTAATGCCAGTGATATTAATGATCGTTATTGATACGAATGACATTCCCGCAGGGTGAGTGGCTACCGTGAGGCTATCCTTAACATATTAATTACCCTGCGGGGATCAGTTGGGTGTTAGGGGCCATGGGCACTGGGGGGTCAATCTTAGTCTTTATTAATGCATTAATTACCTGTGTTAATTAGCTGTGCCCAGGCTATTATTGGCAAAGGCCTTAATGACTGGGGTTTCTAATTAGATGCTGGGGGAATGGGGCTGCTGGGACAGAGCCAAGAGGTTAATTAGCTCGGGGAGGGGTTAATGGGGTGGTGGCCATGGCCAGGTTATTGCCATGAGTTAGTGTCCCCCGGGGAGAAGGGTTTAATTCATTAGCTGGGGGTGGCTACTTAGGGGGAGCTAATTAGCAGGCTGTGACGTAGGGAGGAAGCACTGAGGGGGGTTACTATCCCCTCCCCCCCCGACTCAAACAGAACCGCCCCTCCCTCCAGCCGCCCAACGGTCACCTCAGGGCACGAGGCGGGGAGCGACCGTTGGAACGGGCGGGAAAGCGGAGGGAGTCGCAACGGCCGCGGCGCGAGGCCAGGGGGCGGGGCTGGGGAGGGGGAGGAGGGAGCAGTGGAGCGGGGGTTGGGAGGGGGCTGGAGGAGGGAGGGAGTGGGGTGGGGTAGGTTGAGGGGGTTTGGGGGAGGGGGAGTAGGGAGGAGTGGGGGGTTGGGGAGGACGGGAGGAGGGAGTAGAGAGGGAGTGGGGAGGACTGGAGGAGGGAGGGAGGCGGGAGTAGAGTGGGATGGGTTGGGGAAAGGCTGGAGGAGGAAGGGGGGAGTAGAGAGGGAGTGGGTGGGTTGGGGGAGGGCTTGAGGAGCGAGGGAATAGGGGGGGTTGGGGGAAGGGCAGTAGGGAGGAGTGGGGGGTTGGGGGGGAGGGAGGGAGGAGGGAGTAGAGAGGGGTGGGGGGGGTTGGGGAGGGAGGGAGAGGGGAGGAGGGAGGGAGTGGGGGGGCTGGAGGAGGGAGGCAATTGGGGGGTGGGAGGGGCCACAAGTCCCACTAGAGCTGCCCTGCGAGGCTGGGCCATGGTGGGGCACTGCCACCGGGGGGCAGGGCAGGCTCAGCCTTGACTCAGGCTGTGGGGGTCTGTGTGTGCCGGGGGTGGGGGCTGAGAACAGCTTCTAGCCTCTCCCCCTCCCCCACTCCCACAGCAGGATCCCCTCCCCTTGGGTCTCTGCATCCTGTACCCCCTCCTCAATTCCTGCCCCCCTCTGGGGCTGGGGGTGCCCCCAGGATGGGGAGGGGCCCTAGGCCCAGGTGCTGGGAGCTCCTGAGGGTGAGGGGACAGTGGCTCTCCCCCTCCCTTTTCTCAACTCTGCTCTTGGGGAACCAGCCGGTGGCCCCCTAACTCCACAGTCAGAGTGTGCGTGACCAGGGCGCACGGTGACCCCCGGCCTCCATCCACCTCTGGGATCCATCCATCCACCCGCCCACCCCCTGCCATGCCTTTCTTCCCCTCACCCCCACTTCCCCGGCTCAGCACATTGCCCCGCTGGCAGGGGAAAGTCTGGGCCTGGCCCCATTATCAGCGTCTCCCAAGGCCAAGTGGGGGCAAAGGTTGGGCTGGAAGGAGGGATGGCAGTGGTGGAGGCACGGGGTGGGGGATGGGCAGGCAAGAAGTTCCTCCTCCAGCCCTGGGTTGGATGGGATGGGTGGTTAGCGGGGGTGGGGTGGAGGGGGTGTTGGCCTGGGGGATGGGGCAGATGGGCCCAGATCCTGTCCCCCACACAGGGGGGTAGAGGAAGAGGAGAGCTCCCTGGGGAGGGAAGGATGCATGGATTGATGGAGGGGTGTGGGGGGCAAATGGATGGTTATGTTGATGCAGTTACTCTGTGGAACTCCCTGCCGCATGTGGAGCAAGGTTTCCTAGAGAGGGGCCAGCCTAGGCCTCCCGATCCAGGGAGGGGTTGACCCCAACTCCCAGGGCTGGGGAAGCCGCGCTGGGGCCTCTAGGGGGTTGTGCTTCTCCTTGGGGGGCACCTGGGCTAGATGGGGAGAGAGAAGGAAAGAGGGAGATGGCAAAGGGAAAGAAAGAAAGAGGGAGGGAGGGAGGTGGAGGAACAGAAAGAGAAAGAAATAAGATGAAGTGATGACAGAAAGAAGAGAAATTGAAGTGAAAGAACAAGAAGAAGAAAGGTGGAGTGCTGAAGAGAGGAAGCGATAAAAGGAGAAAGAAAAGAACCAGACAGAGAAGCGGAGTGATGGAAAGGAAAAGAGGGAGTGAGGACGAACTCAAAGAGGGATGTAGCCAGCAGAAGGGAAGTGGCTCTGGGCTGGCCGAGGGAGGAGTCTGGGTCCCCCGGGGGTCGGTCGCTGGGAGCCGGGGCTCCAGCCCCAGGAGAACGAGGGAGTGAGCCAGAGAGACGGACGGAGAGGAACACACTGCCGGGGAGCAGAAACCCCCTGGCAGAAGGAGAACTCCGCGCTGGAAGGAGGGAGCGAGAAAGTCCTCGAGGGAGGAGTGCCGGGCAAGAGAGCCTTGTATAACCTCTGGGCGAGCGAGTGAGAGGTGCAGAGGGAGAACTGGGCGCCAGAAAAGCCCCCGGGGAGGAAAGAAGTCCCAGAGAAGTCCCAGCTGGAAGGAGAATATCCCTGGGCTGGCGAGCCCCTTGTAACTGGAGCAAGGGAAGGAAGCAGGCGGCGAGAAGGAGGAAGCCGAGCGAGATCAAACCGGTCTTGGGTTTCCACGCTGCGCGCTCTCCCCTCCTCCGCCGGGGATAGGACGGAAGAGGGGAACGAGTAAACAAGGAGGGACAAGTGCTGAGATTTCGCGAGCAGGGGGCCGGAGCGGCCGGTTCCAGAGACCTCGGACTGGACCGCACCAGAACCAGTTCCCGGTCCGGTTCTGGAAGGAGCCTAGTACCAGCGCCGTCAGAATCAGAGTGCCAGGTACAGAACTGGGCCAGTTCTAGGGGACAAGAGCCCAGAACTCACGTGAGAGGGAACTGGACCTGCATGTCTGGCCCCAGAATCAGAGGCCCAGAACCAGCCTGGATCTAAGGGTACCAGATCCAGAGTGTAAAACAGAACAGTCCCAGTCCAGAACCAACTGCGACAGAACCAGTCCAGTTCCAGGGATTCCAGAACCAGAGAGAGAGAACCAGCTGGGAATCCAGACCTAGACTGAGACAAAACCAACCCAGTCCCAGGGAATCGAGAACCAGCTTTGTTCTAGAGGATCTGAACCCAGAACCGGCCCAGTTCCAGGGACACCAGAACCACCTGGGTTCTAGGAGATCTGAGTCCAGAACAACAGTGACAGAACCGCCTTGGGATCGAAGCCTAGAACCAAGAAGACAGAACCAGCTGGGGACTAGGGAGCCAGATCACAGAACCAGACCAGGAGGGAAATACACAGAACCGCCCTGGTTCTAAAAGACCTGAGACCACAACCAGCAGGACAAAACTGCTCTGGTTTTAGAAGATCTGAGCCCAGAAACAGCCCAGTTTCCAGGCATACGTGTCCAATACAAGTGATTCCAGAGCGGCCCGCTCTGGATCGGTGCCCAGTGTTCCCCAGCACCATCTGGTCTGGTCCCCTACCATGGAGGAGGGTGCGCGGCGCCGGGGTGGTTCCGAGAAGGCCACAGATGGCCCAGATCAGCTGGCAGAGGGTGGCGTGGGGCTCAAGAAAGAGATCGGGCTGGTGAGCGCTTGCGGCATCATCATAGGTGAGTGGCGGGGGGTGTGGAGGAGGGACCCCAACTCTGGTCCAGGGGGCCACTGGGGTCCCCCCTCCTGTTCTGTGTCATTCTCTCCTTCTATCTCTCCATCTCTCTTTTCCCCCTTCCTTCCCCCTTCCCCCCCTCTGCCCCCAGCCTGGCTGGCTCTATAAATAGCCTGGAACTGCCTGTCACCTTGTGGTCCTGTTATTCTGATCCGATTAGTGCTGCCAGCCTTCCCCTCACCCAGCGAGGGGGCCCCACCCCAGAGCCAGCCGCCTCTCAGCGCCGGGCAAGGGGTCCCCGTATAACCAGGCCCCGCGCCCCACCCCAGAGCCAGCCACTTCTCAGCGCCGGACGAGGAGTCCCAGTATAACTAGCCACCATACTCCACCCCAGAGCCAGGCGCCCCAGCCTGCAGTAGCAGGGGACAGGGGGTCTGGGCTTTCCACTTCGATGGATCGGAGCCATGGACCGTGAATTCCTGGTGGCTCCATTAATCCTGCTCCAGATGGTGTTGCTCAGCAGGTGCCCGGAGACGCCAGCGCGTGGGAGGGAGGGGGGGTTGGGGGCTCAGAGACAGGCCCAGCCCCCTACTCACCCCCTGCACTGCCCCTCACTCCTGACCCAAAGCCCCCTGCTAGCCCAACCCTGCTCCCTCCCAGCCCTGCCGGTGCCCCTTCCCCCCACCGGGTCAGAGTCCCTCCCCATAGCCTAGTTTATGGGGTGAAATCTAACCTGATATGTTTCAGAGTAACAGCTGTGTTAGTCTGTATTCGCGAAAAGAAAAGGAGGACTTGTGGCACCTTAGAGACTAACCAATTTATTTGAGCATAAGCTTTCAAGAGCTACAGCTCACTTCATCGGATGCATCCGATGAAGTGAGCTGTAGCTCACGAAAGCTTATGCTCAAATAAATTAGTTAGTCTCTGAGGTGCCACAAGTCCTCCTGTTCTTTTAACCTGATAAGATTACAATTAAGGACTCTGCCCCACTCCTTCCCTTCCCACATTGCTCCCTTCTCCCCAGCCAGGATCCCCCCCAGTGCCCCTTCCCCTGCGACTCCTCCTAGTGGGGGGGTCCCCCCACAGTTCTCTGCCAGCCGAGAGGTGGGGCTGCGGGTTGGAAGTGAGGGGCACCCTCTTTGTAATGCCGCTTGAGTTGCCATGGCGATCATTAATGAAGGGCTGGTTGCTAATGAGGGGGTTAGTTCTGAGTCTAGAGCCCCCATCCTCCCACCAGGTCCTGGGCCCTCTGCCCCCCTCTCCTCTTATCTCCACTGCCCTCCCCCAGTAAAACCCCATCTCCCGTTCCCCCCCAGCCTTGAACGCATCCCCCTCTCTTTGTAATGCTGTGCCCCCACCCCAGGCATGCAGCTCCGCCACCCCCACACCTTGGCTCCCACCCACAGCTGCAGCAGTGTAATTTGCTAATGGAGCACATGGAGCCAGGAAAGAGGGCAGCCGGGAGGTGAAAGAGAGACAGGGATATGGCAGGGAAGGGGGGGGCGGCGGATGGCAGCTCGGCTAGAGGAGGGGATGTGGGGTGACATTTTAAATGTTATCATTAGACTCCAGAGATAACACTCCCCTGAGATGCAGGAGGCAGGTCACCCCTCTCCGAGCGACTGGCCCAGGCTCTCGGCAGACTCAGGCAGTGGCCCGGCAGGTCACACCTTTCTGAGCGACTGGCCCAGGCTCTCGGCAGACTCAGGCAGTGGCCCGGCAGGTCACACCTTTCTGAGCGACTGGCCCAGGCTCTCGGCAGACTCAGGCAGCGGCCCGGCAGGTCACCCCTCTCCGAACGACTGGCCCATGCTCTCGGCAGACTCAGGCAGCGGCCCGGCAGGTCACACCTTTCTGAGCGACTGGCCCAGGCTCTCGGCAGACTCAGGCAGCGGCCCGGCAGGTCACCCCTCTCCGAACGACTGGCCCAGGCTCTTGGCAGACTCAGGCAAGCAGCCCGGCAGGTTACCCCTCTCCGAGCGACTGGCCCAGGCTCTCGGGAGACTCAGGGAGCAGCAGGGCAGCCCTGTCTCTAACTCCCATCCCCATCTCTTGCTTCCCCCGCCAGGTAACATCATTGGGTCAGGGATCTTCGTGTCGCCAAAGGGCGTGCTGGAGAACGCGGGCTCCGTGGGGCTGGCGCTACTGGTGTGGATCATCACAGGGCTGATCACGGCTGTGGGAGCGCTGTGCTACGCCGAGCTGGGTGTCACCATCCCCAAGTCCGGCGGTGACTACGCCTACGTCAAAGACATCTTCGGGGGGCTGGCCGGGTAAGGGGGCGGGGCCCCAGGGGGCTGGCTGGGGGGCAGCCAGGCCCAGACCCCCTCTCATGCCCTGCTGTGCCTCCCAGGTTCCTGCGGCTGTGGATCGCGGTGCTGGTGATCTACCCCACCAACCAGGCCGTCATCGCCCTCACCTTTGCCAACTACGTGCTGCACCCGCTCTTCTCCACCTGCCTGGCGCCCGAGAGTGGGCTCCGCCTCCTGGCGGGGGTGTGTCTGCGTGAGTACCCCCTGCCATTCCCATTGGTGCAACCACTGGTCTAGCTGGCACCTGCAGACCGGCACCAGCTGTGCCCAGCCGAGACGGGAGTCGCTGAGTCAGTGCTGGGTCAGCAGGAAAGCATCTGCGGGCGTCTGTCTGGCCAGGACGTCTGTCTGGCCACGTGTGTGTCCCTGTGTCTTGCCACTCCCTGCGTGGGGACAGGCCAGCAAAGCTGGCGGGGGGAAGGGCTGGCTGGCTGGGGCTGCGGGTTGGGAGTGAGGGGCACCGGCAGGGCTGTGGGGGGAAGGGCTGGGCTGGCTGGGACTGCGGATCAGGAGTGAGGGGCACCGGCGGGATGTGGGGGAGTGTTATCTGGGGCTCGGTTTCCTGGGTGCTGAGGCCATTTGTGGGTGCTGGTGACTGCGGGGGGTGTGTGTGTGTGAATGCTGGAGCGTGTGCGGTGGGGGGTGTGCATGGGGGTGTTGGAGGGATGTTGGGTTGGGGAGGTGCAGGCGGGTGCTGCGGGGTACTGAGCAGCGGGTGGCTCTGGCAGGGGCTGGGCTGGGAGTTATTTACACCCTGTGATGAGAGGGGGAACCCCCCACACACTCCGCCTGTCGTGGTCTCAGGTTCCAGTAGGGGGCGGCAGCAGGGGGAACGGGCTGTTTGGTTCTGTTGGGGCCCGGGGCCTGCCCCCTCACCCCCGCACCAGGCTGGGTCACAGACAGGAGCTGGGCACGGGACCCAGGCATCCGGGGCACTTTTGTCAGTGGGGCTCTGAGGGCAGCTGGAGCGAGGGCCAGGCACAGGGGGCAACACTGTGTGTGTGCTGCCCCCGCCACAGCCCCCCCCACCCAGTCCCCCATTCCCAGCCCCTCCCTTGCTCCCCATTACCAACTCTGCTCCACCCTGGCCCCCAGATTCCTGGCCCCTCCTGGCTCAGCCCCCCTATTCCCAGCCACACCCACCCTCCACCGCAGCCCCTTGTTCCCAGCTCCCACCTGGGGCCCACCTGCCCCAGGTCTGGCCCCCCATTCCAAGCCCCCCTCCCCCAGCCTGCCCCCCATTTCCACCCTCCCCAGCCCAGCCCCTGGCTCAGATCCCCACAGCAGGCAGCTCTGGGTGTGGGGCTGACCCTCTGTTGCCACAACATCCCCACGCCAGGCTGGTTATCTCCCTGGTGGGGCAAGGGCAGCCTTGGGGGGGGGAGCGCCCCACCCCGTCCCCACCCTGAGCCCTCCCTCTGCCCCCAGTGCTGCTGACTTGGGTGAACTGTGCCAGCGTGCGCTGGGCGACGCGGGTGCAGGACGTCTTCACGGCTGGGAAGCTCCTGGCCCTGGCGCTCATCATCATCATGGGCATCGTGCAGATCTGCAAGGGTGAGACGGGGGCACTGGGACTCCCGGGCTAGCTGTGGGCAGGGCACCGGGGGGCATTGGGATGGCTGAACCAGCTGGGCACAGGGCAGGGCATCAGGAGGGCAGGGGGACAGCGGGGCGCAGGGCAGGACACTGAGGGGGGGCGGCATTGGGACAACCAGATGACTGGGCACAGGCCAGGGCACTGGGGGGGATGTTGGGATGGCTGGGCCAGATGGGTGCAGGGCAGGGCACGGGGGGGCAGGGGGATGGCTGGGTGCAGGGCAGGCCACCAGAGGGGCAGGGGAAGGGCCAGGCGCAGGGTAGGGCACCGTGGGGGGGGCATTGGGACAGCCGGGCTGGCTGGGCGCAGGGCAGGGCACCGGAGGGGCAAGGGAACAGCCGGGCTGGCTGGGCGCAGGGCAGGGCACCGGAGGGGCAGGGGGACAGCCGGGCTGGCTGGGCGCAGGGGGTACCCATGCCATGGTGCCACTCTTGCACAGGGCACTACTACTGGCTGGAGCCGCGACACGCCTTCGAGGCCTTCACGCCGGTGGACGTGGGGATGGTGGCGCTGGCCTTCCTGCAGGGCTCCTTCGCCTACGGCGGCTGGAACTTCCTCAACTACGTCACCGAGGAGCTGGTCGACCCCTACAGGTCAGTGTGGGACCCCGGTGTCCGGGCCCCCCCTGGGATCAGCACCCCTCTGGGGAACCCCAAGGTCAGCGCCCAGCTGGGGAAACCCTGCGTCCAGGCCCTGCCCCTGCCATTAGTGCCCAGCGGGGAATCCCTGGTGTTTGGGCCCCCCGCCCCCGCTGTTAGCGCCCGATGGGGGAACCCCAGCATCTGGGCCCCCCACAGCTGCTGTCAGCGCCTGCCTGGGGAACACCGATGTCTGGGCACTGCCGACTTCAGTCCCTCCCTTCCCTGGGGTCAAAGTGTGCCCCATTATGGAACCCCAGGGGACCCCGGCATCCGGGGGTTGCACACACTCACACTGCCGCCTCCCCAGGAACCTGCCACGGGCCATCTTCATCTCCATCCCCGTGGTCACCTTCGTCTACGTCTTTGCCAACGTGGCCTACGTCACCGCCATGTCGCCCCAGGAGCTGCTGGCCTCCAACGCCGTGGCCGTGGTGAGCCCCGCCCCTGGCCTTTGCCCCGCCCACAGCCCCCCAAACCACTCCCACAGCCCCCCAACCCCGCCAACATGGCCTACGTCACTGCCATGCCGCCCCAGGAGCTGCGGGCCTCCAACGCTGTGGCGAGCCCCGCCCCTGGCCTTTGCCCTCCTCACAGCCCCCCAAACCATTCCCACAGCCCCCCACCCCGCCAACGTGGCCAATGTCACTGCCATGTCGACCCAGGAGCTGTTGGCCTCCAACACTGTGTGGCCATGGTGAGCCCCGCCCCTGGCCTTTGCCCCGCCCACAGCCCCCCAACCCCGCCAACATGGCCTACGTCACCGCCATGTCGCCCCAAGAGCTGCTGGCCTCCAACGCTGTGGTGAGCCCCGCCCCTGGCCTTTGCCCCGCCCAAAGCCCCCCAAACCACCCCCACAGCCCCCCAACGTGGCCTACGTCACCGCCATGTCGCCCCAGGAGCTGCTGGCCTCCAACACTGTGGCCATGGTGAGCCCCGCCCCTGGCCTTTGCCCCGCCCACAGCCCCCCAACGTGGCCTACGTCACCGCCATGTCGCCCCAGGAGCTGCTGGCCTCCAACACTGTGGCCATGGTGAGCCCCGCCCACAGCCCCCCAAACCACCCCCACAGCTCCCCAATCCCACCAATGGAGCCTATGTCTCTGCCCTGTCACCCCAGGAGCTGCTGGTGAGCCCTGCCCCACCCCTGGCCTGAGCCCCACCCACAGCCCTGAGCCCCTCCTCTAGGCCCTGACTCCACCCCTTGGCCCTGAGCTCTGCCCACACTGCCTGACCCCACTCCCTTGGCCCTGACCTCACCCCCTGCCCTGAGCCCCTACCCTTGGCCCTGCCCCTGCACTGAGCTCTCCCCCGATCTCCTCCACTCTTTCCCCCCCCAGACGTTCGGGGAGAAGCTGCTGGGTGTCATGGCCTGGATCATGCCCATCTCCGTGGCCCTGTCCACCTTTGGGGGTGTCAACGGCTCCCTCTTCACCTCCTCCCGGTGAGTGACCCCGCCCCCGCACAGGCCCTGCCCTGGGGGTGGGGGGAGGGGATGGAGTCTCCTCTCCCATCTCAGATCCCAATTTCTGCAGCCTGACGTTCACCCTGAACCCTACTGATGGCACCGAGAGCCAGGTCTGTTGGGCCCGGAGTTCCCGCATTCTATCCCCCACTCTTACGTCTCCCCTCCCCCCACAGGCTGTTCTTCGCAGGAGCCCGTGAGGGCCACCTCCCCAGCCTGCTGGCCATGATCCACATGCGGCGCTGCACCCCCATCCCCGCCCTCCTCTTCACTGTGAGTCACCTGGGCCTGCTGAGGGCGGGGTCACTGGGGCGGGGGTGGAGTTTGGGGAATGGGGGCAGAGTCTCTGGATCAGGGAGCATGGCTTGCGGAATGGGTGCAGGGTCTCTAGGACAGGGGTGGGGCTTGCAACATGGTGGTGGGTGGGGTCTCATATGGGGCGGGATCCGGCATGACCCCGCCCCATAGTCCCCCTCCCTACAGTGCGTGTCTACGCTGCTGATGCTGGTGACGAGCGACATTTACACCCTGATCAACTATGTGGGGTTCATCAACTACCTGTTCTATGGGGTGACCGTGGCTGGGCAGATCGTGCTGCGCTGGCGCCAGCCCCACATGGCCCGGCCCATCAAGGTGAGCCCGCCCCCTGCCCCACATGGCCTGGCCCATCAAGATGAGCCCACCCCCGCCCTGCCCCCATTCCCCGCCCCCAGCCCCACATGGCCCGGCCCATCAAGGTGAGCCCGCCCCCTGCCCTGCCCCCATTCCCCACCCCCAGCCCCACATGGCCCGGCCCATCAAGGTGAGCCCACCCCCTGCCCTGCCCCACATGGCCCGGCCCATCAAGGTGAGCCCGCCCCCTGCCCTGCCCCACATGGCCCGGCCCATCAAGGTGAGCCCGCCCCCTGCCCTGCCCCACATGGCCCGGCCCATCAAGGTAAGCCCGCCCCCTGCCCTGCCCCCATTCCCCGCCCCCAGCCCCACATGGCCCGGCCCATCAAGGTGAGCCTGCCCCCTGCCCTGCCCCACATGGCCCGGCCCATCAAGGTGAGCCCGCCCCCTGCCCTGCCCCCATTCCCTGCCCCCAGCCCCACATGGCCCGGCCCATCAAGGTGAGCCCGCCCCCTGCCCCAGCCCCCATTCCCCGCCCCCTGCCCCACATGGCCCGGCCCGTCAAGGTGAGCCCGCCCCCTGCCCCAGCCCCCATTCCCCGCCCCCTGCCCCACATGGCCTGGCCCATCAAGGTGAGCCCGCCCCCTGCCCTGCCCCCATTCCCCGCCCCCTGCCCCACATGGCCTGGCCCATCAAGGTGAGCCCACCCCCTGCCCTGCCCCACATGGCCCGGCCCATCAAGGTGAGCCCGCCCCCTGCCCCACATGGCCCGGCCCATGAAGGTGAGCCCACCCCCTGCCCCCATTCCCCATCCCCATTCCCACATGGCCAGGCCTATCAAGGTGAGTCCATCCCCTCCCCTGTGTTCCCTGCCCCCAGGGCTTGCCTCCTGCCCCACATGCCCCACCCCCTACCCTGCCCCATTTGCCCCACGTGCTGAACCGCACCAAGGTGAGCCCCACCCTGCATATCCTGCCCACCGCATGAAGGTGAGCCCTGCCCCACTGCCCCCTGTATGCCTCGACTCCGGCTGAGCCCCATGTCCCGCCCCAGGTCAGCCTGTTCTTCCCCGTCGTCTACCTGCTCTTCTGGGCCTTCCTGCTGGTCTTCAGCCTGTGGTCGGAGCCGGTGGTGTGCGGCGTGGGGCTGGCCATCATGCTGAGCGGGGTGCCCGTCTACGGGCTGGGCGTGGCCTGGCACCGCAAGCCACCCGCCGTCTACACCTGCCTGGGTGAGTGGGGGAAAGGGGGCGCAGCCGGCTGTGCAAGGGACGGGGGTTTGGGGGCAGCCGGCCTGGGAGCGGGGGAAAGGGGGCACAGCTGGGGTGCAGCCGAGCGGGGGAAGGGGAGCAGCTGGCCAGGGGGCGGAGGAAGGGCCCGTGCCCCCACTGCTCTCTAACCCCCCCGTCTCCCTCCAGCGGCAGTGACGCGGGTGGCCCAGAAGCTGTGTGGGGTGGTGTACCCTGAGATGGAGCCCCCCAACCCTGACCGCACCGAGCAGCTGGAACCCATGTGCAACAGCGGGGACCCCAACCAGCCCCACAACTGAGCCCCCACCCTGCCATGGACTGCACCCCACAACGCCTGCCCCTGCCAACGGCCCCCGCCCCGCTCTCCACGGCTCCCCACGGCCCCTGCCCCGCTCCCCACAGCACCCTGCTGCCAGAGGTGGGAGCTCCATCACTCACAGATGCCTTAACCCTGTTCTGTGGCCCCCGACGTTCGGGCCCCAACTTTGTGGCCTTTCGACCGTTTGTCTCTGGTTTTTGATGTAATAAATACAATGACCTCAACGCTGTGGAGCCTAGCTGGGGGGCTGAGGACATTGAGGACTGGGAACCCCCATAACCGCCCCCTGCTGGCATCCCGCATAATGCACCTTGCTGGGACCCCCGGGACCCTTCTTGGGCCCCTCCCAGTGCCCCCTGCTGGGACCCACAGGGACCCTGCTGAGACCCCCTTCCTGGGACCCCTTAGTGCTCCCTGTTTGCACTCCCATGGGACCCCCCCCAGCACCCCCTCCTGGGACCCCCCAGTGCTCCCTGCTGGGACCCCCTGCACCCGATGCTGAGATCCCCCCTGCACCCCATGCTGAGACCCCCCAGTGCCCCCTATTGGCACTCCCCTGGCACCCCACAGCATCCACTATTGAGACCCCTGTAATTCCCCCCTTTTGGAACCTACACCCATAGCCCCCCCTGCTGGGGGCCCCCCCCACCTAGTGCCTTCCAGCACCCCCTGCTGGGACCTGCACCCCTTCTTAGGAGCTCCCCCACACATAGCGATCCCTGCCCCATAGTGCCCACCCCATGCCAGTAGCTCCCCCCCCCCCCAGCCAGTGGCCTTCCCACAGCACCTGGGATGGGATTTTTCATGTAATGGTGCCACCTTGTGGCCAGTGATGGCCCTCACACCTCAGGCCTGCCCCACTGGGCTGACGGGCCCAAGGCAACTGTGTGGGGTAGAGGGTGGGAAGCCCAGGGCTAGGCTAGCAGGGGACTGTGGGTCAGGAGTGAGGGACACTGGCAGAGCTGGGGTGGGCAGGGGCTGTGGGTCAGGAGTGAGGGGCACCAGCAGGGCTGCAGGGGAGGAGGGGTGCAGGGCTGGGCTAGCAGGGGCTAGGGTGACCAGATGTCCCAATTTTATAGGGACAGTCCCGATTTTGGGGTCTTTTTCTTATATAGACTCCTATTACCCCCACCCCACCCCCATCCCGATTTTTCACATTTGCTGTCTGGTTACCCTAGTAGGGGCTGCGGGTCCAGAGGGAGGGGCACTGGCAGGCCTGGGGGGCCCAAGGCTGGGCTGGTGGGGGCTGCAGGTTGGGAGTGAGGGGCACCGGCAGAGCAGGGGTGCAGGGCTGGGCTAGCAGGGGCTGCGGGTCGGAAGTGAGGGGCACTGGCAGCAGGGCTGGGAGGACAGGGCTGGGCTAGCGGGGGTGGAGTCAATCAGTGGATGTGGCTTGTGGGGCATGGGGCGGGGCTGGGGGCTGAGAGGGGTGAAGTTGGGGTGTTTGAAAAGAGGGGGCATAGGGAGGGGTTGGTGCTACGGCCCCCAGGGCTCCCCCAGACATCTGGGGGGAGATGTCCACTGCCATCAGCCCAGCCTCCTTGGAGGGCAGGGAAGGGGGCCCCCTCTCTGGGGCTGTCGCAGGGTGGGGTCCCCTGGGGCCATCAGCAGGGGGAGCCGGGGAGCCCATCGGAAAGAGGAAGGAAAAGGGGGGCGGGGGGATGGGGGGAATGAGAGAGAGAGACAGAGAGAGAGAAGGAGGCAGAGCTGGGAAGAGAAGCGGGGGAGCGCGGCAGAGACCTGGACGGAGAGAGGGAATGAAACAGGGCTGAGAGAAGAGAGAGAAGCTACGGGGGACTGCAGGGGGCGGGGGGGTGGATTAGACACAGACAGAGGGGAGGAAAGACAGCAGGAGAAAGGGGCCAACGGAGAGAGGGAAAAGGAGCGAATCTGAGAAAAAGGAGAGAAAGAAAATCAGCGAGAGAGGAAAACCCAAGAAAGAGACGAACAGGCGGAGAGGGGGACGAAGGAGAAAGTGACTGACGGAGAGAAAGAAACGAAGGAACGAATTGGCGTGAAAAAGAGGAAGAGAGGCAAGACCAAGCGGCAGACACAGCCTGCGAGGAAGGAAGGGACAAGAGAGAGAACAAGAGAGAAACAAATAAGAAAGTGACTGAGAGCAAAGAGGTTCGAGCAAGTGGCGAGTGGCGGGAGAGAGGCGAAGGAGCGAGTGAGGCGCGAGCGCAGGGAGAGAGCACAGCCATGTCGCAGGGGGGGTTCTACGATTGCGAGCGGGCCCCCCCGCGTCCCATGGCGTCAGAGCTGGGGGCACTCGGGGAGCATGAGGGCTCCATCGACCTGGCTGCCTACATTGGTGATGAGCAGCTGCTGTCGGAGCTTCTGCAGGGCCCCCCGCAGCGGGCACCGAAGAGCACCCCCTACCCGGGCTACCTGCAGGGGGAGCCCTGGGGCTACGGGGCCGCCCACAAGGGCTACGGCACCCTGGTGAAGGAGGAGCCACGGGGGGCTGAGCCCGGGCGCCGCAGTGGCTACAACCCCCTGCCCTTCCAGGTGGCGCATTGTGGGCAAACGGCCATCAGCCTGCCCCCAGGGGGCGCCGGCCCGGCCCTGCGCACACTCAAGGTAAGGTGCCCCTCACTCCCGCCTCACAGCCCCCCACATCCCCCAGTGCCCCTCACTCCCAACCCGCAGCCCCCAGTGCCATTCCACTCCCCTCCCGCAGCCCCCCACACCCCTCCGGTGCCCCACATTCCCGACCCGCAGATCCCCTGGCGTCTCCCTGCTTCACACCCACAGCCCCCCCAGCACCCATCCTCTCTCCACCTGCAGCCCCCCACACTCCCTGGTGCCCCTCACTCCCGGCCCGCAGCCCCCAGCGCCATTCCGTGCCCCACATTCCGGACCCGCAGATCCCCTGGCATCTCCCTGCTTCACACCCGCAGCCCCCCCAGCACTCACCCTCTCTTCACCTGCAGCCCCCCACACCCCCCGGTGCCCCTCACTCCCAGCCCGCAGCGCCATTTCGCTCCCCTCCTGCAGCCCCCCACACCCCCAACCCGCAGATCCCCGGCGTCTCCCTGCTTCGCACCCACCCTCTCTCCACCTGCAGCCCCCTACACCCCCCAGTGCCCCTCACTCCCAACCTGCAGCCCACCACAGTGCCCTTCACTCCTGACCTTCAGCCCCCTGCTAGCCCAGGCCTGGGCTCCCTCCCAAAAGCTCTGCTGGTGCCCCTCGCTCCTGCCCCACAGCCCCAGCTGGCCGTTTCTCTCCACAGGGCCCCCCCTGCAGCCCGCTGCTGGCCTCGCCGGGGCCGGGGAAGGGGAAGAAGGCGGTGAACAAGGACAGCCTGGAGTACCGGCTGCGCCGGGAGCGGAACAACATCGCCGTGCGCAAGAGCCGGGACAAGGCCAAGCGGCGGGTGCTGGAGACGCAGCAGCGGGTGCTGGAGCTGGCGGCGGAGAACGAGCGGCTGCAGAGCCGTGTGGCGCAGCTGAGCCAGGAGCTCGACACGCTCCGGGCCCTTTTCCGCCAGGTGCCCGAGGCCGCCGTGCTGGGCAAGGGGCTGGGGGCCTGCAGCTGAGCCGGCCAATAAACCTGCTTACACCTCCGGGCCTGGTGATCTGTGGGGGGTGAGGTAGGGGGGGCTGGTCGCAGCTCCCCGGGGTCACTGTCCCAGTGATCCGTGGGGGCAGGGCCGGGGGGGGCCAAGGGCTGGTCCCCGGGGTCACTGGCCCAGTGATCCGTCGGGGCTGGGACGCCAATTGCTGGTCCCCGGGGTCACTGGCCCGGTGATCTGTGGGGGCCAATCGCTGGTCCCCAGGGTCACTGTCCTGGTGATCTGTGGGTGGCAAGGGGGAGCCAATTGCTGGCCCCCAGGGTCCCTGTGATCTGTGGGGAGGCAGGGGGCAGTGATCCCTGGCCCCCCGGGTCACAGTCACAGGATGTCCCACCCATTTCGGGAGCCCAGCACCCCATGATCATTAGTTGGCCCCCTCCCCAGGGAAGGATGTGGGGCCCCAGGGGGCAGGCAGGAATCGGATGAACCAAGGGCTGCAACCCCCCATTTGGAAGAAACACTGGGCTGCGGGGTGTTGTGGGAAACTGAGGCAGAGGCGCAGCTAGGCCAGAAGCAGGGCAGCAACCCTGGTCCAGCCACAAACGGGGGGAGGTCACCCGTATTAGGGGGCACAGATTGGGGGGGCTGAGCAGTGGACCCTTGCAGCTTGGGGGATCCTAGTCAGGCTGGCTCACTGCCCCCCAGCCACAGCCCCCCAGCCACCGCCCAGACTGCTCAGGGCTTGCCCGGATCCCATCCCAGGCTCTCTCTGCTGGCCTGGGAGCGATGGGGGACCCGTGGGGCACTGGCCTGGACGCCTGGGTCCTTGGCTGTGGCCTGTCTCCCCTCCCCCGGCCGCAGGCGTTGTGCAAGGCCGGTTGGTTCAGCCCGTGGTTGGTGTCTCAACCTCCGGACCCGCCTGGGGGGCGGGACAGAGACACTGTCTCTCCCACCCCCCACCCCCGGAAGCGGAGCGTCCCCCCCTGCCCGGGCCAAGGCCCTGCCCCCCCCAGGGCAGGGAGATTGCACTGAATTGTGAAACAGGCCGTTACCCCGCAGCCCCCCCCCGGGCGTTTCCATGGGGCTGGTTTGCGAAACTCCCGGTCTCGGTCTCGCCACCCACAGGGTGGAGCTGAGAGATCCCCTCCCCTACTCCCTGTGCGCCCCCCTCTCCCGCCCCTTGTGCGCCTTCCCCCGCCACCTGTGTGCCCCCCCCACCCCAACAAGGGAAACCCTCACCCTCTGCACTCCCCTCCATCTCTCCATCCCACTCCCAGACCCCCTCCTCTCACCCACAAGACCCCACCCCCTCCCAGAGCTGAGGAGAGAACCCAGGAGTCTGGGCACCCAGCCCCCACCCCGTGGCAGCACTGTGAACAGACCACACGGGGACGCTGCGCTGGTACTTTCGGACCCATTCAGTTTATAACTCAGTAACCGCCCCCCTCCCCAGGCCTCTGCCGGCTGCTCCAGGCACTCAGGACAGGCCTGTAGGTCCTACATAAACAAGTCCCCATGAAGAAACGGCCACTAGTGTAGCCCATGCGGGGGGTGGGGCGCATAAAGTTGTGTCAGGCCTATGTCAGCAGATGCCACCGTGGTGGCTGGCATGGAGTGGGTCGCCCTGGGGCCTCGGCAACCCCCGCTGGGCACCTGGCTGGCTGATGTAATTATGTGTAGGTCCTACGTAAACAGACTCACTTATTGTAGGTCCTATGACAATGGAAGTCACCTGAGGACAGTGATGTTCATCCTGAGGTAAGGCGGGGAGGGATTTGCCACAGGGTCTTTGTGCCTTCCCCACAGCTGCCAACTTCTTGTAGGTCTTACATCAACAGGCCAGCTTACTGTAGGACCCACATAAACAGAAGTCCTCTTGATGAAATTGAGGCTCATCCAGCCACACTGGGGGAGGGGTTGTCACAGAGCCCCCTGCTGGTGATGCATTGCCTTATTGGTAGGTCCTACATAAACTGCTTCAGCGGAATGGAGACTGGTGAGCAGATGTGGGGGGTTTTCACCCCCCTGCACAGCCCCTGGCACGGTGCGGGGGGCAGCCCCAGCCACCTACTCCTGCCCAGCGGTGGCCGCCAGCTGGCAGTAGAAGTGGGCGGTGAAGTCCGGGTCGACCTGCTCCAGCCGGGCCAGGAAGTGGTTGCGCTCCGGCTCGCTCCAGCCCCGGAACCACTGGTCCCAGAGGCGCAGCTGGCACTGGAAGAGGGAGGGGGGCGGGGCAGGAGCCCCGGAGAGGCTCAGCGCCTCCAGCCCCTCCAGCAGGGGGCGCAGCTTGCCAGGCACAGCCTTGGCCAGCAGGTCACGCAGGAAGTGCTGGCGCTGGGGGGGTGCCCAGCCCGAGAACCAGTGCAGGACACAACGCATCTCCTGGGCCGCCCCGTGCACCGGCAGGGGGCGCCCCGCCATCTGGGGAGAGAAGGGTCAGTGCCTGGGTCAGTGCCCTGCCTTCCTGGGGATAGCCCCGCCCCGGTGCTGTTAGCCCCGCCCTCCTGGGCACAGCCCCGCCCCGGTGCTGTTAGCCCCGCCCTCCTGGGCACAGCCCCGCCCTCCTGGGCACAGCCCCGCCCTCCTGGGCACAGCCCCGCCCTCCTGGGCACAGCCCCGCGCCGGTGCTGTTAGCCCCGCCCTCCTGGGCACAGCCCCGCCCCGGTGCTGTTAGCCCCGCCCTGGTGCTGTTAGCCCCGCCCTCCTGGGCACAGCCCCGCCCCGGTGCTGTTAGCCCCGCCCTCCTGGGCACAGCCCCGCCCTCCTGGGCACAGCCCCGCCCCGGTGCTGTTAGCCCCGCCCTCATCGGCACAGCCCCGCCCTCCTGGGCACAGCCCCGCGCCGGTGCTGTTAGCCCCGCCCCGGTGCTGTTAGCCCCGCCCTCCTGGGCACAGCCCCGCCCCGGTGCTGTTAGCCCCGCCCTCCTGGGCGCAGCCCCGCCCCGGTGCTGTTAGCCCCGCCCTCCTGGGCGCAGCCCCGCCACGGTGCTGTTAGCCCCGCCCTCCTGGGCACAGCCCCGCGCCGGTGCTGTTAGCCCCGCCCCGGTGCTGTTAGCCCCGCCCTCCTGGGCACAGCCCCGCCCCGGTGCTGTTAGCCCCGCCCTCCTGGGCGCAGCCCCGCCCCGGTGCTGTTAGCCCTGAGCCCGGACACAGCCCCGCCCGCTCGGGGTAGCCCCGTCCCAGTGTTGTTAGCCCCGCCCTGGGGCAGAGAGGGGGAGGGGCGGGGCCCGAGTGGGGCAGAGCCCAGCCGGAGCAAATCTCAGTCCTCACCCGGGTCCACACGACGATCGCCAGACGCCTCCACGCGCAGCCCCAGGCCAAGCCTCGTTTTCACCCTGGCCTCTCCGCGCGTGGTGGGCGGAAGCATCCGAGCATTTCCGGAGCGGCCCGAGCGCACGCCTGATTCCTTCGCCTGTCGGCGGAAATAACCGAGCGCGTTCGAACGGTTGGCGACGGCCGCATGCGCAATGACGAAACCGAGTCGGCGCCGGACGTGCTCGATGTTTCCGAGTGAGGACGGACTCATCCAAGCACCGCTGGACCTCACTTCCGGGTCCCGAGCCTCTACCCGGAAGCTCCCGAGGAGTGACGGAAAGTCCCGAAGTCCACTTCCGGGTGCGCGCCGGTACCGGCGCAGCCCGAAGTGAGGCCGAAAAGACCCGAAGAGCCGAGGCGGGCACTTCCGGGTATCGAAGGTCGCCGAGCGGCGCCGGAAGGAGCCGAAGGCGCACGAGGGGCGGCCCGGAGGCGGCCGAGCGGCTCCGGAAAGAGCCGACGCGCGGCCGGAAGTTGCCGAGCGGGCCCGGGCCGGGCGAGGGAGGAGGCCGGTAGCGGCGCCACACAAGATGGCGGACGGGGAGGAGGTGACTCTGGACGGGAGGCCGCTGCAGGCGCTGCGGGTCGCCGACCTGAAGGCGGCCCTGCAGCAGCGCGGCCTGGCCAAGAGCGGCCAGAAGAGCGCGCTCATCAAGCGGCTCCGTGGGGTGAGGCGTGGGACGCAGTGCGCATGCGCAGGGGGACCCCCGCTCCCCGCCCGGCACAGGGCCCCGGGGCCCCGGAGGGAAGCTGGCGCGCATGCGCGGGGATCCTACCCTCGCACGGGCGGGGGGCGCGGAAAGGGGGAGCCCGGGGGGCGCAAGGGTGGGGGGAGGGCCGGGGTAGAGCCAACTGCCGCCAGCAGGGGGGGCGGGGCTTGGGGAGATCTCCCTGCCCCCACCAACGGGGGGCGGGGCTTGGGGAGATCCCATTGCCGGCGCCAATGGGGAGCAGGACTTGGGGAGATCCCACTACTCCCACCAACGGGGGGACGGGGCTTGGGAAGATCCCACTGCCCCTACTAAGTGGGGGCAAGACTTGTGGAGATCTCACCCCCCACACCAAGAGTCAGGGTTTTGGGGAGATTCCACTGGCACCAGCAGCAGCAGGGTGGGGCTTGGGGAGATCCCACTTCTGACTCCAATGGGAAGCAGGGTTTGGGGAGATTCCATTGGTACCACAAATGAGGGGTTGAGGCTTGGGGAGATCCCACTGCTACCATCAACAGGGGACAGGGCTTGGAGGAGATCACACTGCCGCCACCAATGGCAGAGGGCTTGGGAAGATCACACTGCCGCCGTCCTCAGGGAGCGTGGGGCTTGGGGGATCCCCTTGCCACCACAAACCACAGAGGTGAGGCTTGGGGGGATCCTCTTGCTACCACAAATTCTGTAGGACGGTGAGGCTTGGGGAAATCCCTCCGTTACCACCAATGTTGGGTGGCAGGGCTTCATGTGGATGTTGTGTTGGACAGTTCATGGTTGGTAGAGTTGTGGTTGAGGGACACAGTCGGTTTGGTTGGAGGGTGAATGTTGTGCTAGCACTTGATGTTGGATTATTGTTGAATGACATGATGGGATTGTATTAGATGATGGATGTTGAGTTGGGTTGCGTCTGAGATGTCATAGAATATCAGGGTTGGAAGGGACCTCAGGAGGTCATCTAGTCCAACCCCCTGCTCAAAGCAGGACCAATCCGCGACTAAATCATCCCAGCCAGGGCTTTGTCAAGCCTGACCTTAAAAACTTCTAAGGAAGGAGATTCCACCCCCTCCCTAGGTAATGCATTCCAGTGCTTCACCACCCTCCTCGTGAAAAAGTTTTTCCCAATATCCAACCTAAACATCCCCCTCTGCAACTTGAGACCATTATTCCTTGTTCTGTCATCTGCTACCACTGAGATGTATAGTGGAATAGGTCGGATGGCAACTGTTGTGTTGGGCATTCAACATTGGGTTGAGTTGTTGGGTTACAAGATGGAATTGGATTGGATGGTGGTGGTTGTTGGATTGGGCAGCCAATGTTGGGCTGGGTTCTAGTTGAGTTGTGCAGTGGGATTAAATGGTAGTGGTTGGATTGGGTTCTAGTTGAGTTGTGCGATGGAATTGGATTGGATGGTGGTGGTTGCATTGGGCAGCCATTGTTGGGTTGGTCTGTAGTTGAATTGGGCCATGGAATTGGATTGGACGGTGCTGGTTGGAGTGGGCATCCAATGTTGGGCTGAGTTGTGCAGTGGAATTGGATTGGGCGGTGCTGGTTGGGTTGGGCAGCTGACGTAGGGTTGTAGTTGAGTGTGTGGTGGAATTGGATTGGGCGGTGCTGGTTGGGCTGGGCATCCAATGTTGGTTTGTTTTGTAGTGGGTTTGGGCGGTGGACCTGGACTGGGGGGTGGTGGTTGGGTTGGACACCTGATGTTGCACTGTGTTGTAGTTGAGTTGTGCGGTGGAATTGGATTGGGTGGTGGTTGTGTTCAGAAGATTAGTTTACATATATCAAGTGACTGGGTCAAGTGACTAGTCCAGTGCCCTGGGGTTTTTCCAGCTGAGAGTAGAAATTGGCGATGGAATCTGGCGTTTTGTCTGATGCAGTTTTGTTTGCTTACCAAGAACGTACATAATCTTGTTTCTCTGAATGCAGGAGGAATCCAACACCAGCAGCTGGTTCCTGTGTTCACTGTCCCGAGCTTTTAGTTTTCTCTTCAGGCCATGTTACTGTGCTTCCAATCTGTCGGCTTGGCTTTCTCCCTCTGTCCATGTCTCTCTCTTGCTTGTGCTGAATCTAGTCTTCCCACACTCTGACCCACGCATACCTCTGTGTCTGAGTTGTTTGTATTCATGAGTGGCCTTGGAGACTTCTACTGTTACTTGTGCTAAGCCTGAATGAAGGACAGCTTTTCATCTCATTGATAATAATGGGCTTTGAACCCAGTCTGTAACAGAGCGCTGACCTGGGTGGGGTTGGAAGGCCACTCTTGTGTTGTTCTGTTGGGTTGATGATTTGGCAGGCGCGGATATGGGCAGCAGATGGATTGAGGTGGGCTGAAGCTGGATGGGTGAGTTGAAAGGTGGCTTTTGAGTGGGATGCATGGGGATGTTGACGGATTGAGTATGACTGACATGCCTTGTGTCGAGGTGGAGTTGTTTTGGATGGCGGATGTCCTGGGACGGTCCAGGAATGTGGCAGAGACTGTTCAGAGTCTGGTGCAATGGTGGATTTTCAGGGCTATGTAGCTCGGTCTGTGGCTTGTGGAGGGGCAGTGGGTTGGATGGCACACACTGAGTTGGTCAGCCCATGGGCGTTGTGTTGAGAGAGTCGACTGGGGGTCTTGGGTTGTGGGGTGGGTTAGAGAGCAGACATTGCATGGGTAGGGTTGAGTCAGGCCTTGAATGTAGGCTTGATGGGATGACTGCTGAGTTGGAGGGGCTGCGAACGGACATTGGGTGGGAAGGTGGCCGTTGGGGTGGGCGTAGCTGGGTTGGGTCAAGTCACGGACGAAGGCTGGGGGAGGACGTGGCTTTGGAAGAGTGGGGAGATGATGTTGGGTCAGGCTGCAGAGGCTCTGTGCAGTTCGGCGGGCTGTGGCGGTGCATTGAGGGAGTTGGGTTGTGGATGGGATAAAAGAGAGCACTTGGATGGTTGTGTTGGGTCACACGTGTGAGGGTCAGGCTCAGCTGGGCGGGGGCAGGCCCTGTGTGTAGGGTTGGGACAGGAGGACTTAGAGGAGCTGGGGAGTGGAGGCTGGGCTGGGGGGCCAGGGCTGGGGGCCCCTTTGGCATCAGGGATCCGTCTCTGAGCTCGGTGTCTCTCCACCCCAGGCCCTGATGCTTGAGAACCTCCAGAAGCACTCAACCCTGCACGCCACCTTCCAGCCTAACTCCCAGGTGAGGCCCGTCACGAGTACCGGGGGGCTTGAGGGCAGGTGCAAGCAGCACAAGGGCTCTTCTGTCACCCCAGCCACCGCCAGCCCACAGTGAGAGCGAGGAGCTGTTCCTTCTTCTAGCCCTGCCTCTAATCACTAGAACCCACTGCCTTCCCAGAGCTGGGAGAGAGCCCAGGAGTCCTGGCTCCCAGCCCCCCCCCCCCCCAACCACTAGAGCCCATTGCCTTCCTAGCGCCAGGAGAGAGCCCAGGAGTCCTGCCTCCCAGCCCCACCCCCACTCTAACTACCATCCCCCCACAGAGCAAGGGATGGAACCCAGGCATCCTGCCCCCTCATCCTCTCATCTCCCTGCAGATCGGCGAGGAAATGAGCCAGAACAGCTTCATCAAGCAATACCTGGAGAAGCAGCACGAGCTGCTGCAGCAGCGGCTGCAGAGGGAGGCGCGGGAGGCAGCCGAGCTGGAGGGTGAGTGTGGGGAGGGCCCAGTCCCTAGTATCTGTGTCCAGGGACCCTGGTTCTTCTCAGCCTGTGTGTGGGCACCGGGCACGTTTGATTGGCTGGAATTCGCCTCAGCATTCAGCCAGTGGGCATGAGGCTTCTTCAGAACCCAAGCCACCAGATGAGGTGGAAATGGGTGCCTTTGATTGGCTGACTGCAGAGGGGGTGTCAACCAATGGCAGGGCTGCTGCCAGGTTTGCATCTCTGGGTCTGCCCAGTACTACCTGCGTCCTTCCCTGTTTCTGTGACTGGAGCGAGCTTTGCCCTCTGCATCTGGAGCTGGTGGCTGACTGGACTCTAGAACCCTGGGATCTGGAACAGCATGCTCTGGAGCTGGTGTTCTGGAGTGGGATTCTGGAATGACTGGCCTGGAATCTAGAAAACCTAGCACTGTGACTGGTTTAGAACATGCAGTCCCAGTCCAGGATTCGATGCAGAAGGGTGTGTGGGACCCAGAAAGCTAAGGTGATCTAGAACCTCGCTCTCCCCAGGGGTGTGTCATTGCCTCTGCTCATGAGCTCTCTTTGCAACAGTAACCAAGCATTTTAGAATCAGGGGGTCTAGACTGAGACACCTAGAACATTGCTTGGGTCCAGACCCCTCGGTGCACTCTTTCAGACCATATACAGCAGAGATCTAGAATGCTGTCCTCACTGCCTGAGAAGATAGAAAAGCGGAGAGGCAGCAAGAATGGAGAAAGAAGGTGCTGGGTCTAGAACAAGTGGGTTCTGGCTCAGAAGGAGCGAGGTCCTAGATCACGGGGTGCTGGGTTCTGTCCAAGCTTGGCATGGCCTCTAGAACAGGCACACATCTAGACTTCCCTGGGGGGATTTAGATTCAACAGAGTGGGCCTGGCCTGGGGATCCAGAAGGGAGAGGTTCTGGATCAGGGGGTGGTGCAAAGGTCTAGAGCAGGATGCAGGCTGGATTCCAGGCCCAGCCCCTTGAGCTGATGGTTCCCTGTCATTTCCCAGCCTCTGGGAAGAGCTACCCCATCTCCCGGGAGAGAAACGACTCCGACGAGGAGGGGACCAGGAGGCAGGAGCGCCGCTCCACCAGAGTCAGGCAGGTCAGTGCTGCAGCATACAGCAAGGGGGCGCTGGGCTGCAGAGAGCAGGGCAGGGGCTCACCGGGGGGCTGGGCCGCAGGGAGCGGGTGCAGCGGGGGGCTGGGCTGCAGGGAGCGGGGTGGGTGCAGCGGGGGGCGCTGGGCTGCAGGGAGCGGAAGCGGGTGCTGTGCTGTGGGGAGCGGGAGGAAGACGGGGCGCTGTGCTGGAGGGTGTGGGGGGTGCTGTGCTGTGGGGGGTGGAGGGGACAGAGGGTGCTGTGCTGCAGGGGGGCAGCAGGGAGCGTCCTCTATCAGCCACTCCCCTTCTCTCCCAGGCCAGAGCTGCCAAGGCCCCGGAGGGTACCCAGGCCGTGGGGCTGGAGGAGCGGGAGGCGACCCCAAGGGGCCGGAGGAGTGCGCCACAGCCCGCCCTGAAGCTGGAGGAGGAAGAAGAGGAGGAGGAGGAGGAGGAGGAAGACGACGATGAGGAGGAGGAAGAGGAGGACGAGGAGGACGAGGAGGAAGCAAAGGATCCAGAGGGGAAGGAGTCTTCCCGGGGGATGGGGGAAGCCTGGCCCCCAGGCCCTCAGGCAAGCAGCTCACCCCAGGAAATCAGGGGGTCCTGGCAGGAGAAGGGGGGCCTCATGGCCCCAACACTCCAACAGACAAGAGTGCCCAGATCCCCAGCACCCCAGGAAGTGGGGGGGCCCAGATCCCCAGCACTCCAGGAAGTGGGGGGCCCTGAGGCCCAGGGAGATCACCAGGGCCCCAAGGAAGGGGGTCAGCCCAGGTTCCGATGCCCCTGGAGACAGAGGGGCCCGGAGGTCCTGAGCCCCAGGAAAGGGGGGTGACCAGGCCCTCGGAACCCCAGGGAAGTTGGACAGCTGTGACTCCAGCCCCCCAGGAGAAGGGGGAGCCCAGCCCACCAGCCCCTCAGGAGAAGGGGGAGCCCAGCTTGCCAGACCTCCAGGAAAAGGGGGAGTGCAGCCCAATGGTCCCCCAGAAAGAGGAGGAGCCCAGCCTGCCCTCCCCCCACAAGAAGAGGGAGCCCAGCCTGCCCTCCCCCCACGAGAAGGGGGAGGCCAGCTCGACGGCCCCCCAGGCAAAAGGGGAGGCCAGCTCACCGGCCCCCCAGGCAAAAGGGGAGGCCAGCCCGACGGCCCACCAGGAGAAGGATTCCCCAGAGAAGAAGGGAGCGGCTGGGGTCCAGGATGACAAGGGGGCCCCCCAGGAGGAGGCAGAGGGGCCCCCTGAGATCTCACAGGAAGGGGGGGCATCTGCAACCCCCGGCTCCCCAGCCCCTCCCCAGCTGTCAGAAGGGGAGGCACCGATGGTCCCTCCTGGGGAGGATGAGCCCCCTCCCCCTCTGCTGACCAAGGAGCCCCCCCCCAGTCAGAAAAGGCCATCAGGGGCCCACCCAGCATCACCTTCCCCTCCCCCCCAGCGCCGGCGGAGGGGTGGGTCCAACTCAGACTCCGACTCAGACTCCACCTCCTCCGGGTCCCACTGCCGCCGCTCCGAGTCACCCACCAGGAAGCGCCAGGCCTCGCGCTCCAGCTCCAGCAGCAGCAGGAAGGTGAGCCCCAAGCCACCTGCCCTGCTCCCTGTGCGATCTAGAACCCAAACCTATGCTAGAGCCATGTCCTAGAGCGCTAGGCCTGTTCCAGACCCAGTCTTGGTGTTCTAGATCCCCCTGCCCACCAGCCCCTGCTCTGTGTGCAATCTAGAACCCAACCCTATGCTGGAGCCATGTTCCGGAGCACTAGGCCAGTTCCAGACCCAGTCTTGGTGTTCTAGATCGCAACCCCCCATCATAGACCCAAAAGATGCCCTGTCCCTCTGTGGCCTAGCTCTGGGCCCCATTCCTGCTCCCCTTCCTGGGGTGCTGGGCTCGCTCCAGGTGCAGGTGGGCGTTCTAGACTCTAGTCAAGCCCTGACTGAGAAGGAGCCAGAATTTACCAATGTACATTGCCAAAGAGCCACAGTAATACGTCAGCAGCCCCCCCACGAGCTCCCGGCGCCTCCCGTCCACCGACTGCCCCACTGATCAGCTCCTCCCCCTACTTCCCAGTCAGCTGTTTTGTGGCATGCAGGAGGCTCGGGGGGCGGGGGGGGAGGAGCGAGGGCGCACCAGGCTATGGGGAGGGGGTGGGAAGGGGTGGAGTGGGGGCAGGGCCTGGGGCAGAGCCAGGGGTTGAGCAGTGAGCACCCCCCGGCACATTGGAAAGTTGGTGCCTGTCGCTCCAGCCCCAGAGTCGGTGCCTAGACAAGGAGCCGCACGGTAACCTCTGAAGAGCCGCATGTGGCTCCGGAGCCCCAGGTGGGCCACCCCTGCCCCAGACCCTGCAGGGCACTTGCCTCTCTAGGCCTCTGCTCCAGAATCCATGTGGATCCTGCTTCTGGCGCTGGCTATTAGTGACCATAACACAGAGAAGTTGAACATCACAGGGGGGCGCCCCCACAGTAGCATCTACATTCAGAAAGGGATCGATGGCAACGCAGGCAGCTGGTGACCCGGAAATTCAGAGGACCAGGGTGAAATGCCTGCAGACTGCAGGGAGAGTCAGAGAGGCTCAAATTTCAGAAATCCTCCAAATTACAAATAGTCAGGGGAGGAGGTGCAGAGAGGCCAAAGGCGACTCAGAGAGGAGCTGACCCCCGGCAGGGCCAGAGGAGCCGCTTGCAAGAGACACGCAGTGTCACAGGAGGAGTGGCCGGAAGCCCGTCGGAAGCAGGGAATCTGGCACTAAAGGAGCCCAAGGCCGTGGCAGAGACACGCTCTCGGCATTGCTCCTCGCTGCCTGGCCACAGGTCAATTCCCACCTCCCTCCCCAGCTGTTCTCTGGGGGTGATGGGGCTGAGGATGCGGAGTGCGGTGATGAATTAACCTAGCGTAATGCCCCAGGCCCAGGGCTCTGTGCTAGGGAACCGGCCTCGCACCCAGCAGGCTGGCACCTGGCTCCTGTGATGCCTGTTTCTCCTGGCAGTGCTGGGCCCGGGCTGAAGTTCGGTGCCTGGCTAAACTCTAGCAAAGGGCCCCATGGGCTGTGAGAAGGGAAATCTCCCTCGCCAGGCTCTGGAGATCCATGGAGGAGGCCCACGACTGCGGCGCCATGGGCGGGGTTGGGAGGGGCAGAGAGCCTGGGCCAAGGTCCCTCCCCAAGGGCTCCTAGCCCAGCGAGCGGGGGCATGGGGAAGGTCTCTCCTGGGTCAGTGTGCTGGACCCACGTGAGAGATCTCGAAGCCGCGGTTTGTTCCCGGCAAACAGCCACTCACCTTGCAGCCGCCCTCAGAAAAGCTCCTGGCGCATTAGAAGAGAGAACGAGACAGGAAATCTCATCCTACCCCTGTCTGAATCCCTGGGTGCCCAGTGCCCACCCCTGGCATCCCGCACGCACAGATTCAGGGCACTGGGAGAAAGACCAGAACCAGGCTGTGGGGGCTGGAGTGGGCTCCCTGTGAGGAGAGATGGCAAAGCCGGGGCCTGCTCAGGAGGGAGAAGGGGCTACCGCGGGCCCCACAGCAGAGGCTGGGGCGGAGACTGTGCCTAGGGCTAACACAAACTGGAGGGCTCATGAATATGCAGCAGGTTTCCAGCAGGCAGGATTTCAGTTAACCTGTGGAACTCACTGCCAGGGGATGGGTGGAGGCCAGAAGTAGAAGGGGGTTTGACACACAAGGAGCCACATTTCTGGAGGCCGGGTCCAGCAATGGCCATTGGCCAAGCTGGTCAGGGATGCAGCCCCCTATGCCGGATGGTCGCAAAACTTGGGCTGCCAGGAGCTGGGTGGCTCGCTCGATGATTGCCCTCTTCTGGCCAGTCGGACACAGGGTCCTGGGTGAGAGGGATCCAGTTCTTAGGTTCTTTGATGGGCCTTTGATGTTCTAGACCCTGAGGACATTCCCCCCCCCCCCAGTTCTGTTCAGACCCCAACCCTCTCCAAACCCTACACCCTGGTTACAGATCCAGCTGGTGGTTCTAGATCCTAAGCAAGTTCTCAAGCCCCAAGGAGCCAGACTCCTGCTCCCCATCGGGTCGATACTCTAGATCCGGCTCTAGGTCTCCTCCCCCTGTTCCAGATCACACCTGGCGGTGGGGGGCAGCCGGGGTCAATGCCTCACTAAAGCTCTGTCTGTTTATCTGGATGCCCCAGTCGCGCAGCCCTGACGCCTTGTGGGCTGGCCCCAGTTCCCCACGCACCAAAGAACCCTCCCCAGCAGGACAGCAGGAGGCGCCGGAGAGTCCCATGGCAGAGGGCAGACCGGCCCCCTCGCCCCCACCGGCCCCCCAGAGACGCCCCAGCCACGGGCACCGGCACAGCCCGTTGTCACAGCAGGTATGAGAGAGAGGGGCACGGGGCCTTTTCCTCGGGGGGCAGGGAATGGGGTACCTGGGGGAATGGGGCATGGGGCCTTTCCCCTCCAGGGGGCGTGACTGGCTGGGAGGGATGGGGCTTTTCCTCTCCGGGATGCTGGCCCAGCTCTGGCCCCGGGGCCAGAGGGGGGGACAGGCTGGCTGGGGGGCAGGCCTGGGACCCCTCTAACACAGGCCCCTCCTCTGCCTCTCCCCACAGGGCAGCTCAGAGACCCCGGGGGGCCCAGCCAGGGCAGTGCCCACGGGGGGACCCACCGCGCCAGGCAGAGCAGAGGCAGCCTACGAAGTAAGTGTCCAGGCTCAGACGCCTGGGTCCCTGAGCCTGCAGGGAGGGGCTGGGATGGGGGAGGGGTGGGCTTGGACGCCTGGGTCCCTGAGCCTGTGGGGAGAGGCTGCACTAGGCCATGCTAGTGGCCAGCCACTGTGCAGGCTGGAGATGGGGGAGGGGCTGAGGGGGCGGGGCTGTGAGTTGAGGGGGCTGTTGATGGGGGCGGGGCTGTGAGCCGGGGGGGGGAGTCTGAGGGGGCGGGGCTGTGAGCCGGGAGGGGGCGTTGATGGGGGCGGGGCTGTGAGCCGGGGGGGTCTGAGGGGGCGGGGCTGTGAGCCGGGGGGGTCTGAGGGGGCGGGGCTGTGAGCCGGGGGGCGTTGATGGGGGCGGGGCTTTGAGCCGGGGGGTCTGAGGGGGCCGTTGATGGGGGCGGGGCTGTGAGCCGGGGGGCGTTGATGGGGGCGGGGCTGTGAGCCGGGGGGGTCTGAGGGGGCGGGGCTGTGAGCGGGGGGGTCTGAGGGGGCCGTTGATGGGGGCTGTGAGCCGGGGGGGGCGTTGATGGGGGCGGGGCTGTGAGCCGGGGGGTCTGAGGGGGCCGTTGATGGGGGCTGTGAGCTGGGGGGGTTTGAGGGGGCGGGGCTGTGAGCTGGGGGGGTCTGAGGGGGCGGGGCTGTGAGCCGGGGGGGGCGTTGATGGGGCGGGACTTTGAGCCGGGGGGTCTGAGGGGGCCGTTGATGGGGCGGGGCTGTGAGCCGTGGGGGTCTGAGGGGGCGGGGCTGTGAGCCGGGGGGGCGTTGATGGGGGCGGGGCTGTGAGCGGGGGGTCTGAGGGGGCCGTTGATGGGGGCGGGGCTGTGAGCCGGGGGGGTCTGAGGGGGCGGGGCTGTGAGCCGGGGGGGCGTTGATGGGGCGGGGCTGTGAGCGGGGGGTCTGAGGGGGCCGTTGATGGGGGCGGGGCTGTGAGCCGGGGGGGTCTGAGGGGGCGGGGCTGTGAGCCGGGGGGGGCGTTGATGGGGGCGGGCTGTGAGCGGGGGGTCTGAGGGGGCCGTTGATGGGGGCGGGGCTGTGAGCGGGGGGGTCTGAGGGGCGGGGCTGTGAGCCGGGGGGCGTTGATGGGGGCGGGGCTGTGAGCGGGGGGTCTGAGGGGGCCGTTGATGGGGGCGGGGCTGTGAGCGGGGGGGTCTGAGGGGGCGGGGCTGTGAGCCGGGGGGGCGTTGATGGGGGCGGGGCTGTGAGCGGGGGGTCTGAGGGGGCGGGGTTGTGAGCGGGGGGGGCCGTGAGCCGGGCGGGGGGGCTGTTGAGGGGGGAGGGGCTGTTGAGAGGCGGGGGGGCTCCGGGGGGCTGCGGCGGTCCCGCCCCCGCGCGGGGGCTGCTGGGTAGCGGTAAAATGGCCGCCCCGCCCGCTCGCCGCCCGCCGCTGCCCCGGCCCGGTCCGCAGCCCTGAGTCGCCATCGCCGCCGCCATGCCGGGCCCCCCGGGCCCGCGGGTGAGACCCGCCCCCGCCCCCATAGCCCGCCCCCCCGGCCCGCGCGCCGCCCCCCATTCATTGCCGGCCCCTCCCTGCTGCGCCCCCCCATTCATTGCCGGCTTCCGGCCCGGCGCGTGCCCCTCCCCCCATTCATTCCCTCCCGGCCCCCACGTGCGGCCCGGCCCCCCCGCCCGGGGTCCCCCTCCCCCTCCCCCTCCCCGCCGCGCCTGGGCTGAGCTGGCCGGGGAGGGAGGTTGGGGTGTTTGCAGGGGGCGGGGGGATGTGGAGGAGGGTGCTTCCAAGCTGTGCTTTGGGGGGGTGGGGGGTGGGGGATGCGGGAGGGAGTGGGGGTGGGGGCAGGCCAGAAGTAAAGGGCCCTGGGATGCGGGGAGCTCTGTGGGTGCAGGAGGTGGAGGGAAGGGGGCGGGAGTGAAAGGCCTTCGGCGTGCACGGGGTGAAAGGGGTGAAGGGGCTGGGGGTATGGGGGGGCTGGGAGTGAAGGATCTGGGGGAGTGAAGGGGCTGGAGATGTGGGGGGCAGGGAGTGAAGGGGCTCTGGGGGTGAAGGGGTGCTGGGGATGGGGAGACTGGAAGTGAAGGGGCGCTGGGGTGCGGGATGCTCTGGGAGTATACGGGGGCCAGGGGTGAAGGCTCTAGGGTGCAAGGAGCTCTGGGGGTGAAGGGGCTGGAGGTGAAGGGGCGCAGGATGTAAGGGAAGGGCTGCAAGTGAAGGGGCAAGGAGCTCTGGGGGTGAAGGGTATGGGGGCTGGAAGTGAAGGGGCTCTGGGGTGTGGGGTGCTCTGGGGGTGAAGGAGGTGCGGGGAGTTCTGGGGGTATGGGGTGGGGTGAAGGGGCTCTGGGGGGAAGGGCTTGGGGTGGGGGGGCCAGGAGTGAAGGGGCTAGGAGTATGGGGGAGCGGGGGTGTAGGGGCTCGGGGGAGCGGGGAGCATTGGGGGGTGAAGGGACACTGGGATGAGGGGAGGCTGGGGGTGAAGGGCCTGGGGGTGAAGGGTTGGGGCACTGGGGGTGAAGGGATGTAGGGCGCCCACCCCCCAGTAACCCCCCATTTCCTCCCAGTAACCAGGAGGAGAAGGAGGAGGTGCCTATGGAGTTGGAGCCCCACCAGGCCGGCGCCAGCCCCCCGGCCGGCCCCCCCTGCTCAGCCCCCCGGCCCTGATGAGCGCCCCGACGGGGGCCCCGAGGACGAGGAGAGGAAAGAGGTAGCATGGCGGGGCGCCCCATGGCATGGTGGGCAGGTGGGGGGTCCCGGGGGGGTAGCTCAGCCAGCAAGGGGCAGGGCATGGGTTGGGTGGCGCCAATGGGGAGGACTTTGCTGGCAAAACCAGGGTGGGGGAGGGGTCTGCCCCCCTTCCAAGGCATTTGTGGGAGGTCTCCCCAACTTCCAGAGCTGCTCACAGTGGAGGAGACAGGGGGCTGGGATAAGCCCGCATGCGCTGCCAGCCAATTTGGGGGTGCTCTCCTGGGCACCCCCTGCCACAGGAGGGTTTCCAGAACCCCCGCCAGAGCCAGCCAAGCCTCCCCCTGGCCCCCCGTTTGCTGTAGTTTGGGGACGCAGGGCCTGGGGGGCTGCGGGGGCGGTGGTTGGTTCTGCAGAATGTCGCCTTGTCACGAGGTCCATCTTTCCCGAGCTCCACCCCAGTCCTTGGTGCTCCCCCCGCCCCGGCTGGGGGCACCCCCTCTCCCAGAGCCGCCTCCGGGGACGGGCAGGACCCCCCACGGCCCCCCCAATCCCCCGTTGACCTTCTCCTCTGGACTCCTCTGTTCTGATCCACGTTTTTAAAGAGCATCCGGCCCAGCGGGCGCACGCGCCAGAGAGATGCGGAGAGAGAGACAGAGAGCGGGCGGGGGGAGGGAAGCATGAACCCTGGCGTCCAGGCGGTCCAAGCTCCCAGTCGCGGGGGGCCCCTGGAGACACTGCTCCCGCGCAGCTCCGCTGGGATGTCATCTGCATGTGGGGCCGGGGGACCTGCTGCTCATGAACCTTGGCCCCTGGGGTCTCCAGGCTGATGGACTGTCCAAGGACCTGGGGGTCATCTCCAGGCCCCCAAGGTCACTGATAGCCCTGGGGGTCTCCAGACTGGTGGATTCACTGCAAACCCCTCTGTTACTGACCTGCGCCCCCGAAGGGTCGGTGCTGCCAGGAGCCTCCACCGCTCCTGGGACTCTCTCCAAGGACCTCCGGCCCCTGGGCATCTCTGCTGCTCCTGGGACTCCTTCCAAGGACCTCCGTCCCCCGGGCGTCTCTTCTGGCCCCAAGGGTCTCCGCTGCTCCTAGGACTCTCTCCAAGGACCTCCAGCCCCTAGGCGTCTCTTCCGGCCCTCGGGGTCTCTGTTGCTCATGGGACTCGACATCCAGGGGCAGAACTCAGCTGCTCAAGGAATGAGCTCTGAAGACCTTCACCTCCTGGGGGTCCCTGCAACTCTCACGAGTCATTCCAAGGATCTCCAGCCCCCGGGGTCTCATTTGCTCTCAGACCATGCTAGGATCTCCAGCCCCCAGGAATTTCCAGCTCTGGGGTCTCCATTGCTCTCAGACCATGTGAGGATCTCCACTCCTGGGATTCTCCTTGATTCCAGGCATCTCCGTTGCTCGCAGACTCGCTTGAAGGATCTCCAGCTCCTGGGGTTCTCCTCCCCTGGGGAGTCTCCAATGCTCTCAGGACTATGCCAGGATGTCCGGGCCCTGCGGTGTCCGCTGCTCTTGGGACTTGCTCCAGGACCTCCAGCCCCCAGGGACAGAACTTGTCTGCTCAAGGGATGAGCTCTGAAGATCTTCATCTCCGGGGAATCCCTGCAACTCTCAGGGGTTGCTCCAAGGACCTCCTGCCCCTGGGGTTCTCTTCCACCCCGCTCGGGACTTGCTCCAAGGACCTCCTGCCCCTGGGGTTCTCTTCCACCCCGCTCGGGACTTGCTCCAAGGACCTCCTGCCCCTGGGGTTCTCCTCCACCCCGCTCGGGACTTGCTCCAAGGACCTCCTGCCCCTGGGGTTCTCCTCCACCCCGCTCGGGACTTGCTCCAAGGACCTCCTGCCCCTGGGGTTCTCCTCCACCCCACTCGGGACTTGCTCCAAGGACCTCCTGCCCCTGGGGTTCTCCTCCACCCCGGGGGTCTCCGTTGCTCTCAGGACTTGCTCCAAGGACCTCCAGCCCCGGGTGCCCGCTCTCTTGGGACTCTCCACCCAGCCCCCCGCCGGCGGGCGGCTCCCACCTTTGCCCTCTCTCCTCCGGGACGCCAGCCAGCGCTAGGTTCCTCCGCCACCACCACCTTGTCTCTTGCCGCCCCGCCCCGCCCCTCCAAACCTGGGAGGGTGCATTGCGATTGGACCGGCCGTTGCCTAGATACCCTGGGCACTGCGGTGCGATTGGCCGACGAAGGACGCCCCAGGTGTGAGATGGTACCTGGCGCCTCTGGCTGCACCTTTATTTCTTCTTGTCTCTTTGGTTTCCTTACGTTCTTTAAAGGCAAAGGAGGTTTTTGGTTAAACTCTTTGTGTGGAGATTTTTGGGGGAGGGGCCCAGCCTCCAAGGTGTTAATGGATCTGTGGGGCAGCAGGGTCCCCAGCTCCCTCTTTGGGGTTTGAGCTTTCCAGGAATAAATCCAGGGGGGCAGCGTGGGGCGTGGAGGTTCGGGGGGCAGAGTTGGGTCACAGGGCTCACAGAGAGCAGGATGGGGCCAGCAGCTTGTGGAGGGATGGTGGGGGGCAGCGTGAGGGATCGGGCTTATGGGGGGCAGTGGGGGGATGGGTCATGGGGGGCAGAGTGTCGTGTTGGGGGGCAGTGTAGGGGGATGGCAGGGACAGTGTGTCGGATGGGGGCAGTTTGTGGGAATGGTGGGGGCAGTGAGGGGGGTCAGGGTCATGGAGGGAAGTGAGGGGGGTCAGGGTCATGGAGGGAAGTGTGTGGGGTTGGCGGGGGGCAGTGAGGGGGTCAGGGTCATGGGGGGCAGTGTGTGGGGTTGGCGGGGGGCAGTGAGGGGGTCAGGGTCATGGGGGGCAGTGTGTGGGGTTGGCGGGGGGCAGTGAGGGGGTCGGTCATGGGGGGCAGTGTGTGGGGTTGGCGGGGGGCAGTGAGGGGGTCAGGGTCATGGGGGGCAGTGTGTGGGGTTGGCGGGGGGCAGTGAGGGGAATCGGGGTCATGGGGGGCAGTGTGGGGTTGGCGGGGGGCAGTGAGGGGAATCGGGGTCATGGGGGGCAGTGTGTGGGGTTGGCGGGGGGCAGTGAGGGGAATCGGGGTCATGGGGGGCAGTGTGTGGGGCTGGCTCTGGGGTAGACCCCCTTTCCCAGGACTCTGAGCCCTAGCTGTGCCCTGTTGCTAGGGGGGAGGGTGCCCCGTTATTCCTGGACTGTCTGAGAACCCCCCGTCTCCCAGCCCGTTGGCCTCATCTGAGCCACTTGCGCCCCCCACCCCAGCGGGTCTGGGGGCCGCTGCCCCACGGAGAGGTGCTGACTGGCCCCCTCCCCCTGTGTGGGGCTCTCTCCCCTCCTCTGTCTCGTTCCCTCTCTCTGCAGGCTGCGGCGCAGCACAAAGCCTTCAAGAGGAAGATCTCCGTCGTGTGTAAGTGATGTCCCGAGACCGGGCCCCCCTGAGACCTGGATGGGTTCCTAGGACCCCTGACTCCATAGGTGCCCGTGGGTCAGGGATGGGCTCGCGGGGCAGTGGGATTGGCCATGGGGGAGGGGCACTCGGTCCCTGCCCCATGTGCTGATTGGCTGTAGGATTGTGTGTGTGTGGAGGGGGGGAATAGGGGGTGCCCTGGATATTAGGGGTGGTCCTTGTGGGGATCCCCATCCTGTGCTCTGATTGGCTGTTCGGGCTGGGGGTGGCCCAGGGGTAGGGCAGTGGCCCCATGGTGTGCTCTGATTGGCTGTTGGGTTGCAGCAGCGGCCAAGGGGGCAGCAGCGGGGAACAGTGACACGGAGGGCGGCCAGTCGGGGGGGCGCAAGCGGCGCTGGGGGGCCAGCACGGCCACCACCCAGAAGAAGCCGTCCATCAGCATCACCACCGAGTCGCTTAAGGTATGGGGGACCCTGCCCTGGACACCTGGGTCCCTTTCCTTCTTCCAGCCTCTGCCCATGGGGGGACACGCGCCATCCCCAGATGCCTGGATCCCTCGCCCGCTCTCTCCCCACCAGGGGGTCGGTACAGTGGGCACTAGGTGGTGGCCCCAGACACCTGGGTCCCATGGCTCTCCTGGGCTTTCCCTACTGGGGGGTTGGTGCAGTGGGCTCTAGGTGGTGGCCCCAGACACCTGGGTCCCATGGCTCTCCTGGGCTTTCCCTACTGGGGGGTTGGTGCAGTGGGCTCTAGGTGGTGTCCCTAGATGCCTGGATCCCTCGACCCCACTCTCCCCACTGGAGGGTTGGTGCAGTGGGCACTAGGTAGTGTCCCCGGACTCCTGGGTCCCATGGCTCTCCCTACTGGGGGATCGGTGTGGTGGGCTCTAGGTGGTATCCCTGGACACCTGGGACCCATTTCTCTCCTGGTGCCCACAGAGCCTGATCCCCGAGATGAAGCCGGTGGCGGGGCAGGAGGCGGTGGTGGATCTTCACGCCGATGACTCCCGCATCTCGGAGGACGAGGGGGAGCGCCACGGGGAGCCGCCCGCCCATGAGAAGGGGCTCAAGATCTGCCGGACGGTCACACAGGTATGGGGGAGCCAGAGAGCCCTGCACTGCCATCCTGGATGCCGGGCTCCCATTCCCCCCCTGCCGGGGCGACATTGTCCCGTTCTCCATGTGCTCACTCTCTCCTGTGGCAGGTGGTGCCAGCCGAGGGGCAGGAGAATGGGCAGGGCGAGGAGGAGGAGGAGGAGGAGAAGGAGCCCGAGGAAGAGCAGCCCGAGGCCCCGCAGGTCACAGCAGAGTTACCGCTGCCCCCGCCCGTGGAGCATGAAGTCAAGAAAGGTCAGGACTCGGGTGGGGGGTGAGGCCAGGCTGACCTGGGGGAGTGATGGTGGCTAGGCGGGGGGGCTGGGGGCACCCGGAATGGGGGACTGGGCTGGGGGAGCGTGGGTTGTGGGGCTGTGGGGGCCTGGAATGGGGGTGGAGGCTGGGATGGGCTGGGGGGCAAGGCCGAACGAGGCTCCAGGCAGTGTGGGAGGTTGTGGGTGCCTGGAGTGCAGGGCAAGGCCTGGCTGGGGGGCAGTGTGTGGGGCTGGGGGGGTCACAGGATTCAGTGGGGGAAGCAGAGACCATGGGAGTGGGCTGGGGGGGGTGACTCAGGGGTCAGGGAGGCATATATGGGGCTGGGGGAGTCGGGGGCTCCCCCATGGCTACCTGACCCCTCTCTGCCCCCCGCAGTGACACTCAGTGACACCCTGACGCGCCGCTCCATCAGCCAGCAGCGCTCGGGCGTCTCCATCACCATCGATGACCCTGTGCGCACGGCCCAGCTCCCGTCGCCCCCCCCGCGCCAAGCCCAGCCCCATTGTGCATATCTGCAACCTGGTGAGTGGGGGCTGAACCCGGGCCCGGCTCCGGGCCTGGCTCTGCCGCGCCCTGCCCAGTCGGGGCCCGGCTCCGGGCCTGGCTCTGCCGCGCCCTGCCCAGTCGGGGCCCGGCTCCGGGCCTGGCTCTGCCGCGCCCTGCCCAGTCGGGGCCCGGCTCCGGGCCTGGCTCTGCCGCGCCCTGCCCAGTCGGGGCCCGGCTCCGGGCCTGGCTCTGCCGCGCCCTGCCCAGTCGGGGCCCGGCTCCGGGCCTGGCTCTGCCGCGCCCTGCCCAGTCGGGGCCCGGCTCCGGGCCTGGCTCTGCCGCGCCCTGCCCAGTCGGGGCCCGGCTCCGGGCCTGGCTCTGCCGCGCCCTGCCCAGTCGGGGCCCGGCTCCGGGCCTGGCCAAGCCTGGCTCTGCTGGAGCCTGCCTGGTCTGTTGCCAGGCATGGAGTGAACGGGGCAGGGGCTGCCGGCCCGGAAAGGCCAGGCTCAGGCTGCTCCGGAGAGGTGGGAGCCCTGCTCTGTCTGCCACTGCCTGGCGTTGCCCCGCTCAGCCCACCCCTCTCCTGCAGGTGCGGCCCTTCACGCTGGGCCAGTTGAAGGAGCTGCTGGGCCGGACGGGGACACTAGTGGAAGAAGCCTTCTGGATTGACAAGATCAAATCACACTGCTACGTCACAGTGAGTGTGTGTCCGTCTGTCCTTCCCTGCCGCGGGTCGGTCCCCCACCGCCCCTGCTCCATCTCTCTCTCCCCCGCAGTACTGCACGGTGGAGGAGGCTGTGTTGACCCGCAACGCCCTGCACGGGGTGAAATGGCCCCAGTCCAACCCCAAGTTCCTGTCCGCCGACTTCGCCGAGCAGGATGAGGTACCAGCTGCTGGCAGGGCGGGTTGTCGGGGGGCACCACACCCCCTCTGATCCCTTCCCCTCGGCTGGATTACCCCATGGGGCTCTGTCGGGGGAGGAGTTTGGGGGGTCAGGGCTAGTTTGCAGGGGGTCGTTGGGGACTGGGAGGAGTTTGGGGGGATCAGGGAGTGTCAGGGCACTGAGGATTTTGGGGCAATTGGGGTGGGGCTGGGGGGGTTGTTGGGAGTTTGTGGGGGGGCAGGGGCAACCTCTGACCCACTCTCTCCCCTCAGCTGGACTTCCACCGGGGGCTGCTGCCAGAGCGGGTGGTGGAAGCAGCGGCGGCGGCCCCGGGGGCTGGACCAGCCGGAGGGCGCGGGGGCCGGCGCTCAGCCCCCCGGGAGCGCTCGCGGGAGCCGGAGCGGGCGGTGCGGGAGCAGTGGGCGGAGCGGGAGCGCGAGATGGAGCGGCGGGAGCGCACACGGGCCGAGCGCGAGTGGGACCGCGACAAGGTGCGCGAGGGGCCCCGCTCCCGTTCCCGCGAGCGCCGCCGCAAGGAGCCACCCAAGGCCAAGGAGAAGAAGGGCGAGAAGAAAGGTACGGGGGGCGGGGCTTGGCCAGGGATTTGGGGGCGGGGCTTGGCCAGGGATTTGGGGGCGGGGCCTGGCCAGGGATGTGGGGGCGGGACTGGGGCTGCACCTGGGGGTGTGACCCTGCTGAGCCCCCCACTGACCCTTGACACCCTGCCCCCCCCCAGAAAAGGCCCCAGAGGAGCCCCCCGCCAAGCTGCTGGATGATCTCTTCCGCAAGACCAAGGCCGCCCCCTGTATCTACTGGCTGCCCCTGACTGACACCCAGGTGAGCGTGGGGGTCGCCCAGTTCCCTGCCCCTGCTCAGTGTGGGAGGCTGGGGGGGCTCTGGGGCGGGGCTGGCCAGGGCTCTTGAGTGGGACTGGGGGCTCCCCAGCCTGGCTCTCACCCCGTCTCTCACAGTTCGTGCAGAAGCAGGCGGAGCGGGCAGCCCGGGCGCGGGAGCGTGAGCGGCGCCGCAAGGAGCTGGAGGAGGAGGAGTTGCGGCAGCGGGAGCGGAGCCGCCAGGCCGAGCGGGACAAGCGACGGGAGCACAGCCGGGAGCGGGGGGCCGGGGGCGCCCCAGGGGCGGCAGGCGGTGCTGAGCGGGGGGGCCGGGAGCGCCGGGAGGCCAAGAGGCACAGCCGGAGCCGGAGCCGCAGCACCCCAGTGAGGGACCGCGGGGGGCGCCGCTGAGTCCCCGTTGGCCAGCTGTGGGGGAGGCAGGCCCAGCCCCCCATGGGGCCACCCTGGGGCTCTACCGGGGGCTGCTGGATTACTGCGTCGGATAATTCTGCCTCCCCTGGGCAGATCCACCTTCTCCCGCTGCCCCCCCCGGGGCAGATCCCCTCCCGAACCCCATTAATTTGTATTTTATTTTGGGACAAATGTTTTTTTATTCTGCTGTCGCTGGGAATCGAGAGGAATAAAAGCCGGAGTTAGTTTCATACGCGAGGGGTGTGTGTGATTCCTGGGGGGCCAAGCGCCAGGATTGTGGCCCCTGGGTGGCTCTTTGGGGTCACCCCCAAGGTACAGCCAGCCCCCCACAAAACCTACTCAGTGCCCTGCCCCTGCTCTGCTGTGGGGCTGTTCCCAGGACCAGCCGGAAGAAGTGAGTGGGTGTTTGGGGGAAAATCAACCAAATCCCTTCGTAAAACCCCAGGAAGATGGTATTTTTCAAGTGGTGTTTTTGCTCCTGCCACCCCAAATTCTCTCTCACAGACACCCCAGCATTTCTCATCTGGTAAAAGTGTTAAAAAGTGGGGAAGGTTGGCGGAGTTGAAAGTGTCGTCACTCGTTAACCAGGCTGCAGTTGTTAAACGAGGGGAAAGGCCCTTTTCCCAGTGGTTTTCTTTGTAATTTTCCAGGATAAAAACACTTTAAACCAGAAAAACGTATTGCAAGCGGGAAACACGCTGACAGGTTTGAAATGGCCCCAAAGCGACAGGCGAGGTGATGGACCAATTCTGTAGCTTTGCAGGGTTTAAAACCCCAAGAGAAACAGGGGACCTGGCCTTGATTTTTCCAGAGATGGGGGGGATTAGCCGTTTCCTCGCCTGCCGCATCTCTGATCTCCTGGGGCCGGCTGCAGCTGTTTGGCAACATTGGGGGGAAACAGACTGTTCAAGGAGAGGGAATGCTAACATTTTTAGCAGGTTTTTCCAGTTTTCCTAGGACAAATACCAACTTGTGACATGAAGAGAGAACCCGCATTTTGGAGAGAAAACCCTTTTACACTCCAAGTTGATTTAATTTCACACTCTGCAAACCAATTGAAGTGGGGATTGTGGCCCTTTTCAAACACTTCCCCAGGTGAAAAAATGATAATGTTCCCATTGAATGAGGAATTACTCTGCCCGCTGGGGAAAATAAATCTTAAAATATTTAAAATTGATTGAAAAGGGACTAATTTTTTTTAAAACAAGTTTTATTTTTTAGGCTAATTTAAAAAAATGCCAGCCTGTTTAAAAATGTAGGTTTTCCCTCATTCTCTCCCTTTGTGAGTTTTAAAAAAACTCAGTGAAATCTGTGAAGGAGCGAAAATACTTTACTGGGATGAAATTACTGACAATTGGAAGAAAGGGTTGGGGAGGAGGGGCTTTTTCACACGCACGCTTGCATCCATTCCATGTTAGGTGTGTGTTGTGTGATGGTTGCTGGAGATTTTTCCCCTAGTGGTATCCATAGGGGCTGGGCCTAGCGCCCCCTGGAGCCCTGTGCTCATGCACCGGTATAAAGGGGCACCACTGCCCCCGCACCCTTCGATTCCTTCTTGCCGCCTGAGACAGTTGCCGGAACATCTCTTGCGATTGCAAGTTTCCTAGTGCTTCTTGGACTTGTTCTTGGAGTTTTTCTCTTGTGTATAGTTCAGAGTTTTACTTTAGTTACTTAGTTCGGTGTCCCGCTTCGGGTGCCTGGCTTTCCAACCGTGAGCTGCCTGCCGTAAGCCCAGGCCAGCAAGCAACCTGCATGCGAGCTGCTCAAAGTGCTTCGGAGAAGCTCACGTCAAGGACAGGTGCAAGATCTGCAGAACTCGGCACAGCTGAGGACAGGGACGTTCGCTTGAATGCCCCGTTATTGGAAGTGGCTCTTAGCCCAGGAACATCGGCCTTGGTGTACACCGGGCCCCTCCCAGCACCACGGCACTCCCTTTCACCACTCTCCATCTCCCATGCCAAGGAAGAGGCACAAGAATCAGCGAGCAGAAACCTGACGCTCCCTGGTGCCTCGGAGGACTAGGTGGGGGACAAGGTGAGACCCACACCAGGCCAGTTGTCCTCCCCAGAACCATGGGCGGCAGCAGCAACGGTCCCCCAGGCACCAAGCCTGGTCCAGGACCCATCACCGACTCCTGGAAGCGGTCGGGGCGTCTTCCACATACAAGCTCCATTGACTCCTGGAGGCGTTCCAGGCAGTGAGGTGCTTAATGTCTCTCCCGGTGCCCCCCACGTTCTGGAACCTCAACCAGCCCCTTCCAGGGGAAGTCCTCCACCCATGGGCCCACCATGGTCTCCGACCCGGCGCAGCTCTCCGGCTTCACAGCACCGTTCACCAGCCTCCTGGACACCAGTTTCTTGGCATCAGTCCCCAGAGCCACAACACATATCCCTGGTGTCGCAGCACCTGTCTCAGGCTCGATGCCACTCCCCGGCCCCCCATCACCGCCAGTACGTGGACATAGCAATGGCTCCGCCATGGTCCCCAAGGGAGGAATCATCTTCTGACTCCAGGGTTAATCCATCCCTCCCCCAAAGAGGCACTGGTACCAGTCGTACACATCAGACCTCAGTGCAGATCTGTCTGCAGGTGCTTGGACACCTGGGCATTGGCCGGCACATTGGCCTTATTGGAACCCGTGGACCTTACTCCCAGATGTCATCCTCAGTGGTCTCCGAGGAGTACCCCAGTACTGGACCTGGATTCAGACTCCGACCCTAGTACCGAGCTTCCATCTGTTGCAGTGGAGGAGGAAGCAGCCCCTGATGGTTTCAGCCACTACCAAGCAGGGCAGACAGGGAGGAACAAGCACCACCCCTGAAAATAAGGATATGAAAAGACTCGATTGGTTTGGTAGGAAGGTGTGTTTGGCAGCCAGCCAATGACTTCATATCTCCAACCAGCGGGCGTTGCTGGGGAGACGCTACTTTAATATTTGGTACTCTGTGGCCAAGTGTCAAGACCCCCATCCCAGGAGTCGAGGCAGGAACTCTTGGCCATCATGGAGGGAGGCAAGACCGTCTTAGACGTGGCCGATTTGGCAACCAGATCCTTGGCATCAGCTGTGTCTGTCCGGTGCAGTTTGTGGCTGCGGTCTTCGGGCCTTTCTTACAAGGCTCAGCAGTCAGTCCCAGACCTCTCCTGTGGAGCAGACGAACCCTGAGCTGCACGGCTTGAAGGACTCCAGGGCCACGCGCTGCTCTCTACGTGCCCCGAACCTCAGAGATACTTCTAGCCACAACCACCTCTCAGGTTCTCAGGTCTCCCAGGAGCAAGGCCTGCAAGAAAAAGGGGAGAGACTGTAAGTGCCAGCACTAGTGAAGTCAGTACAAACTACAATTTTATACAGACGACGACTTGGTTATACTGCTCTATATACACTGAAAGGTAAGTACCATGTTTACATTCCAGTTGATTTATTTTATAATTATATGGTAACAATGAGAGAGTATTTTTTCACACAATGCACAGTCAACCTGTGGAACTCCTTGCCAGAGGATGTTGTGAAGGCCAAGACTATAACAGGGTTCAAAAGAGAACTAGATAAGTTCATGGAGGATGGGTCCATCAATGGCTATTAGCCAGGATGGGCAGGGATGGTGTCCCTAGCCTCTGTTTGCCAGAAGCTGGGAATGGATCACTTGATGATACCCTGTTCTGTTCATTCCCTCTGGGGCACCTGGTGTAGGCCACTGTCAGAAGACAGGATACTGAGCTAGATGGACCTTGGGTCTGACTCGGTCTGGCCGTTATGTTCTTAAAGGAAGCAGGTTTTCAGTACTAGCGTGCTGCGACGCTTTTTTATTTTGTCTGATTTTGTAAGTGATTTAAGTGAGGTGAAACTTGTGGTTTGCAAGACAAATCAGACTCCTGAAAGGGGAACAGTAGTCTGGAAAGGTTGAGAGCTGCTGATTTAAAGGACACTTATTTCCATATCTCCCATCTTCTGTGGGCACGGGCGATTCCTCCGGTTCGTGCTGGAGCAGCACCCGTACCAATTCACTGCACTCCCCTGCGGTCTCTTGTCAGCCCCAAGAGTTTCCACAAACCACATAGCGGTGGTGGCAGCTTCCCTGAAATGTCAGGGCTTACAGATCTGCCCATACCTTGACGGGCAGTCTAAGGCCATTCACAGGCTCAGGTCCAACACAGCATGGTATGGGCCACCTGTCGGGAGCTGGATCTACTTATAAACAAACAGCAATCAGCTCTGATACTGGTTCAGAGGATAGAGTTTGTAGGAGCGGTGCTTGACTCCACTTGGGCCAGAGACTACCTGCCGGAGACCCGGTTCCAACAAGTAAGGCAGAGCTCGCTGTGCTGCTCTGTGCTGGGAGGCTCTTCGGTTATGGGATTTCTGCGTGGAACACGCTGTTCGCCTCAAGGCGTCGCACCACCCCCAGGACGCGCAGGGGCGGATCACCTCAGCAGGCCCTTCTCCTCTCCCCACAACTGGTCCCTCCTCCCAGAGGTCATCAGCGCTGTCTTCCAGAGGTGGGGACTCCTTGGGTGGACCTGTTCCCCCTCCAGATGGAACAGGAAATGGCAGCAGGTTTGCTCAACGCACAGGCTCAGCATCCGACGTCGTCTGTTCTTGTGGGCGGGGGTGACTGCTGTACACCTTCCCACAGACACGCTTGGTCCACAGCGTCCTCTTAAAGACCAAGAGAGACAGGGCGAGGGTTATTCTGAGAGCCCCAGTGGCTTGGCATGCTTCTGGACCTGTCGGTGGCGGCCTTGTTCGAGCTCCCACTATTCCTGGACTCGCTCTCGCAGAACAGCAGTTGGTTGCTTCATCCAAACCTCGTGTCCCTGCATCTGATGGCTTGGCTGCTCCATGGCTGAACCCTGAGGAGGGCCTCCTTGGAGCAGGTCCAGCAAGTCTTACTGGGTAGCAGAAAACCCTCTCCCAGCGCGATGTGTGGCCAAGTGGAAGCATTACACATGTTGGGCCTTGGATTGGGGTCTGTCCCCATCTCAGTCCTCTCTGCACCCAGTCTTGCTCCATCCGAAGCACCAAGATCTGGCCCTATCATCCATCAGAGTCCACCTGGCAGCCATCTTGGCCTTCCACCCTCCGCTCTGCGGGAAATCCGACTTCTTGCATGAGATGATGGTCAAGTTCCTTAAAGGTCTGGAAAGGCTCCGCCCTCAGGTCCATGACCCAATTCCCCCATGGGACCTGAGTCTGGTGCTGTCAAAGCTGCTGGGGGGCCCCCTCTTCAAGCTGTTGGCATCTTGTTCCCAGCTTCTGCTGCTCATGGAAGGTGGCCTCCCAAAATCAGAACCCCCACTTCTGATTGTCCTTTGAGGACAAGGTCTGTCTGTGTCCTAACCCAGCCTTCCTCATGAAGGTGGTGTCCCAGCTCCCTAACAACCGGGACATTTTTCTGCCTGTCTTCTTCCTCGGGATTCGGCTGAGGAACGTTGCTGTCAACGCAGCTCTTTGGTGGCAGACAGGACAAAGGGTCTGCTGGTGTCATCTCAGAGGATCACGGACTGGATACCCGCCTGCAGCTGGGTATGTTACAGGCAGACAAACGTTTCCCTCGGGTCATTGTCACGGCTCGCTCTGCAAGGGCTTCGTCTGCAGCGTTCCTCGCGCCAGTACCAATCCAGGACATCTGCCGGGCTGCAGAGTGGGCATCGGTCCGTCCCTTCGCAGCCCGCTATACCCTCACCCAGCAGGCCCAGGCGATGCCAGCGTTGGGAGAGGGGTCCGGGGACACTCCTTGGGAGTCACCTGTTGTGGAATGGATGGGAGCCAGCACTCGGAGAAAAGACGCTGACTGACCTTCGTAACTTGTTCTTCGAGATGTTGCTCACGTCCAGTCCGGACCCGCCCTCCATCCTCGCTGGCTCAGTCGCTGACGAGGAACTGAAGGGTACAGGGCTGGTGGGACCCCTTCTACCGGTGCATGAGCCCAGGGGTCCAGGGGGCACCAGGACTGGCCTCCAGGGTACCACTAGGGGAAAATCTCCAACCATGGTGCCTGTGGCACACGCCTAACATGGAACTGACGCAAGCGTCACATCTGCAAGGTCGGTAACCACTTTCTCCCCGCCTCAAACCGCGCCCAAGTGCCATTAACAGTGGGCCGCCCCCTTCCCAGGCTTCAAAACCACCGCAGGAGAAAAAGGGGGGACTTTTTTGGTTGCTTTGATTTTTTTTTTTAAGTGGTATTTATTTTTTGAGGGTTCTAAGAATTAAGATTTCAGAGAATGGCAAAATTGTGACCATTCTTAGTCTTTTTGTTCTGTTTTTCCCAGGAGGTGGTGTCAGAAATATGAAAACGGGGAGGGGAGGGGTCACTCTAATTGAACACTTTTCGAAGGGGGAAAACTGCTCTAGACATGAGAGAACAGGCCCCTTTATCCAGCTTTCGCCAGGCTAAAAACCTTGAAAATGGGGGGGGCACCATTTTTTGGTCATTTCCTTTTTCCTCTGCTTTTATCCGTTTTCTTTTTGCTTGGAAAATAAAAGAAGCAGAGAAATGGCGCTGGTCTTGGTTTGTAGGGCTCTGACTATAGCTGGAGGTTTTCAAAGGAAAAAGGAATAAATGAAACCTGCTACGAGGGAGGGGAACGGGCTGAGTTCTTAATTTTGGCCAGGTCAGCAGAGGAGAAGAGCAAATGTTTTCTTGCCTGATGCTGAAAAAATAATTTTTAGTGTGAAAAATGAGAGGTTTGGTGAGCTGTTTTGTGGGGGGGGTTGGATGGGGGCACAAGAAAAGGGGGTTGAGCCTCCTCGTGGGAAGGGGGCTTCAGGTACCAGCCTGAGCCTCCCTCTAAGAATTGCTACAGCCTGGAGAAAGGTCGCCCTGGCCTAGTGAGGGGGAGACAAGTGGGGGAGGCCCCTGCCCCATACATGGGGGAGCACTCCAACCCCCCTGGCACCAGCTGCAGGAGGGAAGAACACTGGTGCTTTTTGGCCCCATGACCTTTGACCCCTGTCTCTGTAATGCTAAGCCCCACAACCTAGAATTCACTGCCCCACTCTGCCCCCCGGGCCTACCTGCCCTTATCTGCCCCACTGCAGGAGGGGCCCAGGGCCTAGGGGAACAACATCCCTCCCCCAATTCCTCTGGTCCAAAGTACTAACCCGCCACCTCACTCCTAGATGGTCGCCTGGGGGCCATAAGGACATTAACAAAACTCTACCCCATAGTGCCCCTCACTCCTGACCCACGGCCCCTGCTAGCCCAGCCCTGCCCCCCACCCCAGCCCTCCTGGTGCCCCTCACCCGGGCGCTGGGTTCTTTGTAGGCCAGGGCTGAAGGCGGCCAGGGACTGTATCAATTCAGCTTTCACAAACTTTCCGGGTTGTGACTCCGGGGGGCCCAGCTGGGGATAAGAGGAGTGCTGGGAGGGCTGCCAAGGGAGTTGTGTCCCCCCGCTGGGTCACCCCATCCCTGCTCCCCATAAATCTCCCCCCCACACCCCACTTAAAAATTCCACAGCTCATTAAAAACAATCACATTTTCCGGTTCCCAGCCACTGCCGAGGGCAAGTGATGCTCGCCCAGAGCTGGGAAAAGGGGGGCAGGAGGGGCAGGGCTGGGCTATCGGGAGTGAGGGGCACCGGCAGGGCTGGGGAGGTGGAGGGGGGTAGGGCTGGGCTAGCAGGGTCGGTAGTGAGGGGCACCAGCGGGGGGCCCCAGGGCTGGGCTGGCAGGGGGCTGCGGGTCGGGAGTGAGGGGCACCAGCAGGGCTGGGGGGGCAGAGGAAGACTCGGAAGGGGGTTGGGGGGTCTCTTATCTCTCCCCCGCAGCAGGCGGCTCCGGGGGCCGGAGGGAAGGAGGCGGGCGGAGGGGTGCGGGGGGGCAGGACTCAGCTCCGTCTCCGCATCCTTCGCTCGTGTCCAGGCCGCGGCTCCCGCTCCTCTCCCGTCCCCCCCGCCCCGCTTCCTGCCCTCGCTCCCCCCACCGACCCAGGGTCCCCCAGGCCCAGGTAAGTCCCTGGGGGGCGTCTGTGGGTGTTGGAGAGCGGGGACGGGGGTCCCCCCGAATCTCCTTCCCCACTTCCACATTCCCCTGGTGTCTCTTCAGCGCCGGGGGGGAACCTGCGGGAGGATTGGGGGGTCAGGGGAGCTCAGGGGCTCAGTGGGGGGATCTGGGCTGGGGGGAAAGTGGGGAGCGCGGGGAGGTAAATGCGGGAGATCGAAGTGGGGGGGCCCAGGGACTGGGGGGGAGTCAGGAGGTGGGGCCCAGTCTGGGGGGTCGGAGTCGGGGGGGGGGGGGTAGGCTGGGAGCTGTTTGTGTTTCTCCCTCCTTGTCTCTTCCTCCTTCCCTCTCTCCAACCCCCCCGATAGGGTGTCTGGGATGGGGGAACCCGGGGGGGCAACGGCTCCCCCCTTCTTTTGTCCGACGGGCGCGTCCGGAGACATTAAATATTGAGTGTGACAATCGCAATGGCGGGGGAGGGGACGCGGGGGGGGGCGCGGGGATCTTCTCCGTCTGTCTCCAGCGGCTCCGACCCTCATTAGCCATTTCGGTCACGCAGCTCCGCTGTAAATCTGCCTCCAGACCCACGGTGCCCCTCACTCCCGACCTGCAGCCCCTGCCCCCCGGCTCTGCCCCCCTGCCCCCCCAGATCTGCCGGTGCCCCTCACTCCCGACCTGCAGCCCCTGCCCCCCGGCTCTGCCCCCCTGCCCCCCCAGATCTGCCGGTGCCCCTCACTCCCGACCTGCAGCCCCTCCCCCCCGGCTCTGCCCCCCTGCCCCCCCAGATCTGCCGGTGCCCCTCACTCCCGACCTGCAGCCCCTCCCCCCCGGCTCTGCCCCCCCCCAGATCTGCCGGTGCCCCTCACTCCCGACCTGCAGCCCCTGCCCCACTCCGGCTCTACCAGTGCCCCTCACTCCCGACCTCCAGCCCCTGCCCCACTCTGGTTCTGCTGGTGCCCCTCTCTCCCGACCTGCAGCCCCTCCCCCCCGGCTCTGCCCCCCCCCCCCCGATCTGCCGGTGCCCCTCACTCCCGACTGCAGCCCCTGCCCCCCACCTAGATCTGCTGGTGCCCCTCACTCCCGACCTGCAGCCCCTGCCCCCCACCCAGATCTCCTGACCCACAGCCCCCAGCTCTGTTGAATTCTCTGCTGAGCCCTGGAAGCTCATCACACTGGACGCTGGTTTCTCTGCCCCCTTTGCTCACCCCTTGTGCCCCCCCACCTGCTCACGGTGGATTTTATGACATCTCAGTGCTTGGAGGGGGAGGGGCTCTAGGGTGTCTCCCTCCATAGCTGAGCCCCGTGTCCCTCCAGGTGCCCCCCGATGGGGTAGCTGGGCGGGGGCCCATGGGCAGTGCCCCCCTCAGGAGGCAGCGTGAGTGGGCAACATGCCCAGCATCCTGGGGCTCCTGCTGACCTGGCTGGGGGCTATGGCTGCGCCGGATGCCTGGGTCCCCCCTGGCCGGGCTCCCGGGGGGCCCCAACCCAGGGCTGGGAGCGCCCCCTGCTGAGATCTCGACGTAGCTGGGTCTGGAACCAATTCTTGGTCATCGAGGAGTATGCCGGCCCCGAGCCTGTCCTCATCGGCAGGGTGAGTGCCCGAACACCTGGGTCCTGTGGGTGGGGAGGGCCTGGAAATCTGGGTCCCGTGGGCATGGGGAGGGCCTGGACACCTGGGTATTCTGGAAGGGTCTAGGGGTTAGAGCGGGGGTGGAGCTGGAAGCCAGGATTCCTGGGTTCTCTGCCTGGATCTGGGAAGGGAGCGGGTCCTTCAGAGGGCTGCAAGCCCGGACGCCTGGGTCCATGCGCCCCTCTCCCCACAGCTGCACTCGGACGTGGACCGGGGCAAGGGGCGGATCAAGTATGTGCTCACGGGCGAAGGGGCCGGGACGGTGTTTGTGATCGACGAGCGGACGGGGAACGTGCTCGTGACCAAGACCCTGGACCGAGGAAAAGGCCCAATACACGCTCCTGGCCCAGGCCGTGGCCCAGGCCTCAAACCGGCCCCTGGAGCCGCCCTCCGAGTTCATCATCAAAGTGCAGGACATCAACGACCACCCGCCCGTCTGCCCGCGCGGCCCCTGCCATGCCACTGCGCCCGAGATGAGCAGCGTGGGTGAGTGCGCCCAGCCTGCCAGTGCCCCTCACTCCCGACCCGCAGCCCACCCCCCTCACTGCGCTCTCCCCCCAGGGACATCCGTGATCCAGGTGACGGCCCAGGACGCCCATGACCCGAGCTATGGGAATGGCTCCAAGCTGGTGCACATGGTGCTGGAGGGGCTGCCCTTCTTCTCCGTCGACCCCCAGACCGGTAGGGCAGACGCCGCCCGGAGAGGTGGGGGGAGACGGGGTGAAGCCTGCTGGGGGGCTGGGATGCAGGTGGGCCATGTAGGGTTGGTGTTGGTTGCGGGGGAGGAAGTGGGGAGGTGTGTGATGTGGGGCCCCAGTTTGTCCGTCTCCCATCCCGAGTGTCTGTGCCCTCCTGCCCCCTCCAACCCATCTGCCCCTGCTCATGGCTTCTGTGGCCTCCATCTGCGTGTCTTTGAGTGTCCTCCCTCAGAGCATACGTCCATCGCCCCATCCGTCCCTCCCTCTGTCCGTCCATCCCTCCCTCCGTCCACCCGTCCATCTGTCTGTCCACCCGTCCCTCCCTCCGTCCACCCATCCGTCTATCCGTCCACCCATCCATCGCCTCTTCCACTCATCCGTCCATCCATCCACCCGTCCCTCCGTCTATCCTTCCCTCCATCCACCCGTTCCTCCCTCCATCCGTCTGTCCGTCCACCCATCCACCCATCCGTCCACCCATCCATCGCCTCTTCCACTCATCCGTCCATCCGTCCACCCGTCCCTCCGTCTATCCTTCCCTCCATCCACCCGTTCCTCCCTCCATCCGTCTATCCGTCCACCCATCCATCGCCTCTTCCACTCATCCGTCCATCCGTCCACCCATCCGTCCACCCATCCGTCGCCTCGTCCACTCATCCGTCCATCTGTCCACCCGTCCCTCCCTCTTTCCGTCCGTCTGTCCGTCCACCCGTCCATCCCTCCATTCACTCGTCTGTCCACCCGTCCCTCCCTCTGTCCCTCCGTCCGTCTGTCCGTCCACCCATCCGTCCGTCCGTCTGTCCACCCGTCCCTCCATCTGTCCACCTGTCCCTCGGTCCGTCTATTCCATCCACCCATCCCTCCTCCATCCCTCTGTCCATCCACCTGTCTGCCCCTCCATCCGTCTGTCTGTCCATCCGTCCGTCTGTCTGTCCATCTCTACATCCGTCCACCCACCCACCCGTCCATTGCCCCCTTGGTCTCTGACTGCCCCCTCTCTCCCGTGGCAGGCGTGGTGCGCACCGCGATCCCCAACATGGACCGGGAGGCACAGGCCGAGCTGCTGGTGGTGATCCAGGCCAAGGACTTGGGGGGCCACGCCGGGGGGCTGTTGGGGAGTGTCACTGTCACCCTGAGCGACGTCAATGACCCAAGTTACCCCAGAGTGAGAGACCCACTGCCCCCCCCCCCCGGTCCTCTGCTGCCCCTGCCCCTCCTCCACCCCCCTTGACTCCCTCTCCTGCCCTGCTCATGTACTCAGCCCCCTGGCCCCCACCCCATGCCCCCTTTTCTCCCTCAGCCCCGGGACCCAGCCTCACATATCACCCCCCACCCTGTATCCCCAAGCTGCTGTGCTGCCCAACCCTCTCTATCCCCACCCCATTTCCCCAACCTCCCCACCCCGAAACCACAACTGCTGTGCCCATGCCCCTCCTTTGGCCTTTAACTCCCCCCCCATCGCCCCTCACTTCCCCTTCCCTCCCCCTTTCACCTTCCTTCTGTTTACTGGGGGGGCACTGGGTGTGTGTGGGCTCCCAGCAGAGGGGTGCTATGGGGTGCAGGGGGGTGCTGGGTATGGGGGGCTCCCAGCAGAGGGGTGCTATGGGGTGCAGGGGGTGCTGGCTATGGGGGGCTCCCAGCGGAGGGACGCTATGGGGTGCAGGGGGTGCTGGTTATGGGGGGCTCCCAGCGGAGGGGCGCTAGGGGGTGTGGGGGGTGCTGGGTATGGGGGGCTCCCAGCGGAGGGGGGCTATGGGGTGCAGGGGGGTGCTGGGTATGGGGGGCTCCCAGCGGAGGGGCGCTAGGGGGTGCAGGGGGTGCTGGCTATGGGGGGGCTCCCAGTGGGGGGCGCTGTGGGACACAAGGCTGGCTGGGGGGGCGTCTCCCTCTGGCTGACCCCCGGCCCCCCCGGCAGGTTCTTACCAGTTCTCGGTGCTGGAGACGCTGCTGCCTGGCTCCCCCGTGGGGCGGCTCCGGGCCCACCATCCGGACGAGGGGCAACGCGAGGCTGCTGGACGGGGATGGGCCCTTCGCCATCAGCACCGACCCGCTGGGCCCTGGACCCCCGGGCCGGCCTCCTCACCCTCAGCCAGGTGCCCCACCCGGACACCTGAGTCCCCGTGAGCCTCCCCTGCCCTTCCCTAGACCCTGGGGTCCCATCCAGCTACCCGCCCCCCCGCCCCAAGGTCCTGCCGTCCTACCCAGACCCATCCCGCCCGGACACCAGGGTCCCGCTGTGCCCTCCATGGCTACGTGTCTTGCTGCCCCCTTTCCCTACCCCCCTTCCTGGATGCCTGGGTCCCTTTGCCATTCAGCTTCCCAATGCCCTCTTTCCCAGGCTGGGATCCTCCCCTCAGGGCCAACTGCTAACCCTCCCGTTCCCCCCCCGAGCCCGGCTGCTGACGCCCCCTGTCACGGGGTGCCCGGGCGATGCCTGGGACTGCTCCCGACGAAGCCAGCCAGGACTCTGGGGGAGCCTCCTCTCGGGGCGCAGCCCGTCTGCAGGACACACAGCTCCCCCGGCTCCACCTTCCTGGGTCTGACCCCGGAGCATTCAGCCTCCCCTGCCCCTCGGGGCGCTTCCCACAGCCAGTCCGCCCAGGCGGGGTCCTGGGGGGCAGAGGGTCCTGCCCCCCGACTCTGCAGTCAGACGGGACTCTCAGCCAGCCGGTAACACAGAAGGTTTATTAGACGACGGGAACAGGAGCCAAAACAGAGCTTGTAGGTACAGGAAACAGGAGCCCGAAGTCAGGGCCATCTTGGTGCCAAGGAGGCCAGAGCCCCGTCTGGGCCCCGCTCCATTTCCCCAGCCAGCTCCAAACTCCATTTCTCCAGCCCCTCCTCTGGCCTTTGTCTCTTTCCCGGGCCAGGAGGCCACCTGATCTCTGTGTTCTCCAACCCCTTCAGTTGGCTCCTTGCAGGGGAGGCCCCAGGCCATCAGTGGCCAGGAGACGGGGTGTCGGCCATTCTCTGTGCAGACAGCATCACGCTGGCCCACTAGGGCTCTGCAGCAATCACACCCCCTTATCCCACCCCCGAGATACTTCAGAACTGCATAGGGGAAACTGAGGCACCTACACCGTATTCAGAGAGAACATTAAGAACAGTCCCACTTCGTCACACCCCCATCTCCCCCAGAGACCGACTGCTAACCCCCTCCTCTTCCCCCCACCCCAGCTTCCCCCAGCCGCTGGACTTCGAGCAGCGCCCAGCATACACCCTGGGGGTGGAGGCGGCCAACACGCAGGTTGACCCACTGTACATCCACCAGGGGCCCTTCAAGGACGTGGCCACCGTGCATGTGGCCATGGAGGACGCAGCCGAGCCCCCAGCCTTCGCCCGGCCCAGCTACCAGCTGGGTGTGCCCGAGGACAGCCCCCCCTGGCACCGTGGTGGGGAAGATCACAGCCTTCAACCTGGACATGCCCAGCAGCGCCATCTGGTACCAGCCACACCCTGCAGGGGGCACTGGGGGTGGTGGCCATGGGGGGAGCTCCCAGCAGGAGGCACCGTGGGGCACACGGAGGCAGTGGTTGTGGGGGGAGCTCCCAGCAGGGGGTGCCGCGGGGCACAGGGAGGCGCTGGCTGGGGGGGAGCTCCCAGCAGGAGGTGCTATGGGACTGGGGGAGGCACTGGCCGTGGGGGGAGTTCCCAGCAGGCGGCACCGTGGGGCACGGGGAGGTGCTGGCCGGGGGGAAGCTCCCAGCTGGGGATGCCGTGGGGCACGGGGAGGCGGTAGCCGTGGGGAGAGTGCCCAGCAGGGGGTGCCGTGGGGCACGGGGAGGTGCTAGCCGTGGGGAGAGTGCCCAGCAGGGGGCACCGTGGGGCACGGGGAGGTGCTGGCCGTGGGGGGAGTTCCCAGCAGGCGGCACCGTGGGGCACGGGGAGGTGCTGGCCGGGGGGAAGCTCCCAGCTGGGGATGCCGTGGGGCACGGGGAGGTGCTAGCCGTGGGGAGAGTGCCCAGCAGGGGGTGCCGTGGGGCACGGGGAGGTGCTGGGCGTTGGGAAAGCTCCCAGCAGGGGGCACCGTGGGGCACGGGGAGGCGCTAGCCGTGGGGAGAGTGCCCAGCAGGGGGTGCCGTGGGGCACGGGGAGGTGCTGGGCGTTGGGAAAGCTCCCAGCAGGGGGCACTGTGGGGCACGGGGAGGTGCTGGCCGGGGGGAAGCTCCCAGCTGGGGGCGCCGTGGGGCACGGGGAGGCGCTGCCTGTGGGGAGAGTGCCCAGCAGGGGGTGCCGTGGGGCATGGGGAGGTGGTAGCCGTGGGGAGAGTGCCCAGCAGGGGGTGCCGTGGGGCACGGGGAGGTGCTGGGCGTGGGGAGAGCTCCCAGCAGGGGGCACTGTGGGGCACGGGGAGGTGCTGGCCGTGGGAGAGCCCCCTGACCCGCCCCGATCTCTTGCTGCTCCCCCAGATACTCCATCCTGCCCCACTCAGACCCCGGGCGGTATTTCAGCATCAGCCCCCAGGACGGGACCCTCCGCACGGCCCTGCCCCTCGACAGGGAGACGCTGGCCTGGCACAACCTAACTCTGGTGGCCACTGAACTAGGTAAGGGGGGGCCCAGCCGGAGGCAGCTGCCCAGGGGGGCTGACACCACTGGGGGAGGGGGGGAGGGGGGGAGGTCTATGGGGGCCCAGTGGGGGGCAGCTGCCCTTGTAGGGGGTGCTGACAGTTCTGGTTTGCCTTAGTATGTATTCACCAGCCTTTTCTCCCCCTCTGTGTCTGCGTGTTGGTGGGATGGTGTTTGCATGTTGTTGGCGTGTTCTTTGTGTGTCGGTGGCCTGTGGGCTCCGTACTCGCCCTGGTGTTTGGCCTGTGGCAGTGTGTGGGCTGTGTGTGCGTCGTGTATCGGGCATGGCTGCCCCGTGGGCTGCGTGTTGGTTGCGTGTGGCCCCGGCTCTGGGCGTGGTTTGCGTGTGGGCTATGTGTTGGCTGGCTGGTGGCTGGCCCTGGATTGCATGTGGGCTTTGCGTGGTGGCGGCATATTGCTGATGCTCTGGGACTCGTGCACGGCTTGTGCATCGTTACCTGTTGGCCGCGTGTGGACTGACACGGGCTTTGCACATGGGCTGCATGTTCTGTGTTGGTGGCATGTGTGCTGGTGTTGCTGTGGATCATGGCACGATACCCGGCGCGTGGCGGGCGTGTCTACGTGTGGCGGGCGTGTCTACGTGTGGCGGGCGTGTCTCTGTGCGTGGCGGGCGTGTCTCTGTGCGTGGCGGGCGTGTCCACATGTGGTGGGCGTGTCCACGCGTGGCGGGCGTGTCTCTGCGCATGGTGGGCGTGTCCACGTGTGGCGGGCGTGTCCCCCCGCGTGCCCGTGCTGGCCGCGTGCCCGTGCTGGCCGCGTGCCCCTCCCCGTCTCTTGCTCCAGACAGCCCGGCGCGGGCTGCGCCCATCCCTCTGGCTGTGCACGCCCTGGACGTGAACGACAACGTGCCCCAGCTGGCACCAGGGAGCGAGCCCTTCATCTGTCACGGCACAGCGCCAGGCCAGGTGAGCGCCTGGATGCCTGGGTCCCTCCCTGCCGGGGCCGATGGGGGTGCAGTGGGGGTGGGGGCTGGGAGCCAGGACGCCTGGGTTCACGCTCTTCTCCTCCCACAGCTGATCCAGACCATCTGGGCGCGGGACCGGGACGACGGTGGGGCGGGAGTCGGGTGACAATTCGCTCCCCCCCGGGGCTGGGGCCCCCCAACATCACTGTGTGGGACAATGAGGGTGAGAGTGGCCCCCCTGCCCCCCCACTTCCCCTCCTCCCCCAGCCCCCCATGCTGTCCCCCTCCCCCTCCCCACCCCTCTGCCAGCCCCGCCTCATTCCTGCGCTCCTCACCTCTGCTAGCTGCCCCCCCTCTTTCCCCCCATGCTGTCCTCTGTCCCCGGCCTTCCCAAGGTCCCCCCACTTCCCCACTCCTCCCCTGGCCCCCCACGCTGTCCCCCTCCCCCTTCCCCTCTGCTCACCACCCCTCCCCCAGCCTCGCCACTTCCCCACCCCTCCCCCAACCCCCTCACTTACTCTCTGCGTCTCCCCCCACATGGTTCAGCCGCTCTCCTGCTCCAGGCCCTGTGGCTGCCCCCCCCCAGGTGGGCCCCCCCCTGCTGGTGCCCCTGGAGCTGGTGGATGGGGGACGTCCCCCCGATGGGCACCCCCACCCTGACGCTGAGCATCTGCCAGTCCCCCCCGCAGGCAGCCTGCGCTCCTGCCAGCCCCCCCTCGCTGCCCGTGCCCCCCCCACTGCCCGAGCCCCCCCGGGCTCAGCGCTGCTGCCCTGCTGGCCATCCTGGGCTGCGGCACCAGCCTGCTCGGTGAGGGGGGTGTGGGGTCTGGGGGGGCGGGATGGGGGAGGGGCTCTGGGGGCCCGGCACTGACCCCCCTCCCCTCAGCGCTGGCGGGGCTCCTGGCCCGGGGGGCCCCAAGGCAGGCATGGATGGAGGAGGGGAACCGGGGGGACGGGCCAGGTGGCACCCAGATGGGGGGTATGGGAGGGCTGGGGGCAGGATAGGGGAGGGATGGCTGAGGTAGGAGGGCCTCTGGGGGCCCGGCACTGACCCCCCCTCCACCCAGCGCTGGCAGGGCTCCTGGCCTGGGGGCGCCCCAAGGTGGGGGCGGGATGGGGCAGGAGCTCTGGGGGGCAGGAGGGAGAAAGGGGCTCCGGGGGCCCAGCACTGACCCCCCCCCTCCCCCCAGCGCTGGCAGGGCTCCTGGCCCGGGGGCGCCCCAAGGGGGGGGGGCGCGGGCAGCGCCGGCGGAGGAGGGCGAGGTGCGCGAAAACATCAGCAGCTACGGGGGGCGAGGCCGACACCCAGGCCTTCGACATGGCTGCCCTGCAGCGTCCACCCGCCCCGGACTCCTCCCTGGCCCCCCCGCCCGCCTTGCCGCCCGCCTGGGACGGGCCGACGCCGACCCCCGGGCCCCCCCCACGACTCGCTGCAGGTCTACGGCTACGACGGGGGGGACACGTCCTGCGGCAGCCTCAGCCCCCTGGGCTCCTCCTGGGGGGCAGCGCGGGGGAGGGGGGTGACCCTGGTGAGTGGGGGCCCCTCTTTTGCACTGTGGCCGAGCTCTATGGGGGCCAAGAGGGGCCCGCCTGAGGCCACGCCCACCTCCCAGCCACTCCTGAGAGGCCACGCCCCTCCCTCTTGGTCATGCCAGCATGGCCACGCCCACCTCCATCCATGCCCTGGGCATGCCACTTGGGCATGCCACTTGACCACGCCCACTTCCTGACCACACCTGCAAGGCCACGCCCCCTCCCTGTAGGTCATACCAGCAAGGCCATGCCCACCTCCTGGCCACACTAGTGAGGCCACGCCCACTGCCAGGCCATGGCCACGGCCACGGCCACTCCTGCAGGCCCACAACACTCTCCTAGCCACGCCCCCAAGCAGGCCACTCCCACTTCCAGCCACACCCCCTTCTCAGCCCCCAAAGCATGACCAGGGCCATGGGGGCGTGGCTACATCTGGCCATGGCACCCACCCCTCCCTTGCTCCACCCTGCCCCCTCTCAGTGCTTCGGCCCCACGGCCTCCCCCGCCCCAGCTCGGCCTCTGTCCTGTGTTCGCCCCCATGGCCACTCGCCCACTGTGACTGACTGTGACCCCCCGCCCCCGATTAATGCCATATCCAGCCCCCCCATCAGGCTGAGACCCCCACCGTCGCATCCTGCCGCCGCCCCCAGCCAGGAGAGCCCCAAGAAATCCCAGGGGATGAGGGTGTGGGCTGGACCCCACAGATCTAGGAACCTCCCTGCCCCCCCAAGCCACCAGACCCCTTGACCCCCCTTGGATTCTGCACTGGGACTTTTAATCCCACTGGATACTGCGGGGGGGAGGGTGCCATTGTGTAGGGTGGGAGGGACGTACGATTGTGTTCGAGAAGAGGGGGAAGTGTCCATGTTATAATTTCGTAATAAACACTTTATTTTTTAAACTACAAACCTCTGCCTCATTGCGGGGTCCAAATGCCTGGGGTCCCTCCCGGCTCTGGGAGGGGAGTGGGGTCTGGTGGTTCGAGCTGGGGGAGGGGTTGGGAGGCAGGACTCCTGGGTTCCCTCCCGGCTCTGGGAGGGGAGTGGGGTCTGGTGGTTCGAGCTGGGAGAAGGGGAAGGGAGAAGGGAGCTGGGGGAAGGGTTGGGAGGCAGGACTCCTGGGTTCAGGGCGGATGCTATAATGACTGATCTGCCCAAGTGTCTTTGTCTCCAATTTAATTTCTATGTAAATGAGAAGGGGAGAGGGGCCAGCAGGACCCCCCCCAACAGTAGCAAAGAAGGGTGGGGGCACTGCTCCGCTGGCCCTTCCCCCTCCCTCGCTCTGCTGGAGCATGAAGGACCTGCTAATGGGGCCCCCCGTGAACACTGGGGTCCCCCCAGACAGATGGGGAGGGGGTTCAGCAGGGGCTGGTGGGACAGAGCAGAGCAATGGGGGAAAGAGGGGAGCAAGAGATGGTGGGTCAATGTGAGAGCAAGAGGGAGAGAGTGGGGCAGGGACAGAGGGAGTGGGGCTGGACGGAAGGAGGGGGCAGGGACAGAGGGACGGAAGGAGTGGGGCTGGACGGAAGGAGTGGGGCAGGGACAGAGGAAGTGGGGCAGGGACAGAGGGACGGAGGGAGCGGGGCTGGACGGAAGGAGTGGGGCAGGGAGCGAGGGACGGAGGGAGCAGGGCTGGACGGAAGGAATGGGGCAGGGACGGAGGAAGTGGGACAGGGACAGAGGGACGGAAGGAGTGGGGCAGGGAGCGAGGGACGGAGGGAGCAGGGCTGGACGGAAGGAGTGGGGCAGGGAGTGAGGGACGGAGGGACAAAGACGGGGCGGGCAGCTGGCCGCTTGGCAGGGCCGTGGGGCAGTGCAGTCGGAGGGGGAGCGAAGCAGCCGAGCGGAAGGAGGAGTCGGGGGGAGCCCAGACCCTGCCGCCCCCGGACCCCAGTTCAGATCAGGGAGTGACATGCCCAGGGCGTGGCTGGAATAACACCCCCCAGCAGCTGGGCGCGTGGGGCTCCCAGTTACTCCAGTCCCAGCCTCGCCTGCAGGGGGCGCTGTGGGGCGGGGGATGGAGGGCTGGTGCCAGATGGGGAGATAAACATGGAAACCTCCCCCCCCCCCCATACGTCTCGGGCCCCAGATACCGCGCTGCCCGGCCACAGCCGCGTTTATTGCTCATCTGCTGCTTTATTCCAGTTCCGGCCAGAGCCGCCTGCGCCCAGGGCCCCGCTGCTTGGGCGGTCCCAGGGGGTCCAGCGGCGCCCGGGGCCTGCTGCTTCGCGGGAGGCCAGGCTGGGTTACGCCGGGCCGGCGCGGGGCTGCTGGAGCGGGGTGGGTCCAAGCCGGGTGTAGTCACGGTGCCCGGCTGTTTTGCGCTGCTCTAAGCCACGTCGTGCTGCTGAGCGCTGGGCCGCGCCGATTCATAATGCTCCAAGTCCGTTTATCCTGGTATAGACGGGCTAATGATGCTCCAGGCTGGTTCCTGCTGGTTTATACTGGTCCACACTGGTCTGTTCTGCTCCCTCCTCCTCCTCGGTGGGCCCCGGTGCCCGGGCCAGGCCCCCCAGCTCCCCCACGTCGCCGCGGGACACCCAGACCCAGCCGCTCTGGCGCACGTGGAAGACGTCGACGCAGCCCCCGGAGTAGGCGTCGCGGCGGGCGGCGTGGGCCACGGCGCGGCGGGCGAGGGCGTAGGCGGCGGCGGGCGGCATGTCAGGGCGGTAGGCCCCGTCCAGCAGCCCGTAGGCGTAGGGCGAGCCGGAGCCCACGGCCACCAGGTCCAGGGGCAGGCGGGTGCCGTCGCTGTGGACGTACCAGAGGCCGGGGCCGGCGCGGTCCCAGCCGCAAAGCGCCACGGCCACGCCCAGCCCGCGCCCCCGCCACGCCCGCAGCCCGCCCGCCAGCAGCGCCGCCGCCTCGGCCACGCCCGGCTCCCGCCCGTCCTCCTGGCGCCGCAGGGCCAGCTGGCAGCGCAGGGCCCGCAGCCACGTGGTGCAGTCGGCCGAGGTCCCCGAGGTGGTGGCCAGCAGCCGGGCGTGGACGGGCAGCACCTTGCGGGAGGCCGGGCAGGCCACGTAGGTGCCGCAGGACGAGCGGGTGTCAGCTGCTGCCACCACGCCCTGGGCCAGCCGGAAGGCCAGCGTGGTGGTGCCGTGGGGCAGGGGGCAGGGGATGTCAGCAGGCACCGGGCAGGGGGGTGGCAGGGGCCACGGGGGCGGCGGGGGGCGGGGCCGGCAGCACAGTAAGTCCTGCAGAGCCATGGGGCAGCCAGGAGAGTGGGGCGGGGAGGGAGGGTACCAGCAAATATAGGGGGGCGGGGGAGGGGAATGTCGCTGGGGGGAGGGGAGACAGTGTCATTGGGGCAGGAGAGAGTCGGGGGGGGAGCAGCGCTGGGCGGGCGGGAGGGAGCCCCCCGGTCGGTCTCTGATTCCCCCCCACCCAGACGCTGCCTTGTCAGCTCCTGTCACGCTCCATTGCTCAGCCCGGCGTCCCCCCCACCCCCACGCCGAGTCCCCTGCCCAGAGCTGGGGGCAGAGAGAGACGCACAGGGGATGTGTCAGGTAACAGCACCGGACCCCTTGCCCCACACCTACCAGGGCTGGGGGGGCCGCGGGCGAAATGGGGGTCTCCATGCTCAGGAGTGGAGTGGCAGCACACACACCCGAGGTGGGGAGGGGGTTGCACACGCACAAGGGGCTTTGCACTCGCACAAGGACTTTTGCACGGTCTCAGCGGGGCTTTGCATGCCCAAGGCGTTTGGAGGGTTGGGGGGAATTGGCACACCTGCCGTCTGCTTTCCACGTGCCCGGGTACTTGGCACACCCAAAGGCATACGGCCAGGTGCAAGGGGTTCTGTACAAATGGGGTGGGGATGCACTCAGAGGAATTGTACATGGGGCATGGCAGAGCACTTTGCACACTCAGAGGGGATTGTGCACATGCATGTGGGGGCTGGTGTGTTTTGATCCATACAAGGGGTAGCTTGCACACAGAGACGGGAGCCTGAGAGGGGGGCTGCACCTGCATAGGGAGCCACTGGCTGCCGTGCAAAGGGGGCTGGCCCAGCCCCAGGCATTTTGCACACTTGAGTTGGGGTTGTACACACACATGTTGACGGGCAAGGAGCCACCCTTACACACCAGGCATTTTCGTGCACATCAGGGGCAGCTGACTCCAGCACAGGGCTTTGTTTCACCCCCACCTCTCCAAGAAGGTTTGAGGGAGTTGCATGCTCTGGGGGGGAAGGGGGGAGTTGCACACAGAGACAGTAGCTTGCACATTCATGGGGCAATTTATAGGCTCCCAAGGGAATCTGCATATTGCAAAGGGATTTTCACGCCCAGCAAGAGATTTGCATGCACACAAAGGGGTTTGCATAAATGCAAAGGGGGAGTTGTGCACTGGCAAAGAGGGGTTGCACAGTCAAGGGGGTGTTGCACACTCACAAAGGGGGTTGCACACACCCAGGAGCTTACCAATTTGCAAAAAGGGCTTGCACACTCAAGGGGGCTTGCACATTCATGTGGCAGGTTGCACACTCCCAAATGGTTTCCACACTCCCAAAGCGGGATTTGCATGCTCCCGGGAGTTGCATGCTCACATGATGGGATGCACAAACATGCAGCAAAGAAGGGTTGCGCAGTCGAAAGGGTGTTGCGCACTCACAATGGGGGTTGCACACTCCCAGGTGGTTTGCACATTCACAAAGGGGCTTTGCACACTGGCCCCCAGAGGCTGCCAACTGACGAGTGAGTGTGCAGGGGGGGCTGCACTAGGGTTCTCAAGTGTCCAGTTTTGGACAGGAATACCTGCTGACCGGGCCATTAAGAGTCTGGTCAGTGTCATGGCAGGGCTAAGGCAGGCTCCCTGCCTGCCCTGGCCCCGTGTGGCTCCTGGAAGCAGCAGCATGTCCCCCCTCCAGCTCCAAGGGGTAGTGAGGGGGCTCCGCGCACTGCCCCCAGCCAGAGCCCTAACCCCCCACGCCAACCCTGATCCCCCTCCATCCCAGCCCCACCCCGGTGCCCGCCCCCCCAGCCAGAGCCCTCACTCCCCCAGCCCCAACCCTGATCCCCCTCCATCCCAGCCCCACCCCGGTGCCCGCCCCCCCGGCCAGAGCCCTCACTCCCCCAGCCCCAACCCTGATCCCCCTCCATCCCAGCCCCACCCCGGTGCCCGCCCCCCCAGCCAGAGCCCTCACTCCCCCAGCCCCAACCCTGATCCCCCTCCATCCCAGCCCCACCCCGGTGCCCGCCCCCCCGGCCAGAGCCCTCACTCCCCCAGCCCCAACCCTGATCCCCCTCCATCCCAGCCCCACCCCGGTGCTCGCCCCCCCGGCCAGAGCCCTCACTCCCCCAGCCCCAACCCTGATCCCCCTCCATCCCAGCCAGAGTCCTGCCCCGCCCCAACCCCACCCCAGTGAAAATGAGTGAGGGGGCGGGGCCTCGGGGAGGGGCGGGGCCAGGGTGTTCGGCTGGATGGGAGTAGAAAGGTGGCAGCCCGAGGTTGCACGGCCCTTGCACACGGACTGCAGGTGTGACCTGCCGCAGGGGGATTTGCACGCGCTGGGGGGCGGGGCCCTTTCCAGGGCCAGTCATGCCCCTAATAAAGATGGCCGCCGCTCACCATGTGTTAGACGGGAGCGAAGTGAGGCTGCTCATAACCAAGATGGCCGCTGCGGGATCTGTCACGTGATCTTCACTGACCTCGGAAAGATGGCGGACCGCCGCTTTCAGCAGGTAGTGAAGCCGCCTTGCCTGTTTCCAAGATGGCCGCCACGCACAGCTTTACGCGAGCCCATCACCCCAACCCAAGGTGGCCTCCGAATCCTGTGAGTGACCTAGGTAGTCTAGCCAGCTCGCCTTCAAGGCGCATGCGCTGCCCTCACCGAAGATGGCGCCCACGCACCATACATCTGATAGGAGGTGAAGTCAGAGAGCCCTTCCGTCCAACATGGCGGTCACAGTGCCGCCGAGTCACGCTGTGCCCTCACCCAAGATGGCGGCCGGCCTTACATATGGGACAGGGCGAGGCCACGCCCCCATCCTGCCCTCATCTAAGATGGCGCTGGCCAGCCTGCTGCCGCCGGAGCTGCCCGTCAACCGGGCCGGCTTCTTCGGGCTGGCGGGGCGCTGCGAGCTCCAGGCCCCCGGGCCCCGCCCGGCCCCAGGCCCGCCCGGCTTGGCCCCGCCCGCCTGGGGGCTCCCGGCCGCGGGGGACGCCAGGATCGAGCTGCTGCACGGGACCACCACGCTGGCCTTCAAGGTGGGCGGGGCCGGAGAGGGAGCCCAGGGGCGGGGCTAGGCTGGGAGACCCCCCCCGGGGGGGCGGGGCTAGGCTGGGAGACCCCCCCCCCAAGGGAGGAGGGGGCGGGGCACAGACTCTGCTATGTGTGTGGGGCGGGAATTAGGGGGGTGCCCCCTGTGACATGCTGCAGGGAAGGGGATTGAGGGCTGCGCCAGAGTCCATATGGGGGGCACAGTGGGGTCAGGGTCAGCCCCTCTGCCCCGGAGTGGGTTGGGCAGTGATCTGGGGTGGAGCGAGGGTGTAGGAATGGGGCTGCCATCCTCGGAGTGGGGGTGCCTTGCCCCAGCGGGGCCATACCCGGGCTTGTGCCCCTGACCCGCCCACCCCCTCCAGTGGCAGGAAAGTGGCGGTGGGGGGCACTGTGCTCCAGGGGGGCGTACCCCAGCTCGGTGCCCCTGACCCCTCCTCCCCCAGTTCCAGGAGGGCGTGGGGGGGGGCACTGTGCCCTGGGGGGGCGTACCCCAGCTCGGTGCCCCTGACCCCTCCTCCCCCAGTTCCAGGAGGGCGTGGGGGGGGCACTGTGCCCTGGGGGGGCGTACCCCAGCTTGGTGCCCTTGACCCCTCCTCCCCCAGTTCCAGGAGGGTGTGGGGGGGGCACTGTGCCCTGGGGGGGCGTACCCCAGCTTGGTGCCCCTGACCCCTCCTCCCCCAGTTCCAGGAGGGCGTGGTGGGGGGCACTGTGCTCCAGGGGGGCGTACCCCAGCTCGGTGCCCCTGACCCCTCCTCCCCCAGTTCCAGGAGGGCGTGGGGGGGGGGCACTGTGCCCTGGGGGGGCGTACCCCAGCTCGGTGCCCCTGACCCCTCCTCCCCCAGTTCCAGGAGGGTGTGGGGGGGGGGCACTGTGCTCCAGGGGGGCGTACCCCAGCTCGGTGCCCCTGACCCCTCCTCCCCCAGTTCCAGGAGGGTGTGGGGGGGCACTGTGCCGTGGGGGGGCGTACCCCAGCTCGGTGCCCCTGACCCCTCCTCCCCCAGTTCCAGGAGGGTGTGGTGGTGGGGGGCACTGTGCCCTGGGGGGGCGTACCCCAGCTCGGTGCCCCTGACCCCTCCTCCCCCAGTTCCAGGAGGGTGTGGTGGTGGGGGGCACTGTGCCGTGGGGGGGCGTACCCCAGCTTGGTGCCCCCTGATCCTCCCTCCCCCAGTTCCAGGAGGGCATGGTGGGGGGGCACTGTGCCCTGGGGGGGCGTACCCCAGCTCAGTGCCCCCTGATCCTCCCTCCCCCAGTTCCAGGAGGGCATGGTGGGGGGGCACTGTGCCCTGGGGGGGCGTACCCCAGCTCGGTGCCCCCTGATCCTCCCTCCCCCAGTTCCAGGAGGGCGTGGTGGTGGCGGTGGACTCGCGGGCCACAGCCGGCTCCTACGTGGCCTCGCAGACGGTGAAGAAGGTGATCGAGATCAACCCCTACCTGCTGGGCACCATGGCGGGCGGCGCCGCCGACTGCAGCTTCTGGGAGCGGCTGCTGGCCCGGCAGTGCCGCATCTACCAGCTGCGCAACAAGGAGCGCATCTCCGTGGCTGCCGCCTCCAAGCTGCTGGCCAACATGGTGTATCAGTACAAGGGGCTGGGCCTCCGCTTGGGGACCATGATCTGCGGCTGGGACAAGCGGGGCCCAGGTGAGGGCACCCCTGCCCCAGAGCACCCAGCCCCCTCCTGGGAATCTTCCTGCCCCCCGGGGCCCCAGAGTACCCAGCCCCCTCCCAGGGTCTCCCCTCCCTCCCCAGCTCCTCCCCCCTCCATTCATTTGTCCCTACCTTCCCCCTTGGGATGATCCCCTTATCTACACCTTCCAGGGGACCCTCATTGCCCCATCCCCTCCCCTTTGGCTTCACTTTGGGGAGAGGAGTTACATGTGCAGTGCCCCCTGTCTCTGGGAAGAGGGGGGACCCCGTAGCTGGGGAGGGGGAGCCCCCTGTCCCTGGGAAGAGGGGGGACCGCATCTCCGGGGGGAGCCTGCAGTAACCCCCCTCTTCCCTCAGGCCTGTACTATGTGGACAGTGAGGGGAACCGCCTCTCAGGCACCGCTTTCTCCGTGGGCTCGGGCTCGGTGTACGCCTACGGGGTGCTAGACCGCGGCTACGCGCCCGACATGTCAGCCGAGGAGGCCTACGACCTGGCCCGCCGTGCCATCTACCAGGCCACCTACCGCGATGCCTACTCCGGGGGCGAGGTCAACCTGTACCATGTCCGGCAGGACGGCTGGGTCCGCGTCTCCACCGACGACGTGGCCCAGCTTCACGCTCAGTACTGCGGGGACCCGCAGGGGGACGGGGCACCCTGAGTGTGGGCTGGGGCCGCGCCGGGGGGGGGGGGGCACGGATTGGCCATGGGGATTCCCTGAAGGTTACAAAGGAAGGGGCTTGGCTGGGGTAACTGCACATCGCAGGGGACATGGCCTATAGCTGGGGGTGGAGCTAGGGCCATGGGGTGGCTGCAGGGGCCCATGGTGCGAGGACCCTGCTGGCTCCCTATAAAGCTTGTTTCTGCCCCACTGCTGGAGAGTGTCGTCATTTGGGGGGGTAGGGGGTGGGCCTAGTCCTAAGCTGGGCTGCTAGTGAGCCCAGCCTGGCCCGCCTGCGCCACCCACTCCCTGGGCTCAACCTGCCCCGGATCAGGGGGAGCCTGGCTCGGGGAATCCGGTGGGGGGTGGGGAGGCAGGCTGGGGGCTGGACGCAGTGCTCTGACCCTGAGTTCTCTGGCCTCCCAGGAAGGCTGGGGGAGGCACAGGGGACATCGCCGATGGGGGCAGTCAGGATCGGCAGGGCCAGTGCCTGGCTGCTCCCGGCTTTACAGCCTGAGGGGCTACCCCTACCAGCTGTAAATCCCCAGGGACAGGGCCCGGGCAACCTCGCCTGACCCTTGCGCATTGCTGGCTTCCAGGGAGTATTGTGGCACTGCCCAGCGGGCCCCAGTTCATTAATTCCTCGAACAAAGGCTCAGAGCCAGCTGGGGGCGAGCGAGGAGGCTCTGCCAGTGCGGCCTTTCCTTGCGGTAGAAGCTGGCTGCCTGGCAGATCCCCAGAGGGGAACTCACCAGGGCATCGGCCGCCTGTCAGGTGCGGTTTGTCATTCGCCTGCCAGGGGCCGGCCAGTGGTGCTTGACCCCGCAAATGGGGGAGTGGGAAATGAGGACGAGCTGGGCGTGAGCCAGTGCTACAGCTGTGAGTAGAGCTGTGTGGGTACAGCCGGGAGCGACTGTCCCAGCCAGTGCTGCGGGGGTGAGTACAGCCCTATGGATACAGCCGGGAGCGACTGTCCCAGCCAGTGCAGCGGGGGTGAGTACAGCCGGCAGTGAGTGTCCCAGCCAGTGCTGCGGGGGTGAATACAGCCCTATAGGTACAGCCGGGAGCGACTGTCCCAGCCAGTGCTGCGGGGGTGAGTACAGCCCTATGGATACAGCCGGGAGCGACTGTCCCAGCCAGCGCTGCGGTGGGGAGTGCAGCCGGGAGCCCCTGTCCCAGCCAGCACAGACAAGACGTGGGGCTGGAAGGTGAAGCTGGCCAATGAGGGTGTCAGTGGCGACAGGTGGATTTGCTCTGTGCAGCCCACCCCAGAGCCGGCCCGGGGTCGGTGCCATCCGGCCGGATCATGTTCCATGGGCTTCGGAACCGGCCCTGTGCCCTGCCTTCGCCTGCGATGCCGAGGTGGCTGCATGTCAACAACCCACCAGGGAGCAGCAAGGAGACGGGCATAGAACCCAGGAGTCCGGCTCCCAGCCCCACTGACCAATGGACCCTACTTCCTTCCCAGAGCCAGGGAGAGAACCCAGGAGTCAGTCCTAGCACCCAGCCCCTGCCCACTCTAACCACTAGACCCCACTCCCCTCCTGGAGCTAGGGAGAAAACCCAGGAGTCCTGGGCTCCCCCCAAGTGGCCCATGCTCCTCAATCCTGCCTCACACACCCCATCTCACCCCCACTTCTCTTTGCTGGGTCACTCTGTGGGAGGTGACCCAGGGTTAACCTTGCCCGCACCCCATCTCTGCTTGACCCCACTGCCCCTTCCCCTGTATCCCCACCGTAGGGTGAGGAGTGGGAAAGGGGGGATGGAGGTGGGGGGAGAGTAAGAGAGACAAGGGTGCTCCGGAGCTGGGGCACGAAGAGAGGGAGGGTGGAGCACCGGGGGAGAGGGGGACAGGGAGCCAACCCAGGAGGGGAGAAAGGACAGAGAGAGGGTGGCTGGGGGGGGACTGGGAAGGTGGGAGCATGTTGGGGTGTCCCTGGCAGGGCCCCACTGAGGCATGCAGGAGAGGGAGATGTGTGCAGCTGGGGGTGTGCAAGCTGTGGGCCCACATGTGCAGCTGCGGAAGGGGGAGGGTGGGAGCCACCAGGGGAGCAGTGCATGCTGGGGGTGGGCATATGCAGCTGGGGGGGGGGGAAGCGGTTGGGGGATGGGAACAGCTGGGGTGCCCCTGGCAGGGACCCACCAAGGAATGCATGTGGGGGGGGAGGCAGGCGTGCGAGCAGCTGGGGGTGTGCGCGCTGTGGGTGGGTGTTTGTAGCTGGTGGGGTGGGAGCAGCCGGGGGGAGGGTTGAGGGGGTGGGAGCAGCTGGGGGGAGCAGTGTGTGCTGAGGGCGGGTGTGTGCAGCTGGGGGGGTGGGAGCAGTGGGGGGGGTTGAGGGGTGGGAACAGCCGGGGGAGCGGTGTGTGCTGAGGGCGGGTGTGTGCACCTGGGGGGGTGGGAGCAGCGGGGGGGTGTTAAGGGGTGGGAACAGCCGGGGGAGCGGTGTGTGCTGAGGGCGGGCGTGTGCAGTTGGGGGGTGGGAGCAGCGGGGGGCTGTTAAGGGGTGGGAACAGCCGGGGGAGCGGTGTGTGCTGAGGGCGGGTGTGTGCACCTGGGGGGGTGGGAGCAGCGGGGGGGTGTTAAGGGGTGGGAACAGCCGGGGGAGCGGTGTGTGCTGAGGGCGGGCGTGTGCAGTTGGGGGGTGGGAGCAGCGGGGGGCTGTTAAGGGGTGGGAACAGCCGGGGGAGCGGTGTGTGCTGAGGGCGGGCGTGTGCAGTTGGGGGGTGGGAGCAGCGGGGGGGGGTTGAGGGGTGGGAACAGCTGGGGGAGCGGTGTGTGCTGAGGGCGGGCGTGTGCAGTTGGGGGGTGGGAGCAGCGGGGGGGGGTTGAGGGGTGGGAACAGCCGGGGGAGCGGTGTGTGCTGAGGGCGGGCGTGTGCAGTTGGGGGGTGGGAGCAGCGGGGGGGGGTTGAGGGGTGGGAACAGCCGGGGGAGCGGTGTGTGCTGAGGGCGGGCGTGTGCAGTTGGGGGGTGGGAGCAGCGGGGGGGGTTGAGGGGTGGGAACAGCCGGGGGAGCGGTGTGTGCTGAGGGCGGGCGTGTGCAGTTGGGGGGTGGGAACAGCCGGGGGAGCGGTGTGTGCTGAGGGCGGGCGTGTGCAGCTGGGGGGGTGGGAGCAGCGGGGGGGTGTTAAGGGGTGGGAACAGCCGGGGGAGCGGTGTGTGCTGAGGGCGGGCGTGTGCAGTTGGGGGGTGGGAACAGCCGGGGGAGCGGTGTGTGCTGAGGGTGGGTGTGTGCAGATGGGGGGGGGGAAGCTGGGCGGGCGTGTGCAGCTGGGGGGGGTGGGGAGCAGCGGGGGGGGGGGGGTTTGAGGGGTGGGAACAGCCGGGGGAGCGGTGTGTGCTGAGGGCGGGCGTGTGCAGATGGGGGGGGAAGCTGGGCGGCGTGTGCAGTGCCCCAGCCAATCAGAGCGGGTGGGGGGGGCGGCATGTGGCCCACGTCCCCCTGGTGCACACACACGAATACAAAGAGCCGCCCGCGACCTTCCTGTATCCTTTACCCGCGGCGCTGGGGGGCCAGGCCGGGCCCCCCACCCCACCCCCCTGCGCTGCCTGGCCTGGGCACACGTGCAAAGAGGCGGCCTGGGGCAGGGCCGTGTGCAATCCAGAGGGGGCGGCTGGGGGGGGCTGGGGGGGGGGATAGGTACATGGGATGTGGCTGGCGGGGGGAGGGGTGGCTGGTTGGGAGGGAGTGGGGAATAGATAGATGCAAGGGGGGCTTGAGGGTGAGGGGGAAATAGATGCAGGGGGGCTGGGACGGGGGAGGGGCAGCTGGATGGGGGAGGGGAATACATGCGGGGGGGCTGGAGGGGGAGGAGAATAGATGCAGGGGGGATGGATGGGGAGGGGGGATGATGGGGGGGGCTGGACAGGGAGGGGCTGGAAAGGGGAGGGGGATAGATGTGGGGGTGGGCAGGGAAGGCCTGGAGGGGGGTAGATAGATATCTGTGGGGAGCAGGATTCGGTTGCACAGCTCTTGCGGGTGGGAGGACAGATGTACACGCACCCAGGGGAGAAGGCCAGGGGAGAAGGCCGGTGTGGGGAAGGAAGGGGAGGGGAGGGGTGGAGAAGGCCCGGCGTGGGGAGGGACGGATGGGGAGGGGGAGCGGTGGAGAAGTCCGGTGTGGGGAGGGGATGGCCGGGGGGGGGGGGGGAAGGGGCCGTGTGCATAGGAATGGGTGCAGGGAGTGCTCCCAGCCTCAGCGTGGGGGTGGGGTGCACAGGGCTGGCTTTCAACACCCCCACTATTAAAAATGTTCTAGCACCACTGGCCAGGCATGGGGAGGATGGATGGGAGGAGGACCACGCATGGGCGGCCATGACAGAGGGTGGCGTGACCTGACAGGAGGTGGGGGGCGTGGTTGGCATGACCCAGGCTGGGGCGGCCATGACAGAGGTTGGCGTGACCTGACAGGAGGTGGGGGGTGGTTGGCATGACCCAGGCTGGGGCGGCCATGACAGAGGTTGGCGTGACCTGACAGGAGGTGGGAGGCGTGGTTGGCATGACCCAGGCTGGGGCGGCCATGACAGAGGTTGGCGTGACCTGACAGGAGGTGGGGGGTGGTTGGCATGACCCAGGCTGGGGCGGCCATGACAGAGGTTGGCGTGACCTGACAGGAGGTGGGGGGTGGTTGGCATGACCCAGGCTGGGGGCGGCCATGACAGAGGGTGGCGCGACCTGACAGGAGGTGGGGGGTGGTGGTTGCATGACCCAGGCTGGGGCGGCCATGACAGAGGGTGGCGCGACCTGACAGGAGGTGGGGGGGTGGTTGGCATGACCCAGGCTGGGGCGGCCATGACAGAGGGTGGCGCGACCTGACAGGAGGTGGGGGCGTGGTTGGCATGACCCAGGCTGGGGGCGGCCATGACAGACGGTGGCGCGACCTGACAGGAGGTGGGGGGGTGGTTGGCATGACCCCAGGCTGGGGCGGCCATGACAGAGGGTGGCGTGACCTGACAGGAGGTGGGGGCGTGGTTGGCATGACCCAGGCTGGGGCGGCCATGACAGAGGGGTGGCGTGACCTGACAGGAGGTGGGGGGTGGTTGGCATGACCCACGCCTGGGGCGGGCCATGACAGAGGTTGGGGTGACCTGACAGGAGGTGGGGGCGTGGTTGGTGTGACCAGGTCTGGAGATCATCTGTTGAGGGGGCAGCCCCGAAATCCTAGATGGCTACGGGGTGGCCATGAAAAGGGCCCAACATCAAAGTCCCCCTTGAGGGACCCCTTCTCCCATCTTTGCTCTGAGAACCCCCCTCCCGTCTGCCCTGGCCTAGAGACAGCCGGCTCACAGCCAATCGGCTACTTCGGGCTTCTCCCGCGCTAGCCAATGAGAGCGTTGTGGCGAGGGGACGCGGCGCTTTGTACACGGCCCCGGCGCTCGCTCCCTCCTCCCATCGCCCCCGCCCCGCCCCCCGCGCTGCACACAGGGAGTGGAACGTTGCGGCAGGCCAAGATTCTAAACCGCTGGGCCCCAAGTAAACAACCAACGGCCCGGGGAGGGAGGGGCGTCATTAGCATTTATGGAAATGAGGGTCCCAGAGGACTCCTCGCCCCCACAGGACGCCAACCCCCCCAGGCCCTGCATCACGCCAGCCCCCCCCCAGACCTACGTCACGCCAACCCCCCCCCCCCCCCGGCCTGCATGAAGCCAACCGGGCCCCATGTCATCCCAACCCCCCCAGGCCCTGCATCACGCCAACCCCCCCGCAGACCTACATCACGCCACCCACCCTCGGCCCTCCATCACGCCAACCCCCCCCCCCCCCCGGGCCCTCCATCACGCCAACCCCCCCCCCCCCCCGGCCTGCATGAAGCCAACCGGGCCCCATGTCATCCCAACCCCCCCAGGCCCTGCATCACGCCAACCCCCCCGCAGACCTACATCACGCCACCCCACCCTCGGCCCTCCATCACGCCAACCACCCCCCTGGGGGCCCTCCATCACGCCAACCCCCCCCCCCGGGCCCTCCATCACGCCAACCCCCCCGGGGCCCTCCATCACGCCAACCCCCCCGGGGCCCTCCATCACACCCCCCCCCCCCGGGCCCTCCATCACGCCAACCACCCCCCCGGGCCCTCCATCACGCCAACCACCCCCCCGGGGCCCTCCATCACGCCAACCCACCCTCGGCCCTCCATCACGCCAACCACCCCCCCCGGGGCCCTCCATCACGCCAACCCCCCCCCCGGGCCCTGCATCACGCCAACCACCCCCCCCGGGGCCCTCCATCACGCCAACCCCCCCCCGAGGCACTCCATCACGCCAACCCCCCCGCAGACCTACATCACGCCAACCCCCCCGCAGACCTACATCACGCCAACCCACCCTCGGCCCTCCATCACGCCAACCCACCCCCCCCCGGGCCCTCCATCACACCAACCCCCCCCCGGCCTGCATGAAGCCAACCGGGGCCCCATGTCATGCCAACCCCCCCAGGCCCTGCATCACGCCAACCCCCCCCCAGACCTACATCACGGCAACCCACCCTCGGCCCTCCATCACGCCAACCACCCCCCCCCCCGGGGCCCTCCATCACGCCAACCCCCCCGGGGGCCCTCCATCACGCCAACCCCCCCCGCAGACCTACATCACGCCAACCCCACCCTCGGCCCTCCATCACGCCAACCCCCCCCCCCCCGGGCCTTCCATCACGCCAACCCCCCCGCAGACCTACATCACGCCAACCCACCCTCGGCCCTCCATCACGCCAACCACCCCCCCCGGGCCTTCCATCACGCCAACCCCCCCCCGGCCTGCATGAAGCCAACCGGGCCCCATGTCATGCCAACCCCACCCTCGGCCCTCCATCACGCAAGCCCCGCCCCGGCCTGCAGGAAGCCAACTGGGCCCCATGTCATGCCAACCCACCCCAGCCCACCACACCACATCCAACCACCGCCCCCAGCCCTCTATCATGCCAACCACCCCCCAGACCTACGTCACGCCAAACACTCCCGGCCAGCATGAAGCCAACCCACCCCTGACCACGTGTCACACCAACCCCCCCCCAGCCCTCTGTCATGCCAACCCTCCGCCCCAGCCCTGCCTCACTGTCAGCCTCCCCAGCCCACATCATGCCACCCACCCGCCCCAGCCCCGTGGCCAGTGGCAATGGAGCAATCTGTACAGTGGGAGGCTGAGAGCCATTGACCCAACCTGCAACCCTAGATATAATGGAAACCACTTCAAGCCTGGCCTCGTTCCAGTCCCCCAGCCTGTCTCACATCAGCTTCAAGGGTCACCCACTTCTGGGTCAGGCCAACTCCCTTCCCCCATCCCGGGTCAGGCGCCAACCCCCTTCCCCATCCCGGGTCAGGCGCCAACCCCCTTCCCCCATCCCGGGTCAGGCGCCAACCCCCTTCCCCCATCCCGGGTCAGGCGCCAACCCCCCTTCCCCCATCCCGGGTCAGGCGCCAACTCCCTTCCCCCCATCCCGGGTCAGGCGCCAACCCCCTTCCCTCATCCCGGGTCAGGCGGCCAACCCCCCTTCCCCCATCCCGGGTCAGGCGCCAACTCCCTTCCCCCATCCCGGGTCAGGCGCCAACTCCCTTCCCCCATCCCGGGTCAACGCGCTATCTCAGAGTCTTCCCTCATCCCGGGGTCAGGCGCCAACCCCCTTTCCCCATCCCGGGTCAGGCGCCAACCCCCTTCCCCCCCATCCCGGGTCAGGCGCCAACCCCCTTCCCCATCCCGGGTCAGGCGCCAACGCCCCTTCCCCCATCCCGGGTCAGGCGCCAACCCCCTTCCCCCATCCGGGTCAGGCGCCAACCCCCTTCCCTCATCCCGGGTCAGGCGCCAACCCCCTTCCCTCATCCCGGGTCAGGCGCCAACCCCCTTCCCTCATCCGGGTCAGGCGCCAACCCCCTTCCCCCATCCCGGGTCAGGCGCCAACCCCCTTCCCCCATCCCGGGTCAGGCGCCAACTCCCTGGCCCTCATGGCCACTGATGTCTAGGCTACGGCACCCACCTGCCTCACAGCCGTCAAGCTCCCCTTGCAGCCAAGGCCCCCACCTGGTCACACCAACTCCCCCCCCCGGCACCCATCCCCCTGGGTCATGCCCCACACCCCCCCTCACAGCCACTCACCCCCTTGGGTCATGCCACCCCCCCCTCACAGCCACTCATTCCCCCAGGGGCCACACCATCCCTCCCTCACAGCCACCCTCCCCCGGGATCAAGCCAACCCTGCCCTCACAGCCACCCCCCCTGTCATGCAACCCCCCCCTCGCAGCCACTAACCCCCCGACAGCTGTCCTCCCATCATGCTAACCCCACCCTTACAGCCACCCCCCTTGGGTCACCCCCCCACAGCCACTCACCCCTTGGGTCATGTCACCCCCACCACAGCCACCCACCCCTGGGTCATGCCAACCCCTTCCCACAGTCGCCCGCCCCCCCGAGGTTATATTTTCCTTGACTTTCCCTCCCCTCAGCTCCCGTAGTGCTCAGCCCCGCCCAGGGGAGCCATGGGCTCTGGGAGCCGCCCCCGGGTGCGCCCATGCCCTGGATGCCCGCACTGGGGGTGCTGAGCGAGAAGCTCCCACAAACCCTTGGGCTCGCCATGTCCTTCAGCGCCACCATCCTCTTCTCACCCCCCGGTGCCCAGGAGGCCACGGCCTGCTGCTGTGCCCTGCAAGCGGGAGCCGGGGGCAGAGGGGGGTGGTGGTACACCCCCCAGCCCCCTGTGCCCCCATCAGTGTCTCGGGCCATCGGGCTGGCAGTGCAGAGCTCCGAGCAGCTGCTGCACGTCATTTAACCAGCGCCTGGACAAGGCCGTGGGGGCTGGCCGAGGCCGCCCTGGCCCTGGCAAAGGCCAACAACCAGGCCCTGCGGCGGCTGGAGGAGGAGGTGGGGGGGGCTGCGGAGGGGGGCGCCCCCGACCGTCAAGGCCAGCCCCTGCCCGACGGTGGCCGAGGAGCCCGAGGAGCCCGAGGAGGAGGCTGAAGGCTTGGGGAGCAGCGTCCAAGGGGTGATCGAGGAGCTGAGGCAGCTAGGAGCAGCGACAGAACCTCCCGGACGCCTGGGTTTCTCACCTGTGCAGCCTGGAGACTCGGGACTGGGTGGGGTGTGTGAGCCACAGACCCCACTGCGCCCTGCCATGGTGGTAGCTTAGCCCCCCCTGGCCGGGAACAGCTGGCTCCTGTCCAAGAGCTGCTTGGCAGTGATGCATTGTGGGAGTCATGCCAACCCCCACTTGGTGCCCAGGGCACAGGCTTGAAGGGGCAATGCCAGTGCTGCGGATTGGGAGTGAGGGGCACCGTGGGGCTGTAGGGAGGGCACAGGGGGCTGTGAGCCAGGAGTGAGGGGCACCGCGGGGCTGAAGGAGTGTCCTAGGGGGCTGCGGGTCGGGAGTGAGGGGCACCACGGGGCTGTGGGGAGAGCCCAGGGGGGCTGCGGGTCGGGGGAGTGAGGGGCACCGTGGGGCTGTGGGGAGAGCCCAGGGGGCTGCGGGTCGGGAGTGAGGGGCACCGCGGGGCTGTGGGGAGATCCCAGGCGGTTGCGGGTCAGGAGTGAGGGGCACCGTCGGGCTGTGGGGAGAGCCCCAGGGGGCTGCGGGTCGGGAGTGAGGGGCACCGCGGGGCTGTGGGGAGAGCCCAGGGGGGCTGCGGGTCGGGAGTGAGGGGCACCGCGGGGCTGTGGGGAGAGCCAGGGGGCTGCGGGTCGGGAGTGAGGGGCACCGCGGGGGCCTGTGGGGAGAGCCCAGGGGGCTGCGGGTCGGGAGTGAGGGGCACCGCGGGGCTGTGGGAGAGCCCAGGGGGCTGCGGGTCGGGAGTGAGGGGCACCATCAGGGCTGATGCATTTCTCCCCCAGGTGCTGGAGGAGCAGCCCCCCCTGGAGGACCCTCTTCAGCGAGTGGTGGGTCCCGGCTTTCCCCACCACCCCCCCTCCCCTTCCCCCCAGCCCGTGGGGGAACCCTCACCCTCGGGTTCCGAGGAGCCACCCCCCTGCACGGCCCTAGAGAATGGCAGCCCAGGGGAGCCCCGGTTCTCCCTGGGGTTCACCAGCGGCCCCTGCCGCAGCCGGGGCAGTGGGCCCAAGAACTCCCGGCGCAAGAGGGACCTGGTGCTGTCGGTGAGTGGAGGCTAGCCGGGCTGGCGGAGGGGGGCGGCTGGGGACCCCTCACGGCCAGTGACTCACTGTCTGCCCCACAGAAACTCGTCCATAACGTCCACAACAACATCACCAACCAGAGGAGATTCAATGGCTCTGAAAGGTGAGTCCCTCCCCGCAATGAACCCAGGAGTCCTGGCATGCCCCTTCGCTCCGCTATAACCACTAGGCCCACCCACCTCCTAGAGCCAGGGAGAGAACCCAGGAGTCCTGGATTGCTCTCCACTCTGCTCTATCCACTAGGCCCCCTCCACTCCCAGAGCTGGATAGAACCCAGGAGTCCTGGCTCCCAGCCCCACACTCTAACCTCTAGACCTGTCTGGCAGTGGGATGGGGGGCTTTGGCATGACTCTCGCCCTCCCTTCTGCCACCTTGGCAGCATCAAGTCTTCCTGGAACATTGGGGTGGTGAAATTCCTGTTGGAGAAACTGAGGCACGAACTGGTGACGAGTCAGCATAACTACACTGACAAGGAGCTAAAGGGTGAGTGCGTGTTTACACCTTGCCCCCCCGTGCCCCTAAACATGCTTCCTGCCCGACCCCTGACCCCTCTCTGTGCCCCTTGGCGCTTCCTGCCCGACCCCTGGCCCCTCTCTGTGCCCCTAGGCGCTTCCTGACCGACCCTTGGCCCCTCTCTGTGCCCCTTGGCGCTTCCCTGCCCAACCCCTGACCCCTCTCTGTGCCCCTAGGCGCTTCCTGCCCAACCCCTGACCCCTCTCTGTGCCCCTTCGCGCTTCCTGCCCGACCCCTGACCCCTCTCTGTGCCCCTAGGCGCTTCCTGCCCAACCCCTGACCCCTCTCTGTGCCCCTTCGCGCTTCCTGCCCAACCCTGGCCCCTCTCTGTGCCCCTTGGCGCTTCCTGCCCAACCCCTGAACCCTTGGTGCCCTTGGCGCTTCCTGCCCAACCCCTGACCCCTCTCTGTGCCCCTTGGCGCTTCCTGCCCGACCCCTGGCCCCTCTCTGTGCCCTTGGCGCTTCCTGCCCAACCCCTGACCCCTCTCTGTGCCCCTAGGCGCTTCCTGCCCAACCCCTGACCCCTCTCTGTGCCCCTTGGCGCTTCCTGCCCAACCCCTGACCCCTCGGTGCCCTTGGCGCTTCCTGCCCAACCCCTGACCCCTCTCTGTGCCCCTTGGCGCTTCCTGCCCAACCCCTGACCCCTCTCTGTGCCCCTTCGCGCTTCCTGCCCAACCCCTGGCCCCTCTCTGTGCCCCCTTGGCGCTTCCTGCCCAACCCCTGACCCCTCGGTGCCCTTGGCGCTTCCTGCCCAACCCCTGACCCCTCTCTGTGCCCCTTGGCGCTACCTGCCCGACCCCTGGCCCCTCTCTGTGCCCCTAGGCGCTTCCTGACCGACCCTTGGCCCCTCTCTGTGCCCCTTGGCGCTTCCTGCCCAACCCTGACCCCTCTCTGTGCCCCTAGGCGCTCTCCTGACCGACCCTTGGCCCCTCTCTGTGCCCCTTGGCGCTTCCTGCCCAACCCCTGACCCCTCTCTGTGCCCCTAGGCGCTTCCTGCCCAACCCCTGACCCCTCTCTGTGCCCCTTCGCGCTTCCTGCCCAACCCCTGGCCCCTCTCTGTGCCCTTGGCGCTTCCTGCCCAACCCCTGACCCCTCTCGGTGCCCTTGGCGCTTCCTGCCCAACCCCTGACCCCTCTCTGTGCCCCTTGGCGCTTCCTGCCCGACCCCTGGCCCCTCTCTGTGCCCCTTGGGGCTTCCTGCCCGACCCCTGGCCCCCTCTCTGTGCCCCTAGGCGCTTCTGCCCGACCCCTGGCCCCTCTCTGTGCCCCTAGGCGCTTCCTGACCGACCCCTGGCCCCTCTCTGTGTCCCTTGGCGCTTCCTGCCCGACCCCTGACCCCTTTCTGTGCCCCTAGGCGCTTCCTGCCCGACCCCTGGCCCCTCTCTGTGCCCCTAGGCGCTTCCTGCCCAACCCCTCTCTGTGCCCCTTTGCGCTTCCTGCCCGACCCCTGGCTCCTCGGTGCCCTTGGCGCTTCCTGCCCGACCCCTTGCCCCTCTCTGTGCCCCTAGGCGCTTCCTGCCCAACCCCTGGCCCCTCTCTGTGCCCCTAGGCGCTTTCTGCCCAACCCCTGGCCCCTCTCTGTGCCCCTAGGCGCTTCCTGACCGACCCCTGACCCCTTTCTGTGCCCCTAGGCGCTTCCTGCCCGACCCCTGACCCCTTTCTGTGCCCCTAGGCGCTTCCTGCCCGACCCCTGGCCCCTCTCTGTGCCCCTAGGTGCTTCCTGCCCAACCCCTCTCTGTGCCCCTTCGCGCTTCCTGCCCGACCCCTGGCCCCTCTCTGTGCCCCTAGGCGCTTCCTGCCCGACCCCTGGCCCCTCTCTGTGCCCCTTGGTGCTTCCTGCCCGACCCCTGGCCCCTCTCTGTGCCCCTAGGCGCTTCCTGCCCGACCTCTCTGGCCCCTCTCTGTGCCCCTAGGCGCTTCCTGACCGACCCCTGGCCCCTCTCTGTGTCCCTTGGCGCTTCCTGCCCCGACCCCTGACCCCTTTCTGTGCCCCTAGGCGCTTCCTGCCCGACCCCTGGCCCCTCTCTGTGCCCCTAGGCGCTTCCTGCCCAACCCCTCTCTGTGCCCCTTCGCGCTTCCTGCCCGACCCCTGGCCCCTTTCTGTGCCCCTAGGCGCTTCCTGCCCGACCCCTGGCCCCTCTCTGTGCCCCTAGGCGCTTCCTGCCCAACCCCTGGCCCCTCGGCGCTTCCTGCCCGACCCCTGACCCCTTTCTGTGCCCCTAGGCGCTTCCTGCCCGACCCCTGACCCCTTTCTGTGCCCCTAGGCGCTTCCTGCCCGACCCCTGGCCCCTCTCTGTGCCCCTAGGCGCTTCCTGCCCGACCCCTGACCCCCTTTCTGTGCCCCTAGGCGCTTCCTGACCGACCCCTGGCCCCTCTCTGTGCCCCTTGGCGCTTCCTGCCCGACCCCTGGCCCCTCTCTGTGCCCCTAGGCGCTTCCTGACCCGACCCCTGGCCCCTCTCTGTGCCCCTAGGCGCTTCCTGCCCGACCCCTGACCCCTCTCTGTGCCCCTAGGCGCTTCCTGCCCGACCCCTGGCCCCTCTCTGTGCCCCTAGGCGCTTCCTGCCCGACCCCTGGCCCCTCTCTAAGCCCCTAGGCGCTTCCTGCCCGACCCCTGGCCCCTCTCTGGTGCCCCTAGGCGCTTCCTGCCCGACCCCTGGCCCCTCTCTGTGCCCCTAGGCGCTTCCTGCCCGACCCCTGGCCCCTCTCTAAGCCCCTAGGCGCTTCCTGCCCGACCCCTGGCCCCTCGGTGCCCTTGGCGCTTCCTGCCCGACCCCTGGCCCCTCTCTGTGCCCCTCGGCGCTTCCTGCCCGACCCCTGACCCCTTTCTGTGCCCCTAGGCGCTTCCTGCCCGACCCCTGGCCCCTCTCGGTGCCCCTAGGCGCTTCCTGCCCGACCCCTGGCCCCTCTCAGGTGCCCCTAGGCGCTTCCTGGCCCGACCCCTGGCCCCTCTCTGTGCCCCCTAGGCGCTTCCTGCCCGACCCCTGGCCCCTCTCTGTGCCCCTTGGCGCTTCCTGACCGACCCCTGGCCCCTCTCTGTGCCCATTGGCGCTTCCTGCCCGACCCCTGGCCCCTCTCTGTGCCCCTTGGCGCTTCCTGCCCGACCCCTGGCCCCGTCTCTGTGCCCCTTTGCGCTTCCTGCCCGACCCCTGGCCCCTCTCTGTGCCCCTAGGCGCTTCCTGCCCGACCCCTGGCCCCTCGGTGCCCTTGGCGCTTCCTGCCCGACCCCTGGCCCCTCGGTGCCCTTGGCTGCTGCCGACTGAGCCCTTGTCATGCCCAGGTGCCTGCGTGGCGTACTTCCTGACCAAGCGCCGCGAGTATCGCAACTCCCTAAACCCCTTCAAGGGGCTGAAGGAAAAGGAGGAAAAGAAACTGCGGAGCGGCGCTACCGGGTGAGGGGCCTGGCATGGTGGGGTATCGGATGGGGCAGGGGGGTGGGGCCATGGGGGGCGCAGGGCAAGTGCGGGGGCTACGGGGGGCGCAGGGCAGGGGGCCTGGGCCATGGGGGGGCGCAGGGCAGGTATGGGGGCTGTAGGAAGCCTAGGGCAGGGGGGTGGGGCCATGGAGGGCGCAGGGTAGGCGGGGGGGGCCGTAGGGAGCGTAGGGCAGGGGGGTGGGGCCATGGGGGGGCGCAGGGCCATGAGAGGTGCATGGCAGGAGGGGTGGGTGTTGTGCACAGCAAGGGGCCGGGCCCTGCGGGAAGCACAGCAGGCGGATCGGGGTTATGCTGGTGCCAGGCAGGGGATTGTGAATAGCAGGAGGTGGGGCCATGTGCGGGGTGTGATTGGGCAGCGGCATGGCTGTGGCAGGGGTGGGGCCGGGACCCCTCGCGGCACGGCGGGGCTGACCCCCGGCTCGCCCCCCAGCTCTTTGCCAACCGGGCGGGGCGTGGCGCGGCTGCTGGGCCCTGAGGAGCAGCGGCTGTGGCGGGGCGTGACGGAGGAGCTCATGTCAGACGAGGAGGACAGCCCGAGTGAACCGGGGGTGTGGGTGGCCCGGCCCCCCCGCTTCCGTGCCACCCCCCTCACCCAGCTCTGCTACCGCCTGGGACATCAACGCCAAGCACGGCGCCAAGGCCAACCGGGTCTATGGGCCGCCCTCTGAGCGCCTGCCCTCGGCTGAGGCCCAGCTCCTGCCCCCCCACCTCTACGACCCCCACTTCCAGGACCGCGAAGAGGGGGAGGGCTCCGGCCTTGCCCCTTTCCCCCCACCCCACAAGGCCTTCTGCCCTGACCTCCGCCCCTTCCTTGAGATCAAGGTGGAGAAGGACGAGTGAGCCAGGACAGGCGCCCCACACCCAAGATGGCCGCCACGGGGGGCCGGCGACCCTCCCGACGTGGGCTCAATGTGGAGCATGTTGAGGGACCATAGATGGCTGCTGGAGGACTCTGGGGGAATGGGGACAGGAAATGGCGCATCAAGGTAGAGAGAGATGAGCGAGCCAAGATGGCTGCTACGCATCCAAGATGGCTGCCCCACATTCAGCATGGTTGCCTCCCAACAAGATACCACCGGTGGGCTGTGAGGGGGGAGGAGCTGCAACGTCCCCCCACCTCAGTGCTGTCAAGGACCCCATGGGAGGATAAGCGAGCCAAAATGGCCACTGCTGACTGGGGGGGCACAGGTTTGGAGTGCTCCTCCCCACCCATCCCCTTCACTAACCTCAAGGTGGAGACGGATGAGAACTTGGGGGACAAAAAGGGGGAGCCAAGATGGCCGCCCTGCACACAAGATGGCCACTATGGGGAAAGGGAACAGGCCCTCCCCAGCCCCACTGGGCCTGATCTCATGGTGGAGGAGGACAAAAGGACTGGGGGGGCCCAGAAATGGGGATTTCCCCCCAGGTACTTGGCGGGCAGGAGGCTGAGGGGGCACAGTGACAAGGGGGGAGTCCCTGAAACATGAGGCCTTTTCACTCTCACACTCTGTGTCAGTGTCTCCTTTCGCTGCTTCTCTATGCCAGGATGCCTGGGTTCTCTGCCGCTGGGGGTGGGTGGTTGGGGTGGGGGTGAGGATGCCTGGGTTTTCTCCTGACAGGTTTTGGGGTTCAGGAGGGTGTTCGGGGGGGTGTCTGAGGTCAGGCCCAGCTTGGGCACCTCCAGGCTGGGCCCTTAACCTGGCAGACACTGGGCTTGTCCGTTCTGTGCCCCCTCCCTGCTCTCAGAATACCCCACCTGGGCAAAATTACCATATGCATATCAGACATTTGAATATATTACTGGTCCCAAAACAAGGCCTCCCTCTGCCCCCCATCCCCCACCATTGCAGGGATATGCCCTCACTCTGGGCTCTGGAAGGGGCAGAGCCCATGGCTGGCTGGGGGAAGGGCAGGGTGAGGGTAAGGCGGCAGCCCTGTCAGGTCCCTCAGTAGGGGTCAGAGTGAACAACTCCGGAGGGCGGAAGGGGCGGAGAGCACCACGCGCTGTGGGGCGGGAGGGGCCAGAGCTAGCCCCGCCCCGCCCCGCCCTCGACGCTACCCGCCCTCCCGCAGGCCCCGCCCCCCGGCGCTCCCATTGGCTGCCGGCCCCGCCCTCCCGCAGCTCGCCGCGCGCCAGGCCGTGGAACCCGCCCCCCGGCAGAGCGAGGACGGGAGGAAAAGGCGGGAAACGAGGCTGCACCGCGACGTACCCGCGCCCCCTCTTGAAGGGTGAGCGCGGTCCCCCCGAGCCTGTTCTCACCGCGGTCCGACCCCCGCCAGCGCAGGAGGGACGCTGTCGGGGAGCCGGAAGGGGCTGGGGGGGGTGATGCCCGGGGGGGGGGGCGAGCCCGGAAGGGGCTGGGAGGGGGGGCGATGCCCGGGGGGGGCGAGCCCGGAAGGGGCTGGGAGGGGGGGCGATGCCCGGGGGGGGGGGGGCGAGCCCGGAAGGGGCTGGGAGGGGGGGGCGATGCCCGGGAGGGGGGGCGAGCCCGGAAGGGGCTGGGGGAGGGGCGATGCCCGGGGGGGGGGGCGAGCCCGGAAGGGGCTGGGGGAGGGGCGATGCCCGGGGGGGGGGGGGGGCGAGCCCGGAAGGGGCTGGGAGGGGGGGCGATGCCCCGGGGGGGGGGCGAGCCCGGAAGGGGCTGGGGGAGGGGCGATGCCCGGGGGGGGGGGGGCGAGCCCGGAAGGGGCTGGGGGAGGGGCGATGCCCGGGGGGGGGGGCGAGCCACGCGCTATCTCAGAGTCGGGGGGGGGCGAGCCCGGAAGGGGGCTGGGGCGAGGGGCGATGCCCCGGGGGGGGGCGAGCCCGGAAGGGGCTGGGGGAGGGGGCGATGCCCGGGGGGAGGGGCGAGCCCGGAAGGGGGCTGGGGGAGGGGGCGATGCCCGGGGGGGGGGCGAGCCCGGAAGGGGCTGGGGGGAGGGCGATGCCCGGGGGGGGGCGGCGAGCCGGAAGGGGCTGGGGGAGGGGCGATGCCCGGGGGGGGCGGCGAGCCGGAAGGGGCTGGGGGAGGGGCGATGCCGGGGGGGGGGGGGGCGGCGAGCCCGGAAGGGGCTGGGGGAGGGGCGATGAGCCCGGAAGGGGCTGGGGGGAGGGGCGATGCCGGGGGGGGGGGGGCGGCGAGCCCGGAAGGGGCCTGGGGGAGGGGCGATGCCCGGGGGGAGGAGCGCTGGCCCGGGCGCTCTTTGAAGGGGGTGTCCGTGGCAGGCCCCCCCCACCATGGTGGCAGGCCTTCGGGGGTCCTACCCTACTGCAGTGGGAGCTGGGCATGGGCTGCCCCCTTCCCCTGGGGGCCCAGCTCGGCATAGGCTGGGGTGCCCCCTGGCTGACTGGTAGGTCTGGGGGCACCCAAGAGGGGGGCCGGGATGAGGCCCCACCGAGCCCACCGCCCTCCCTCCTTGCAGCGGGTGATGGCTGCGCCGACCAGGGTGTGCCGAGGACGTGGGTGCTGAGCTGCTGGGCCCACGTAAGTGCGAGGGGCGGGCCAGGCTGGGTGGGGGGTGCCCCTTGCTCCCCCCTCACTGTGTCTCCCCACAGCTGGCGGTGCCTGCCTGCCCCCATTGCCAGCTAACGGAGGAGGATGCGAGTGCCCACCCTGGCTTGACCAATCTGCTGCTCGGCCTGACCCACTATCTGGACCTCAGCGGGCTCAGCGCCCCCCTGGCCCGCCAGCTGGAGCAGGTATGTGTGGGGACGCCCCGAGGGAGGGTGGCTGCCCCGCTGCACCCCGCTCACCCTCTTCTCACCCCCTGCAGGCGGGGAAGGAGCTGCAGCTGCGTCGGGCAGCTTGGCTGCGCTGGGAGGCCCTGCACCGGCTCCTGCAGGAGGCACTGATGGAGCAGGGAGCTGGCATGGAGGACGCCAGCCCTGCCCTGCCGGACAGGAAGGTGCACTGGGGGAGAACTGGGGGGCTCGGAGACAATAGAGCAGGGATTGGGGGCTGGGCTGGGATTCAGGCTCAGGAAGAGTGGGGCTATGGGGTAGGGGGGCATGGGAGACGGGTTTGGGGGCTCAAGAATGGGGGACATGGTGGAGGGATTGGGGAGAGGGCGATGGGCTTCGGGGCTTGGGATGGGGGAGGGATTGAGGAGGGGACTTGGGGGCTCGGGATGGGGGAGGGATTGGGGAGAGGGGGAAGGGGTTTGGGGTCTCGGAATGGGGGAGGCTTGGGAGTTCAGGGGATGGGGAGGGATTGGGGAGAGGGGGAGGAGTTTGGGGGCTCAGGGGAAGGGAGGGACGAGGGGGAGAGGCTTGGGGACTCAGGGGATGGGGAGGGATTGGAGGGGGAGGGGTTTGGGGGCTCAGGGGTGTAGGGAAGGCAAAGGGGATAGGGAAGTCCCTGGGTATGAGGGGGTGGGGAAGAGCTGGGGGTCACGGGGTGGGGGAGGGGTTAGCTGGGGGTGGGGTTAGCTGGGGGTGGGCAGTGTTTGGGGAACGGGGGGCGGTGTCCCCACACTCCCTGACCCGTTTCCTTCCCCCCAGATCCTGGAGACGCTGGAGCAGCGGCTGCTGCTGGGGGAGCTGAGTCGCATCCTGGAGCCAGGCCCTTTGCTGCATGGCTCCCGGCCCCCCCTGCTGGGCCTGGGGGCCCCTGACCTGCTGGCGCTGCTGCCCCCGAGCCAGGTAACCCAGCCCTTCTGGACAGGGAGGGGAGGGACCCTGGCGCCCGGGAGCTGAGCCCTCTCTCTGTCTGCCCTCCGCGGTGCAGGACCTGGCACGGCTGCAGCAGCACCTCCCCCAGGAGATTGAGGAGCGGCTGCGGCGCAAGGGGCTAGCCCTGCTGGGCTACCACCGGCCCGAGAGTGGTGAGTGGGCGTGGGGCATGGGCGGGCCCAGGGTCAGGAGGAGGGAGCCACTCTGACCCCTGTTCCCGCAGACCGCGCGGGGGAGACGGCGCGCTGCGCCATGCTCTGCACCCTGGCCGAGGGGCTGGCCGCGGAACAGCGGCGCCGGCAGGCAGCCCGGAGCCGGCGCCGGGACCTCATGGGGCTGTTGGAGAGGCAGAGAGCCGCCTACCCGCAGGTATGGGCCGAGGTGGGGCGGGCCGGGTGGGGCGGGGGCCGCCCCTCTGAGCCGCTCAGCCCCTCTCTCCCCCCAGGTTCTCCTGCACTGCCTGGGCCTGCTGCAGCGCCTGGCCCAGGAGCACCGGCTCGGCACCCAGGCTGCGCTGGACCGCCTCAACACCCACTACCTGGAGGTGAAGTGCAGCGCCATGTTCCTCAAGATCCGGTGAGTGCGGCCGGGCACAGGTCACCCTCCGGGCGGGCTGGCGTCTGAGCTCATCGGCAGCTGGGAGGTTTGGGGCTCGGCGGGGACACGGGAGCCGGGGCCGGCTCGCTGGCTGTGGCTCGGCGGTGACTTGCCCAGCCCCAGTGGCCCCGAGGACGAAGTTGGGGGAGGGGGGAGTTGTGGGGTGCCCGGCTCAGGGCTCTCTGCCGTGCGCTGTCTCCGCAGGCTGGAGGAGCTGAGCGTGCTGGTGGACACCTACTCGCCGGAGAAGGTGGAGGTGCATCGGGCCATCAGGTACGGTGGGGTTCCGGTGGGGCAGCGGGTGGGGGGCCCCGGCTAGCACTCACCCCTCCCCTCTCCCCAGGGCCAGCCTGCAGGGCGCCGTGCAGCAGCAGGAGCAGGAGCTGGCCACGGCTCGGAAGATCCTGGCCGCCTACGAGAGCCTGGGGCCCGAGTTCGAGGGGCTGGTGCAGGAGTACGCCCAGCTGTGCGGGAGCATCGAGAACAAGCGCTGGGCCCTGCAGGAATTCAACAAGGGCTGCCACTGACGGGGGGCTCGGGCCCCACTTTCCGGGGCTCAAATAAACATGGCAATGGATCCCCTGGCTCGGTGCGCTTGGCATCCTTCCTGCGTCACGGCCCCCCCACCCGCTGTGCCTGCTAGATCCTGCTCCCCGCCCCGAGCCAACGTAGAACCCAGGAGTCCTGCCCCCACTGTCTGCTAGACCCCGCACCCCTCCCTGAGCCAGCGTGGAACCCAGGAGTCCAGGTTCCCTGGCCCCTCTGCCTGCTAGACACTGAGCCAGCGTAGAACCTAGGAGTCCAGGTTCCCTGGCCCCTCTGCCTGCTAGACACTGAGCCAGCGTAGAACCCAGGAGTCCTGCCCCCAGCTCTGACTGAGGGACCCCGCGACCCTCCCCAAGCCAGTGTGGAACCCAGGTGTCCTGGCCCCCCTGCTCTTAGCCAGTGGCTCCCAGCACCCATCACTGTAGCACACTATCCCCTGTGATGCCCGTTTGTCCTGGCAGTGCCAGGCCCGGGCTGCAGTTCAGTGCCTGGTGAAGCTCTAGCAAAGGGCCCCACGGGCTGGGAGAAGGGAAATCTGCCCCCTGGATCCATGGGAGGGGCAGGGAGCCTGGGCCACGGTCCCTCCCCAAGGGCTCCTAGCTCAGTGAGTGGGGGCGGGGGAAGGTCTCTCCTGGCCCAGTGGGTGGGGAGAAGCTAGGCCTAAAGGGGGAGAATGGGGGGTTTGGAGGGGAGAGGGGTCCCAGGGCTGGCAGGGGTCCCCCAGCTAGTTCAGTGCAGAGCCGCCAGCGAGGGAGGGACTCCGGGGGTCTCGGAGCTCGGCTGGCACCACAAAAGGCGAGGAAATTCAGCGGCGAGAAGTGCCCAGTGACGCACCCTGGGACCCCAATCCCTGCTCCGCCCCTGCGAGAGATCTCGGAGCCGCGTGCAGCTCGTTCCTGGCAAACAGCCGCTCGCTGCGCAGCCGCCCTCGGAAAAGCTCCCGGCGCCTTAGGAGAGAGAACGAGACAGGAAACCCCAGTGCCCACCCCTGGCATCCCAGTGCCCACCCCTGGCATCCCGCACGCACAGATTCAGGGCACTGGGAGAAAGGCCAGAACCAGGCTGTGGGGGCTGGAGTGGGCTCCGTGCGAGGAGAGATGGGAAAGCCGGGGCCTGCTCCGTGGGGAGAAGGGGCGACCGCGGGCCCACGGCAGAGGGCCGGGGCGGAGACTGTGACGAGGGCCTTGTTATTTGCTCCTTCACATAACACAAGAATTAGGGGTCACCCAATGAAAGGAAGAGGCGGCAGCTTTAAAACAAACCTAGGGAAGTATTTCTTCCCATGGTGCCAAGTTAACCTGTGGAACTCACTGCCAGGGGATGGGCTGAGGCCAGAAGTAGAAGGGGTTTGACACACAGTGAGTCACGTTCCTGGAGGCCGGGTCCAGCGACAGCCATTAGCCAAGCTGGTCAGGGATGCAGCCCCCTACGCCAGCTGGCCCCAAAGCTTGGGGTGGATCACTGGATAATTGCCCTGGTCTGTTGGCAGCCAGGAGCCAGGGCTGCCTGGGGGTGACCCGTTACAGCGTTCTTATAGCCCTACTCCCCACCTAGGGCTGGGCACAGAACCCAGGAGTCCTGGCACCTCACCCCACCCCCCTGTGAGGTGGGCACAGAACCCAGGCGTCCGGGCTCCCCCCGACTCTAACCCCCTCCCCCCTGCTGTGGGGTGGGCACAGAACCCAGGCGTCCGGGCTCCCCGCCCCTGCTCTAACCCCCCTCGCCCCACCATGAGGTGGGCACAGAACCCAGGCGTCCGGGCTCCCCCCGACTCTAACCCCCTCCCCCCGCTGTGGGGTGGGCACAGAACCCAGGCGTCCGGGCTCCCGGCCCTAAATGAAAAGCCTGAGTGGAACGAGCTGGGCGGGGCCCGCGGCTGGTGACGAGGGGGCCCGCCCGGGGACAAAACAGAGCCGAGCCAGCCAGGAGTCGAACCTAGAATCTTCTGATCCGTAGTCAGACGCGTTATCCATTGCGCTACTGGCCCCGCCAGGCTGAGCGCGCGGAGCCGCTCCTATAGCGCCGAGCCAGGGCTGCTGGGAGACGTAGTCCGCCGGTTGGGGACGGGGGAGAGCGACGCGCACGCACACCTGGTGCCTGCTGGGAAATCCGTCTTCCGCCATGGAGAGTGAGGCATGGTGGGAAATGTAGGCCACAAGCGAGAGACAGGCACTATCCTGTCCGCCGAAAAGGCGCCGAGCATGACGGGAAAGTGAGTGCAGGGCTCCCATGGGCGCAATGCACGGTGGGTAATAGAACCGTAGCACCCCATGAACCCCACGGCCGCAATGCATTGTGGGCAATGTGGTCTTGGCGGAGAGGCTGTTCGGTCCTGGCGCTGGACATGCAGGGAAATGTAGTCCTTGCCTCGCGAAGCGCATGAAGGGAAATGTCAGGTTTCAGAGGAACAGCCGTGTTAGTCTGTATTCGCAGAAAGAACAGGAGGACTTGTGGCACCTTAGAGACTCACCAATTTATTTGAGCATGAGCTTTCAAGAGCTACAGCTCACTTCATCGGTAGCTCACGGAAGCTCTTGCTCAAATAAATTGGTGAGTCTCTAAGGTGCCACAAGTCCTCCTGTTCTTTTTATGAAGGGAAATGGAACCGTCCTCGTGCCACCGACTCGATTGGTTCTCGCCGGCTTGGCCCGCCCCTCCGCTCCCCAATTGGCCGCCTGGACCGGAAGCGCGCTGTGGTTGGCCGGCAGGGCGCGACGCGGCTCTGTGATTGGCCGGCCGGGCTGGGGGCGCGTCTGGCAGCGATGGCGGCGGCGACGGCGGCGGCTCCGGCTCCGGGTCCGTGCGGGGCGGGGGGACCCCGCGTGTCCAGCGGCCGGGACCTGAGCTGCGTCCCGGAGGTGGCGGAGACGCTGGGGGCCGTGGCTCGGCAGGGGTGAGACCACGTGACCCGCCCCACGTGGCCACCGCCCCGCCCCCTCCAAGCCCCGCTCATGTGGCGGCGAATTGCCCGGCCTCCCCCCCCCCCCCGCAGCCTGGGGACCCCCCGCGCTGGCCTCCCCTCCCCCCCTGCCCCTGGAACCCCTCCCCCATCCCGGGCCGGCCTCCCCTCCCCCCCCTGCCCCTGGAGCCCCTCCCCCATCCCGGGCCGGCCTCCCCTCCCCCCCTGCCCCTGGAACCCCTCCCCCATCCCGGGCCGGCCTCCCCTCCCCCCCTGCCCCTGGAGCCCCTCCCCCATCCCGGGCCGGCCTCCCCTCCCGCCCTGCCCCTGGAGCCCCTCCCCCATCCCGGGCCGGCCTCCCCTCCCGCCCTGCCCCTGGAGCCCCTCCCCCATCCCGGGCCGGCCTCCCCTCCCGCCCTGCCCCTGGAGCCCCTCCCCCATCCCGGGCCGGCCTCCCCTCCCCCCTGCCACTGGAGCCCCTCCTCCATCCCGGGCCGGCCTCCCCTCCCCCCTGCCACTGGAGCCCCTCCCCCATCCCGGGCCGGCCTCCCCTCCCCCCTTGCCACTGGAACCCCTCCCCCATCCCGGGCTGGCCTCCCCCCCCGGAACCCCTCCCCCATCTCGGGCCAGCTTGGGGCTTGGCGGGATCGCACCCAGGGGGATCTGGGGCTCTGCTGGACTGGGGAACTCCCCGCCACTGGATGAAGCTCCCAGGCCCTTGTCCTCCAGCCCAGCCCTCCGTCTCTCCGCAGGTTCGATTTCCTGTGCATGCCGGTCTTCCACCCACGCTACCGCCGGGAGTTCAGCCATCAGCCGGCCAGTGGCCGCCCTGGCCCCCACACCCGCTCCGACCTGCTGCTCTCGGGGAGAGGTGAGCCCCCCTGCCCCCCTGCCCCCCACTGGACTTCCCAGTGCCATCTGCCCCCACTCCGAGCTGGCTGTGCCTCCTAATACTCCCAGGACAGCACCCCCTGCTGAGATCCCACTGCAGTCCTGGCCTTGGAGCCCCCCCTGCGTTGTCTGTGCCCCCCGCTGGGCTGCTGGGCATTATCTGGGCCCCCCAGCCTAGGGAGAGTGACCCCGCATTAGGCTGCCTGGTGGCATGTCTATTCCCCTGCACCCTAGAATCCTAGAATATCAGGGTTGGAAGGGCCCTCAGGAGATCATCTAGTCCAACCCCCTGCTCAAAGCAGGACCAATCCCCAATTTTTGCCCCAGATCCCTAAATGGCCCCCTCAAGGATTGAGCTCACAACCCTGGGTTTAGCAGGCCAATGGTCAAACCACTGAGCTATCCCTCCCCTTGCTGGGGTGCCCCCTGCGCTGTGGATCTCACCCACTCTCACCCCCCCAGACTGGAACACGCTGATTGTGGGGAAGCTGTCTCCCTGGATCCGCCCGGACGCAAAGGTGGAGGCAGTCCGCAGGAACTCAGAGGCGGTGAGTGGGGGGCTGGGAGCCCAGGGAAGGGGGGGGAGATTATAACAGCCCTGGGGGTTAGGGGAGAGGTGATAGTGGGGTGGGGAGGAGCTGTCACGGTGGGGGGAGGGTGGGATAGACCGTGGGGGGAGGGGTTACTCTGGGGGAGTGAGTGGGGGTACACAGTCTCCTCTCTCCCCAGGCAATGCTGCAGGAGCTGAACTTTGGGGCGTACCTGGGGCTCCCTGCATTCCTGCTGCCCCTGACGCAGGGCGAGAACCCCAACCTGGCCCGGGTGCTGAGCACCCACATCCACACCGGGCACCACAGCACCATGGTGAGTGCAGGGCTGGGCGGAGGGGGGAAGGGGGTGTGGCTGTGACTAACCCTTCATTTCACCCCCCACCCCACCCCAGTTCTGGATGCGGGTCCCCCTGCTGGCCCCTGAGGATCTGCGGGACGACCTGATCGAGAATGAGCCGGTGCCGGTGCCCGAGGACGGCTCGGGGGATGAGAAGACATGGATATGGTGAGGGGGCAGGGGACCTGGGGGGAAGCACGCAGCCCCAGAGCCTGCTTTTAACTGAGGCAAGCACACGTGATGTGGGGAGGCGTCCTGTTGGGGCTGAGGTTAGGGATCTGGGGGAGAGGGGGGCAATGCATAGAGGGGAACTGGGGGGGGCACCGAGGGAGGGCAGGATCTTGTTCCCTATTCACTGTCCCCCATTTCTCTGCAGGTGGCACGATTTCCGGACCCTCTGTGACTACAACAAGCGCATTGCAGTGGGTGAGTGTGGGGTGGGGGCACTGCTGCGGGGAAGCTCGCAGCACTGGGGCAGGGGATGGCAGGTTTCTTGACCCCTGTTTTCTGCCCCCTCCAGCCTTGGAGGTGGGGCCAGACCTGCCCTCCAATCACGTCATCGACCGCTGGCTGGGGGAGCCAATCAAAGCGGCCATCCTGCCCACTAGCATCTTCCTGACCAATAAGAAGGGTTTTCCCGTCCTCTCCAAGATGCACCAGCGCCTGGTCTTCCGCCTGCTGAAGGTGAGCCCTGCCCAGGCTCCGCCCACCCAGATCTCCTGGCCCCACCCTCTGAAGCCATGCCCACCCAGAGCCCTGCCCTCCTTGATCCTGTCTCTGTCACTGAGCCACGCCCCCACCTTCCCAAGATGCACCATCTCCTGCTACACACTAAGCTCTCCAGGCCCCCTCCTAGCTGGGGACACTGCTGTGGGGAAGCTCCCAGCACTGGGATGGAGGAAGGGTGTGACCCTCATTTTCCATCCCCACTTCACTGTGGAGGTTCTATGCTCTGGGGGGAGTATCCCAGGGGCTTGTCTCCCCATGCTGGGGGTCAGGGCGGGTCAGGCTGTGGGGGGCATTGTCGCTGTCTAACCCCGCCCCCACCCCCCAGCTGGAGGTGCAGTTCATCGTGTGGGGCGCTCACCACCACCCCGAGAAGGAGTTCTGCTCTTACCTGCAGTACCTGGAGTACCTGAGCCAGAACCGGCCCCCACCCTCCGCCTATGAGCTCTTCGCCAAGGGGTATGAGGACTATCTGCAGTCCCCCCTGCAGGTGAGCGACCATGGCTGTCATCGGTGTGGCTCAGGGTGAACGCCGTCATAGCACTGGGGCTAAGACCCATGGCTCACAAAATAGCTTCTTCAATGTTCACGGCTAACATTGCCAACTGACATTGTTAGGGCCCAGGGTTAACACGGCAATATTGTTACAGCTTGGACCAGCATCCTGTCCCACCATCATTAGGGTTCAGAGTTAACAGGGATTGGTCCAGCATCATATTCCCCCATCATTAAGGTCCAGGGTTAGGGCAAGTTGGGTTAGCATCATATCCACCATCCTAGGCTGCAGGGTTAACAGGGCTTGGCCAGTATTCTATCTCATCGTCATTACGGTTCAGGATGAATGCTGCCTCGTGCTGGGGTTGGGACTCATAGGTATCAGAGTGGCATAACTTGGATCCAGGGCCAACATTCTTGTGTCATCATTAGGGTTCAGAGTTAACATCAGAACTTGCCAGGATTTCAGGACAGCATTGCACCACAATGTCATTAGGGCTCAGGGTGAACTCTGCTAGAGCACTGTCATTGGGCCTTGTGGCTGCTGACTCACCTTCATTCATGCAGTATCACCTAGTGTCATTGTGACGCCTGTGGGCTATTGGGTGCCCATTGTTAGGGTTCTGAGGGGATGCCCCGTGACTATGCAATGTTGATGCATCTGTCATCTGCATTCAGAGTGAACATCTCATGTCAGAGTTCATCATTAGGGCCCAGAGTGAACACTTCTCTTGGTGGGCTTGGCGTGCATCATTAGGGTTCAGAGTGAATGTCACTGGCTCTGCAGTGCAATGGGGGGGTTCTTCCTACTCCCTGCCCTCCTCACGCTGCTCTCCCCTCCTCCCGCAGCCCCTGATGGACAACCTGGAGTCCCAGACCTATGAGGTCTTTGAGAAGGACCCCATCAAATACTCCCAGTACCAACAGGTGTGGGGGAGCTGGGCCATGAACAGGGGGAGGGGCTTTGGTGGGCAGGACCTAGCTAAGGGGGTGGGGCCAGAGGGAAGGAGGAGTGGCTGTGGGAAGGGGTGGGGCCTGTGGCGAGGGGTAATGGGAGCAAGGCCTAGTGGGTGAGGGTTCAGGGAGGGTGGGGCAATGCGGGCAGGGTGTATTTGGGGGTGGGGCCTGGGGGGAGGAGTGTGGTGTGGGGGCAGGATCTGAGGGGGGCAGTTGCAGGGGGGGCTGCAGGGCTCCCCAGAGACTACCCCCTCTCCTCTACCCCCCAGGCGATCTATAGGTGCCTGCTGGACCGGGTGCCTGAAGAGGAGAAGGAGACGAATGTGCAGTGAGTGATGCCCCGCCCCTCCATGGCAACGCCCCACCCCTCAGTTATACCCCTCCCACCTGGTGCTGCCCCAGCCCCATGGGACATGGCTCGCCTGGCAACCTGACCTGGTGATGCTCCTGAAGTCACTCGGATCCTTCCCCCCCGATGGGGAGATCCATCCCCCTGGCACCCCCTGTGTGCTGCCCTCTGACCTCCCTCTGTGCCCCTCAGGGTAGTGATGGTGCTGGGGGCCGGCCGGGGCCCCCTGGTCAATGCCACGCTGCGGGCGTCCCGCCAGGCCGGCCGGCGGGTGAAGATCTATGCCGTGGAGAAGAACCCCAACGCTGTGGTGACGTGAGTGCCCCCATGCTGGCCCTGCCCCATATTCAACCCCCCTCCCCCTCCCAAGTTAGAGCCTGCTGAGACTAGGCCCATTGTCTGTGTGTTTATCCATCCCTCACCCCCTGAGACCTGGTGTAGGAGAAGGGAGGAGATCCAGGGGCTGGCAGTTCCTTGGGTTAACCCTCACTCCCTGCAGACTGGACAGCTGGCAGTAGGAGTGGGGGGGATACAGTGACAGGCAGTTCCCCAGGTTAACCCCGTGACTCTGACAGGCTGGAGAGCTGGCAGTATGAAGGGGCGCAATCGCAGTAGGAGGAGGGGATCCAGTGGTGGGCAGTTCCCTGGGTTAGCCCCACACCAACCCGAAGGCTGGTGCACTGGCAGCAGGATGGGGGGATATAGCGGTGGGCAGTTCCCTGGTTTAATCTGGAGTGCTCGTGGTAGGAGCGGGGTGCCAGTGGCGGACAGTTCCCTGGATTAACTCTGCACTCCCCGCAGCCTGGAGAGCTGGCAGTACGAGGAGTGGGGCTCGCAGGTGACCGTGGTATCGTCTGACATGCGGGACTGGACGGCCCCTGAGCAGGCCGATCTCCTGGTGTCGGAGCTGCTGGGCTCCTTTGCTGACAACGAGCTGTCCCCCGAGTGCCTGGACGGGGCGCAGCACTGCCTGCGGGGTGAGCGGGCTCCGGGGGTGGGGGGAGCTGTGGGTCGGGCAGGGGGAGCAGTGGGAGGTGTTGGTGGGGCATGCGGGGGGGAGTTGTGGAGGGTTGCTGGGCAGGGAGGCAGGTTTGGTGTGGGGCGCTTGTTGCCCCAATGTCTGACACCCTCCTCTCCCCCCCGCCCCATTCTCCAGCGGGCGGCGTGAGCATCCCCAGCACTTACACGTCCTTCCTGGCACCCATCTCCTCCTCCAAGCTGTACAACGAGGTGCGTGCCTGTCGGGAGAAGGACCGGCACCCCGAGGTGAGCCCCCCAACCATGCCCCCCACATGCCTCCCGACCACAGCCCCCTCCAGTCCTCCTGTCCCCCGCCAGTCTGAACCCCCCCCCGCCCCTCCCAGCTCGGTCAGGGGTTGCCCAGGTGCTGTCTGGCAGGGGCTGGGGGTCATGCTCTGACCAGGTCTCTCTCTCTCTCCCCCCCACACTCCCCCAGGCGCAGTTTGAGATGCCCTATGTCGTGCGGCTCCACAACTTCCACCAACTGGCACCACCCCAGCCCTGCTTCACCTTCCACCACCCGCACCCAGGTAGGGCGCTGGGGCGGGGCCTGAGCTGACCACACCCCTGTGGGGTGGGGAGGGGCGGGGCCTGAGCTGACCACACCCTTCTAGGAGAAAGTTCTCCCCTAACCTCCCCCCTTTGGCAGACCCAGACCGGGACAAGAGCCAGTACCGGCAGCTGGAGTTCGCGGTGGAGGTGAACACTGTGCTGCACGGCTTCGCCGGCTACTTCGAGACCACGCTCTACGGCGACGTCACACTCAGTGAGTGCGGGGCCGGGGGCTGCTGGAGCATGGGGGGGGTGGGGCACTGCTGGGCCAGAAGGGGGGGCAGGGTGCAGCTGGGGGCTTGTGGGGGGCAGGGCCAGGGCACTGGGATGGGGTCAGGGTGCAGTGGGGGGATGTCAGGGGGAGTGGGGAAGCCTGGTTGAGGAGGGTGGGGCTGGAGATTTTCCTGGTTGGGCAGATCCAGAGGGGCAAGGCTCCCCAGGTGGGGGGGAGGGGGGCAGGTCTGGGGGGGAGGCTCCCTAGGTATTGGGGGGGAGGGGGGAAGGTTGCCCAGGCTGGTGGGGGGGGCAGATGAGGGGGGAGGCTGCCGAGGCTCAGGGGGGCAGGTCTGGGGGGGAGGCTCCCCCGGTGGGGGGGCTCCGTGGGGGGGAGGGGCAGAGGGTGCCGGGGGGGGTCCTGGCCCCCGTCTCACGCCCCCTCCCCCCAGGTATCCGGCCCGAGACGCACTCCCCCGGCATGTTCTCCTGGTTCCCCATCTTCTTCCCCATCAAGGTGAGCGGCCCCGCCCCAGCGGGCTCCCCGGCGGGGGGGCAGTGTCCTCACGGGGGAGGGGGAAGCCGTAGGGCGTGTCCCCGGGGAGGGGGCGGGGCTTGGCCAGGGGGCGGGGCTTGGCGCGGCCTGACGCTCCCTCTCTTCCCCACAGCAGCCGCTGGCGGTGCGCGCGGGCGAGCGCGTGCGCGTGGCCTTCTGGCGCTGCGCGGCCCCGCGCAAGGTGTGGTACGAGTGGGCGGTGACGGCGCCCGGCTGCTCCGCCCTGCACAACCCCAGCGGCCGCTCCTCCACCATCGGCCTCTGAACGGGCGCCACGTCACTGAGACCCCGCCCCCTCCGTCTCGGCCTGTGAGTGGCCCGGACGTCACCGGGGGCGGGGCCTGGACCGAGACCCCGCCCCACGCGGCCCTCCCTCCCCTCTCTGTCCACGGTCCGTGCGTTTCAATAAAGCTTTCTGTCTGGGCCCTTGTGTGTGTCTGTCTACGGCGGGAGAGGGGCGCCCTCCCGTTGTCATGGCAACCCGCCCCCTGAGCGCAGCCGTGCGAGGCGGGATAGGTTACTGACGCTGCTGTACCGCCCCTCTTCGTTCTGGGCCAATCAGCGTGGCTGTTGTGAGCCAAGCCACATCCGCTGACTCATCTTCAACCACTCAGGGTGGTCGCTGTCCGCCAAGTCCCGCCTCACCTGCCAATCACCCTGCGGCCGCGGGGAAAGCGGCGCGCCCCCCGGCTCCGGGCCAAACAGCGAGGCCACGGCGAGAAAAGGCCCGACCCCTGCTCTCTCTCGCTCAATCATCGCTGGAGCCGACGCAAAAACACCCCGTCCCCTCCAAACTCTGCGCCAATCAGCGCCGCCCTCTCTGGGAACTGACCAATCAGCAACGGCGCTGTTCCAACCCGCGTCCCCTTGCCGACCCCGGCCAATCAGCGCCGTTCCGCTCATCCAATCAGGGTCGCGCTGCCGCCCCGTTCGCGCCTGCGTGCGAAGCTCCTGGGGGAGGGGAAGGTTCTGGAGGCAGCCGCGGCCTCCGCCATCTTAGCGCCGCGTCCGGCCGCGGAGAAACCCGGAGCCCAAGGAACCGGCGCCACCCCGGAGGAGGGTGAGAGTGGGGGCAGGGTGACGTCATGGCACGGGGGGCACCCCACGGGGGGTGAAGGTGATAACGTCAGTGTCCCGTGAGGGGGGTGGGCACTAGCGCGGGGTTCTAGAATGCTGGGCGGAGGGATTCGTGGGAGGCTTAGAACGCGAAGGACGGTGCTGGGCGGGGCTTGCAAGGGGCTTTAGAACGCTGGGGGCTTAGGGGCGGGGCTAAGAGTTTGGGCGGGGCTTGGAAGAGGGCTTAGAACGCGGGGGGCTTGGGGGCGGGGCTACGGGGCGGGGTGGGGCTTGCAAGGGGCATAGAACGCGGGGGGCGGGGCTTGCTGCAGGGATAGAACAGTCGGGAGGGGTGGCATCAAAGTCTAGAATGTGGAGGCGGGGCCTAGAAGGGGGGTTCTAGAGTGGAGGGGTTCTAGAGCAGAGGTTCCTCCAACCGGGTTGGGACTTGGGGTCTTGCTAGGCCCTTGGCCAGACGAAGGGGGTGCCCTGCGCGCATCAGCATCCCGGGTCCTGGGTCTGTAGAACCGGTCTGGAATTGGGAAGGGTCGAGAGCAGGCCTGGCTCCCTGGGGATCTAGAGCAGACTCTGGCCCAGGATTTAGAGCCGTGACGCTCTCGGGGTGGCATGCTGGAGATGGGGTGCTCTAGAACAGGCCTGGCTGTGTCTCCCAAGGTGTTCCTCAGACCTAGGGGTGGTGTCTCCTCTGAATGTTTGGAATTGGGTGGGGGGGTAGAGCAGGGTGGATGCCAGGAAGGAGGTGACTTGTGGGTGGCTCTTTCTCCTCCGCTGGTTTTGGAGCCCCCAGCCTGGGACTGAGCCTGCTCTGGAATAGGGACTTTTCTGGAGCCAGGCTCAATACATGGCGGGGGAGGGGTATCTTGCAAAGTGCTCCAGACTGGTAGTGGGGCAGCAAAGGGACATGGGTCCGGAACATCTGGGACCCCTAGCCTGACATCGGGTAGGGGGGTTTGGAGCGTGCAGGCTAGAACGATTGGGGGTCCCCCCCATGCTCACCACACCCCGTCTCTCCGCAGGACTCGTCTGAGAGCCGCTCAAGCCCGGAGTCTGCCCTGCCCTTCGGGGGTGGGGCACCCCCGGCACGCTCCATGGAGCCGGGGGTCTCAAATCCGCTGCAGGAGCCCGTGAGTACCCCGCTCCCCTCGGCTGTGGCTCCCTGGATGGGGCCCCGAGGGGTCGGCCTGGGGCTAATCCCCCCTCTCCTCTCCCGCAGAGCTCGGCCGACGCCATGACGCCCGACGACTTCGACATTGTCATCGAAGCCATGCTGGAGGCGCCTTACAAGAAGGAGGAGGTGAGGGGCGGGGGGCCCTTGTGAGGGGCGTGCCTCAGTTTCCCCAGCGTCTCTGGAGCAGTGGAGGCTGGAGGGGGGTCCTTGGTGGCTGGTGGGGAGAGCGGAGCGGGGGTGCTGGTGCGGGCTGCCCCTTCTCCCACTGAGGCGTGGCTTTGTTTCCTCCAGGCCCAGGCAGGACCCTCGAAGGCGCCAGCTGAAGCCCCTGCAGCTCAGGTAACGTATGGGGGGGCCTGTGAGGGGATGGGGGGCTGCATCCTGTATTCACCTCTCTGTGCTCCTCCCACAGCCCCCGGAGGAGCAGAGCAAGGAGGTGAAGAAGGAGAGTGCCAGCAGCAGGTGAGAGGGGTGGGGGGCTGCCCCACGCTAACGGTGTCTCCCCCCCAGCAGTGGGCAGGCTGTGGGGGGCTGCCCCACGCTAACGGTGTCCCCTCCCGACACTGGGGGGAGCAGGGGGCTGTCCTATGCTAATTTTGTTTCTCCACCCCCCAAGTAGCAGCAGGAAAAAGAGGAGTCGGAGCCGTGAGCACAGACACAGGTAGGGGCGGGGGGGCTTGTGTGTTTGCCTGGGGGTACGGGGTGGCTGGGAGTGTCTGTGAGGGGAGCTGTGATTGGCCAGGGGCGCACAGGGTGTGTGAGGGGAGCTGTGATTGGCTGAGAGTGGCCCAGGGATGCTGTGATTGGCCAGGGGGCTTTGATTGGTTGGGTGAGGCCAAGGGAGTGTGTGATTGGCCGGCGGGGTCTCTGACACTCTGTCTTTCTAGCCGGGACCAGGAGCGGCGGCGGCGCAGTAGCCGGAGCCGGGAGCGCCGGAGCCGCCACAGGAGCCGGAGCCGGGAGCGCCGGCGGGGGAGCCGTTCCCGGAGCCGGGAGCGCCGGCGCGAGGAGAGAGCGCGGTACCGCAGCCCCCCACTCCCCGGGTGAGTCAGGCCCTGCCCCTGGGTGAGTGGCACCCCACTCCCAGCCAGACCCTGCCCCTGGGAGAGTGAGACTCCACCCCTGGGAGAGTGAGACTCCACCCCCAGGTGAACGAGACCCCCCCCTCCTTGGCCAACCCCTGCGCCCTGGTGAGGAAGGCCCTGGCCAGACCTACCCCCGGGCGAGGGAATCCGCTCCCCAGCCAGGCCCTGCCCTCACAACACTCCCTGCCCATCCCTACTTGGAGGGACCCCACCCCCTTCCCTCCCCTTCCCATTGCAGCCCCCTGGGGAACCCAGCCCCTGCCTTCCCTCCACTCGCTTGGCCCTGACCTGGTGTCTGCCCCCAGGCGCCGGTTTGGACACAGTAAGAGCCCCCTGTACCGGGAGAAAAGCCCCGTGCGGTGAGTGACGCCTATACCAGGAGCGGGGGGAGGCCGGGCATAGATCTGGGCCCCATGCCGGGAGCAGAGATGGGGGCTTTGGGAGTGGTGTTGGCAGGGGTCTGGCTGGGGATCTGGTTGGTTGGGCAGAGGAGAGTTGGGGGGATCTGTCCAGGGGTTGGATCATCTGGGGAGAGTGGAGCTGATGGATCTGGGTGGGAGGATCTGGCGCAAATGGGCCTGGCGGGAGAGGAGCTGGGGGGTCTGGTTGGGGGAGCGCAGTGGGGGAAGAGTCGAGGGCCTCGGCCCAGCACCCCTAACATCCTGTCCGGCAGGGAGGCACTGGGCAGCCTGAGCCCCGAGGAGCGGGACGCTCGCACCGTGTTTTGCATGCAGCTGGCCGCCCGTATCCGCCCCCGCGACCTCGAGGACTTCTTCTCCGCTGTTGGCAAGGTACTGCCCCGGCCCTGCCCCGGCCCCACCCCCAGAAGGTCGAGGGTTGCCAACCCTCCAGGATTGGCCAAGCGTCTTGGGAATTAAACAGTAATCTTGAATTAGGGGTGTCTGTGATGAAATCTCTGGGAATACATCCAACCAGAATTGGTGGCCCGAAGGAGGTCTGTCTTGCCAGAGTAGGGTGACCAGACAGCAGCTGTGAAGAACCAGGATGGGGGTGGGGGTAATAGGCACCTATATAAGAAAAAGTCCCAAAAAACAGGACTGTCCCTTTGCAAAGGGGACATCTGGACACCCTAGGCCAGGGTAACCTGGCTTTTCCACCTGCTCATTCCCAAAGCCTCACCCACGGTGCATAGGCCCCGCTCCCCTGCCATCTCCAACCCCACTCCCCATGCTGGGCCCCGCTTCTCCTCTCCGTGGCCCTTCCCCCCCCTGTGCCTGGCCCTGCCCTTCCTGCCATCTCTAACCCCGTCCTGTTCTGGGCCCTGCCCCTTGGCCGTCTCCCCCCAGGTGCGGGACGTGCGGATCATCTCGGACCGGAACTCGCGGCGCTCCAAGGGCATTGCCTACGTGGAGTTCTGTGAGATCCAGTCGGTGCCGCTGGCCATCGGGCTGACGGGGCAGCGCCTGCTGGGCGTTCCCATCATCGTCCAGGCCTCCCAGGTGGGGGACAAGGGGATGATAGAGGGGAGCTGTGGGGCAGTGTCGGGGTGGAGGGTGTCCAGGGGGGCTGCTGGGGGCAAGGGGGTCAGGGGACTAAGGGCTGTCCTGGGGGGTGGGGGGATGATGGCAGGGCGCAGGGGTCTCGGGGGACTGTAGGGTGTCCAGGAGGCAGGGGGATGACAGGAGCAAGGGGACGACCAGGGATGATGGGGGGCGGGACCATCCAGGGCAGGGCTGGGGGATGTCTCAGGGGCGGGGGACAGCCGAGGAGGGCCTGGGGGGTCCTGGCTGAGGAGGGGGGCGCCTGGGAGCGGAAGCCAGCTGGGTGGTGTGGGGGCGGGGGGGGGCGGCTGGGCCATGTCTGGGGACGGGGAGGGGACTGGGCAGCGGCGGGGGCATCAGGACCCCGGCTCACCCCACGCCTCGCCCCGCAGGCGGAGAAGAACCGGCTGGCGGCCATGGCCAGCGCCCTGCAGAAGGGCAGCGGGGGGCCCATGCGGCTCTATGTGGGCTCCCTGCACTGCAACATCACCAAGGAGATGCTGCGCGGGATCTTCGAGCCCTTCGGCAAGGTGGGGGGCGCGGCCGAGGATTCCCCCTGTGGGAAGGGGCTGGGGGTTTCCCGGAGCTGTGGGCGGGGCCTGGGGTTGTGGGAGGGGCCCTGTCTGACTCCACTCCAGCTCTGTATCGTTTGCCGCGCCCCCATGCAGATTGACAGCATCGTGCTGATGAGGGACCCAGACACCGGCCAGTCCAAGGGCTACGGATTCCTGACGGTGAGTGGGACCCCACCCCCCAGCCAGCCCCCCTCAGCTCCAACACACATCCCAGCCCTGGCTCTCCTGAACCCCCATTTTTCCATTCTGATGGCTCCTCCCCAGTACGCCCTCAATAGACCCCCTGCCAGGCTGGCCCTGCCCCACCCGTGATGGGCCGGCCTTGGCTCCCCTATCCCCCAGCCAGGCCATCCCTGCCCCTGCCCCACCAGCCGTAACCCTCTGCCCTGCAGTCAGGCCAGCTTCACCACCACCCCTTGGCCTTGACCTTCCCCCAGCCGTGCTGTGCTCCCCCCTGACCTGGCCCCCCCCTGCAGTTCGCGGAGGCAGAATGTGCCCGCCGGGCGCTGGAGCAGCTGAACGGGTTCGAGCTGGCCGGGCGCCCCATGCGCCTGGGGCACGTCACCGAGCGGCTGGACGGCACCACGGACATCTCCTTCCCCGAGGGCCCCGAGGAGACCGAGCCTGGCTCCGGTGGAGGGCTGCAGCTGCTGGCCAAGCTGGCTGAAGGTGGGGGCCTGCAGCTGGGGGAGTTTCCTAGCCTGGGGGGGGCTGTGGCGGGGGGGGGTGGGGGGCGGTTCCTGGCCTGGGAGGGCTGTGATTGGGCAGGGGGGAGACGGTGGCTGGGGGGGAGCGGTTCCTGGCCATGCTGACGAGTGGGGATTCCTGGCCAAAGAGGGAGAGTGGCCCTGTGTGGCCTGAATCCAGCTGTGACCCAGGCTGGTGGGGGAGGGCTGGGGGGGCGCATTTGCACCCCTAATGACCCCCCATTTGCTCCCTAGGCTCCGGGATCCAACTGCCGGCTGCAGCTGCGGCTCAGGCCGCCCTTCAACTGAACGGCGCCATCCCACTGAGCGCCCTGAACCCTGCCGCCCTGACAGGTAACTCGGTGCTTGGGGGGCTCTGGGAGGGGTGGCGTGTCCCCCATGTCCCCATGGACAGGGACTGGGCCCCCTCAGCGGCCCCAGGCAGCACCAGCTCCTTGCTGGCCTGTCACTCCCCACCCGCCGCCGAGGGGGGCCTGGCCTGGCCCAGCCCCCCAGGATTCGGGCTGCTGTCGGTTCTGTGTCTCCCCTGCACCCTCCCAGACCCCCTCGGCTTGGCACCAGACACCTGGCGTCCCCTCCAGGCTGCCTTGCGGGGAATGGGGCTCCATGTGGGTCCCTCTGACCGTCTCTCCTCCACCCCCTAGCTCTGAGCCCGGCTCTGAACCTGGCCTCGCAGACACTGGCATCCCAGTGCCTCCAGCTCTCGGGGCTCTTCTCCTCCCCGGGCATGTGAGTCTGGGGGCGGGGCTGGCTGGGCAGGGGCGGGGCCTGGGGTGGGGGGCTGGCAGGTTGACAGTGGGGTGGGGTGGGGCTGGCTGGGGAGGAGTGGGGCGGAGAGGGGCTGCTTGAGGTGAGGCTGGGCTGGCAGAGGTGGGGCTCAGGAATGTGGGGTGGAGCTTGGTCCTTTCCCCTCTAACACTCCCCCTCTTCGGTCTGCAGGTAGCGCCCCCCCCCCCCACGGACCCTGGGGCTGGAGTGGGGGCTGGGCTGCCAGGGCCTCCCGCGGAGTCAGAGCTCCAGGGGCAGAAATGGGGCTGGGGGGGGCACGAGCAACAAACCTCCCCACCGCCCCACGGACTTTGCCCTGACCTCGCAGGAGCCCGTCTCGGGGAGTGGGGGCTCAATGGGGGCACCTGGCTCTGCCCCCTGGCCCTACCCAGCCCCTCCCCCCTGCCAACAAGTGGGTTTTTTTCTTCTTTTTCTTTTATTTTCTTTATGGAAACAAATTAAAAACAATTACCACCAAAAAATGCATCAAAAGTTTGTGAGGGGGGGAGGGGCAGGGGCTGCGGGTCGGGAGTGAGGGGCGCCGGCAGGGCAGGGGGGGCTGCGGGTCAGGAGTGAGGGGCGGGGCTGGGGAGGCTGATGTCGCCTGTCACTCCTGACCCACAGCCCCTGGCTGGCCCAGTCCTGCCCCCCCACCCGGGGCACGGGCAGCTCCAGATTTAGCTCTGGCTGTTTCTGGGCTGTGCCCCCACAGGCAGGTGCGCGGGGGGCAGAGGGCCAGGCTATAAATAGAAGGTCCCCCCAGCACCCTTGACTGGGAGAGGCCAGATGACCCCCTGCAGCCACTGCTTGGTTGCTTTGGTAACATTACCCATCTCCATGGCAACCTCCAGGCTGCACCACCATGCAGTTTCCATGGCAACGGGATTCAGTTTCTATGGCAACAGGATGCAGTTACTTCTCTTTGTTGCTGACTCTCTCCCCCGTCCTAGTGGCGGGGGGCGGGGCTGAGCTTTGTGCCCCCCAGGTGATGGGAGGGGGGAAGAGCTGGGATGGTGCTGGGGGTGAGGGGGGGGTTGTGGGACTGGGGGGGGGTGGTAGGGGCCGGGGCTGAGAACTGGGGGGGGGAGGGCTGGGAGAGATTGGGGGGGGGAATTGGGCAGCAGCCCATGGCAGCCAGGGGATAGGGGTTGGGGGGCTCCTGGGACAAGGCTCCCCCACCATTCAGCCCATTTGCCCCCAGAGCTAATGCAAGGAGCATGACCAGGGCTCAGGAGGACCCTTGACTCCCCCCAACCCCTGTCCCTTCCCCTCCCCCAGGCCCTCTGGCTCCCCTAATAACGATGCAGCTCTCAGCTGTGGTAGAAAAGGGCTTTAATTGAGAGCAGGAGGCCATGCCCCCAAAATGGCCTCCTTTCCCCAGAGGTGGGGCGGGGGGGTCCCTGGGAGATTAAAGCAGAGACCCAGAGGGGAGAATCCACCTGTGCCTTTAAGAGTCTCTCTCTCTCAAAGGGGCAGGCTGTCTGGTGGGTGCTTTTTTGGCTGTTCTTAAAGGGGAGGTGTACATGGCCAAATCACAATGTCTGGGCAGTGGGATCCCTTAAGTTGGTGCCTTCAAGAGTCTCTTAAAGGGGAGGTTCCCAAAGTAGTCCTCTCCTTGTGTTTGAGTGAAAGGTCCCCCACTCTGTGTCTTTAAGAGCTTCTTAAAGATGCATATCGAAGACCAGCAGGGCAAATATTCATTCTTCCAGGAACAAAGCTAGGCACAGAAAATGTGACCTGAGGCGTGCCTTTAGCATGCTCTTAAAGGGGAGGTGCCCCCGTATGGCAAGCCAATAGGAAGTTTTCCATCTCTGGCCTCGGCAGCCAGCTCCCACAGAGGCGCCTTTAACAAGAGCGTCATAAAGGTGAGGGGTACAAATCTGGAGGACTGGAAGGTCAGTACCTTTAAGAGCTCGTGCAAGGAAAAGTGCACAAATCTGGAGGATAGTAAAGAAATAAAGCTTCCAGGACAAGGCGCTGAAGTAGCTGATTAATTCATTCCCCACTTGGTGACTTTAAGAGTCTCTTAAAGGTGACTTGCACAGGTGTGGAGGGTAAATACTGAGTTCAGGACAAAGCCGTCTGGTGTCTCAGTATAACATTCTCAGGTCGGTGTATTCAACAGTGAGCCACTTTAAAGGGGAGGCTCAGGAATGTGGAGGACAAATAATAAGCCTTGATCAAAGTCCATGCCTTAAAATCCTCTTAAAGGTGCAGTGCACAATTGCAGAGGTCAAATATTAAATCCCGTTTAAAGCCATCCACCAGCACCTGTTCAAAGAGTTCCAAGGTGGCATCTTTAAGCCCCTCTTAAAGGTGAAGGGCAGAAGTGTGGTGGACAAATAAAACAGCTTTTTGCTGGGAGGGGCCTTTTAATACCCCATTCATTAATGGTGAGATGTGCAAACATGGAGGGCAAATAGCAAATTCCACTTGGAGGTGGTACCTTAAAAACTCTTGCTGAGATTTAAGAGCCTCTTAAAGGTGAAAGAGACAAATAAAAAACCAGTGCAAAGGCGGCCAGGCCTCTCCAACGACATGGGGCTTCAAGGCAACATGCACAACTGCGGCAAACAAAATCTTGGTGTGTCCCATTGCCACCGCTCCTTCAACACCTTCTTAAAGGGAAAAGTGCGTGGCTATGGCAAACAAAAAAAACCTCCAGCACACAATGTCCCCGATTGTCCAACTAAACATGGTGCCTTTAATGTCCCCTTAAAGGTGATGTGTGCAACTACGGAGGACAAAAATTAAGTCTCACCCAGCTGGCAAACCAGAGGCTGGGGAGGTACGAAGCCAGGGGGATTGTGGGAGTCTCCGCCTGGGAGCGGCTCTTAAAGGGCTGGTTCACAGCACGGAGAGGTCGTTGCAGGACTTGGAGCGTTGCTTGAAGAACCGGCCATTGCGCGGGACCAGGCTGGAGAGGAAGCGCTTGGCTTTCTTGGTGAGGCTCTCGCGGCGCCCGCCTGGGCCCCCGGCTGGCCGGCGGTGGCGCAGGCGGATCTGGCGCACGGCCCCCTCGAATAGCTCCCGCGTGTTGTGGTGCAGCACAGCCGACGTCTCGATGTGTTTGCAGCTCAGCATCACAGCCAGACTGCGGCCCTCTGGGGGGCGGGGCCAAGTGGTCACATTAGTGACCTGTGCCCAGCTGCCCCCCTCCCCACCCTGGGGCTGAGCAGGGGTCAGTGGGGGTTGGGGGGGGTCCCTAGGGATTGAGGGGCAGGGGGCTCAGGTTGTTTGGGGGGTGCATAGGAGGTTTTGGGGATCAGGTAGCCAGGGGGCAGGCTGGGGGCTCAGGAGATAGTCAGTCAGGCTGGGAATAGGTGTGATGGCAGTTTGGAGGGGTCTGGGGGGGGGATCAGGGTAGTTTAGGGGCTGGGGAGGGTCATGCAGGTGTGTGGGTGGTTTGGGGGGGCTCCAGGGGCTGGGGGGCTCAGGCAGGTGGTTGGGGCCCCCCTGGGGATAAGCTCCAGGTGCTTTAGAGGGGGCCCTGGGGGCTGGGGCTCAGGGTGATTTAGGGGCCCCCCTGGGGGGTCAGGGCAGGTTTTAGGGCACTTTAGGGGACCCAGTGGGGGATGGGTGATCAGGGCAGTTTGGGCATCCTCTGGGGTCACTCACCCTCCAGCGAGACCTCTCGGGAGCGCGCCAGGTCGCTCTTGTTGCCCACCAGGATGACGGGCGGGTCGGGGTGGGGGCTCCCCTCCCGCAGGCGCAGGAGGGTCTGGGGGACGCGGCTGAAGCTGCGCCGGTCGGTCACCGAGAAGACAAGCAGGAAGGCGTCGCCTGTCTGCAGACACGACTCCTGCAGCCAGCTGCCCGCCTCGCCCTGGGGGGAGAGGTGCCCCCAGGACCCCCCGTCAGCACCTGAAGAGCCGCATAGATCTGCATGCTTTAAGTGAGGCCCCGCCTTCCCCCAGCCAGAACATTATTGGCTAGTTCATGTCATGCACCCTCCAGCCTCGTGCATTAATTCGCATACATCTGCATAAAATTTACATGCTACCCCAATTCCCTCCAATGATCTGCGTGTATTGGCCTGCATAGGCCCACGACCAACCCGGTCAAGCTTGCGTTAATTTACATATATTTGCATGCCTTCCACACCCCCCAATTGTCTGCATCATTTGCATAAATCTACATGCAGAGCCCCTCACTCCAACTCCATGCATCACGTGCACAGCTCTGCATATAATTAGCAAATTAGGCACTGGATCTGAGGCCCCGCCCCCGGTCGTGCTGGGCCCCCCAGGTCCCACCTGGTCCCAGATGTCGTAGACGATCAAGGTGGTGTGCTCCTCGTCCACCGACAGGCGGCGCTCGTACGTGTCCGCTAGGGGGGGAACCACAATTGGGGGGGGCGCCAGTTTCCCAGAGCCACGGTGGGCCTGGGGGGTGTGGGCCCCCCCTTACAGCCAGGGTCCCCCACCCCCGTGAGACAGGACAGCGCCCCTGGGGCAAGGGCCCCAACAAAGCCAGGGGACCCTAGTTCCCGCCTCTGCCCCCACCCACTCCTGCGGCACTCACCGGGGTGCTCGTCCTCACGGGGGACTCCGTCCGGCAGCCCCCCGAAGATGCCGGCCAGAGCCGTCTTCCCCACGCCGCTCTCGCCAGCCAGCACCACGCGGTAGGGCCCCCCCGGAAACCCCCCCGGCGACTCGGGGGGCGAGTCCGGCTCCTCTACCGCTGCCTCCCGCCGCAGCTGGTGCTTGGAGGGCAGGGGCAGGCTGCCCCGGCGGGGCCCCCGGAGCCCCCCCAGCGGGGGCAGCGCCATGGGGGGGCTGGGGCACAGCTGGGGGGGCACAGGCGAGAGGGGAGATTAAATAAGTACAATAACCCCCCTCTCTCAGCACCTCCCCTCCCCCCAGTACCCCATCCCCCCTCCCCAGCACCCCCAGTCCCCCATCAACGCCCCCAGCACCCCCTAAACCCCAACCCCCTCCCCCCAGCACTCCCAGGGCCCCTCGACTCCTCCAGCACCCCTAATCTCCCCTCGACTCCCCTCCCCCGAGCCCATCTCTCGATCCATCCCCCCGCCCCCCACCTGCTGCCCGGTCCGGTCCGGTCCGGTCCGGTCCGGGGGTCCCGGGGCTGGTTCCTGCCGCTGCCTCCGTCTCCCGCGCTCGCGTCTCTCCGGAGCCGGCCGGGAAGCGGCTCCCTTTAAATGCCCCCCCCGCCCAGCGGCGGGACGCCCCGCCCCCGTGAGGTCACGCGTGAGGGGGGCAGGGGACCCCCCTCAGCGACAGCCCTGGAGCTCTTGGGGGCCGCCGGACTCGGGGGCAGAGAGCTGGGAGGGGGTCGGTGGCCGGCTGATGCGGGAGGGCGGGACCGATGTTGGGGGGGTCATGGGAACTTGCTGGAGGGGGTATGCGGGGTGGGGGAGCCAAGGGGACTGGGGGGTCCGATGGGGCGGGGGGGTCCCTTGCTGGCGGTGGGGGTATGGAGGGTGGGGGGACCGATGGGGCTGGGAGTTCCCTGGCTGGAGGGGGGGGTTATGGAGGGGGGGGGGGGGTTCCCTGGCTGACGCGGGGGGGCATGGGGACTGGCTGGTGTGATTAGGTCCTGGGAAGGAAGAACTAGCCCCGTTGGTGGATTTCCTGGGACCCCCCCGCGCCAGTCTGCAGCCCCCCCTGCACCTCCCCTCCCCCCCGTACCCCAATCCCCCCCTCCACAGCCCGCGGGGGCGCTCAGGAACCAGCCCCCCTGGGAGACTCGCTCCCCGCCCGCCCGCGCAGGCGGTAATTGCAGCTCCCCGGCATTTTCCCGCTCGTGACTAATTGAATAATTTCCACCTTAGCAGCTAATGAGAGTGAGCCGCTAATGAGAGAGAGAGAGCATCCAACGTCTCCCCCTCCCCCTCCTCACCCGCTCCATCCACCCCCCCCCCATCCCCACTCACCCCTCCATCCATCCCCCCCACCCCTCTCTCAACCCACACCCACCCCTCTATCTATCTATCTATCTGGGGGCGGATGGGGCTAGATAGATGGGGGGGTAGGGGGATGGATGGGGGGGATGGGGCTAGATAGATGGGGGGTAGGGGGATGGATGGATGGATGGGGGGTAGGGGAATGGATGGGGGGATGGGGAGAGACAGATGGGGGGTAGGGGGATGGATGGATGGATGGGGGGGATGGGGAGAGACAGATGGGGGGGTAGGGGGATGGATGGATGGGGGGGATGGGGAGAGACAGATGCATGTAGAAGTAGGAGCTGAACCCAGGGCCCCCCAGAGCTGAAGTGGCCCCTCGCTCTACGGGGGGGGCTCTCCTAGGTAGCAGCAGCAGAAGGCCCTTCGCTGTCACTCCGGACAGTGCGGCTCCTGGCCTGCTCTTGCTCATTAAATGCCAGTTATTCTGCTCCTAGGGGAGGAAAAACCCTCACCAGCTTTTCTTCTTCAGGGTGTTTTTCCTTGAATTCTTAGCAATAATTTGAACGGACAATAATAGGCCAAATTCTAACAAGAAATCGGCTTGGCCTGGAGCCTCCAGGCCAAATATACCAAAATAATCAGGAACCTGCACCTGCCGTCAAACCCCCGGCCTGGCAACCCCCCGGGTCCCTCACACCCAGAGAAATCGCTGCAGGAGAGATGGCTCCAATTTTCCACCTGGCCATTACCTTTAAGGACTTTGTATTTTTTGACTGCCACACAAGTATTTTGCGTGTGAATTCTCATCTTATTTTTTACATAGGCAGATGCTCAAATTTATTGTCTCTCTTTTTACAAAACGATGGACAAACGAGCTGGTTACAATTTTGCATTTTGGCCCTTACCTTTAATATTTGATTTGTTGACTGCCTCCTCAATTCTAATTTTGCAGCTATGTAGATTTTTAATCTTATTTTTCCAGTTATTTCTCATTTTTAAATAAAACAAGTTCTTCAGAAAAACCTGGTTAAATTCCCCCACCCCAGCCATTACCTTTAACAGTATTTTATTTTTTGTCTGCCACACAAATTTTTGCACTGCCTCTCCTAGGCTGCATACACTGATGCACCCATTTATTCTGGGTTTTTTCTCTTTTTAAAAGTTCTCTACCAGAGCTGGTTACATTTTTCAGTCTCACCGTTGTATTTCGCAAGTAAGCTGTATGGTGAATCACGGCGGATTTTTATTTAATTTATGGGTACAGATAAACCCACTTGTTTCTTGCGTTTATTTTATTTGTTAATGGCCAGGCAAATACTTTACACTGACATCCCCCACCTCGATGTCCTGGGGCACAGATTTGTAACTTGATTTTCTCCCTAGTTCCTCTCTTTCAAATATAATTGCACAAAACAAACAAGCGAACACGCAAACCAAATAAAATGTCACTGCCAAAAGTTGGTGTATTTTTTTCTGATCCAAACTTTGCCTTTAAGAAGCTTATTTGAAACAACAACAACAAAAACCCAGCAACACAAAGCAGCTGGGTTGAGAATCAAGTCCAGCTTTTGTAGCCATGGAACTTGTGAAAATTCAGCTTCCGATTTTGAATTTAAAAAAGTAACTACAAAAAAAACACACCTCTCTCGCGGTAGCTGGTTAAATGCTTTTGCCATTGCCTTGAAAAATCAGTTTACAATACAAATATTTGGTGCCAAGACTCACAAGTGAATTTCCCACATCCATAGACACACACATTTCTTTTCATCTTATTCCTCACCTTCTTCACAAAAACGACACATATATATATTAAAAATCTATCAAAAATGACCGACAATCTTTCAGATTTAGTCATTGCCTTTAGGTGTGTGTATATATATATATATATATATATATAAACTGCCACATATATCTTTTGTCATCCAGAATCACTGTTCAATTTGTCAGCTGAATAGAAATGCACATTGTCTCTTCTAAGTCATATTTAAAAAACTAATGACGTCAAACAATCTTTTGAGGAGGTAAAATTGTCATTACCTTTAAGAGTTTTCTTTTTTGACAGCCATGTAAATATTTTGCGTAGAGAATCCCAGCTACATAAACTCACATATTCATTTTCTGCCCATTTCTCATTTTTTTGTTTCAATCAGAACAACATTTTAGCAAACGGGGAGTAAAATGTTGCGGATTTTGCCCTTTGCCCATTGCCTTTAAAAGACCTTTTTTTTAACCTGCACACACACAAGGTGTGCTGACCATAAAGGTTAATTTATCAGGCACTGCAAAAAGAAATGTTCAAAGGTTCATTTTTCTAACCCAGGTAGGAAAAAATGATTGATTACAGAAAATTTCAACTCATAGAAGAGGAAAATAACTGCCAGCTGAGCCATTGCCTTTAAGAGTATTTTTTGACTGCCTTTTCTTTCCTCCACTAATAGGGTTCCAGCACCTTTAAGACGTTCTGTAGAACAGCCATACAAAGACTTTGAAAGGGCACACCCCCTTCAAGAGCCTTTTGTGACTGCCAGACAAATATTTTTCCTTCTGCTCAGATGCAGCCAGATGTGGCCTCTGGGGGTGGGCGCGATTGGTTCAACCCTGACGGCTGCCCTGCTCTCCAATTAGCCACCAGGTTCTTAAAGGCAATGTCTGACAAAGCTCTTCCCTTGAAGAGCTTTTTTGACGGGCAGGCAAATATTCTTTCGCTGCTCAGTCAACATTAAGTCCTTAAAGGCAATGTGCAATGGCACCATCCTTTGTGGGCCAGTTTTTGACTGCCTCACAAATATTGCCACCCCAGTTGAACCCTGCTGGTGGCAGGGGTGGCTTAACCGCTCTCCCCGTTGGCCGCTGGGTTCTTCAGGGCGATGCGGCCCGGCGGGAGGCACTCAGGTGAGGAGGGGATCATCGTCCTCGGCAGGGGGGCGGGACTCAGCCAGGGGCAGTAGCAGCACGTCGTCCTCCCCCACGGGGGAGGGTGGGAAGCTCGGAGGCTCCCCATGGCCCTCGGAGGAGGGGAAGAGGCACCCACGGAGGGCCCCCATCACCCCTCTGGGCAGCCGCTGGGGGCCTGCAGGGGGTGGGGCCATGAGAGGCTCTGGCCCAGGGGGCGGGACTTTCTGTGGCAGGGGCGGGGCCTCATCGGGCCCGCCTGCCGCCCCCCCTTCCTCCTGGCTGGCGGTGTCCGGCGGGGGCTGGGCAGAGGGGGCAGCAGGGGGGCGGGCGGCAGGGGCGGAGCGGGGCAGCAGCCCCCAGCGGCGTAGGCGGCGCAGCAGACGGCGCAGGGGGCGGGGGGGCCGGCGGGCCCGGCGCCCCCCCACCGGCTCATGCTGGAGCAGATGGAGGAGAGAGCGTAGATTCCCCAGCAGCGACGCCTGCAACGAGACGGGGGTGGAGGGGGGTCAGCACCAGGGGGAGGGAGTCCCCCATGCTTGGGGGTCCAGGAGTGGGGCTCAGGGGGTGTCATCTGCCCCAGGGTCTCTGTGGGGAAGCCGGGGGGGCTGTGGGAGGGGGTGTGGAGACCTAGGAGGTGGTCACCACCCTGGGGCGCTCAGTGGAGGGCACAGTGTGGGCTGTGTCGCTCGGCGGGGGCCAGGGTGCGGGGCTGGAGCGGGGGCCTCTCTCTGTGGAGACAGGGTTGTGGTGGGTGCCGGGAGGGGCTCAGTGGGGTGCAGGGTGGATGCATCTCACCTGCCCGGGGCTGTCGGTGGGGAAGTCTTCGAGAGGTGGGACCAGCCCCTGTGCGATGAGCTGCCCATAGGACGGCGGCGCCTCCTGCCGGACCAGCTGGGCGTCGCTGCGGGACAGGGGGGCGAAGAGGCTGCAGGGGTGGGGGAGAGCGTGAGATGGTGACCCCGGGGCTTTCCCCCCCACTGCCCCCCTTCCTCACAACTCCCCCCAGCCCTGGGTTCATCTGCCTCTGATCCCACCCCTCCATAGCCCTGCCCCCATCCACACGAGAGCTCCACCCCATCCCATAGCCCCGCCCATCCCATGGCCCCGCCCCCACCTGTACTCCTGGCTGCGCACGGCGTACAGCCGGCAGGTGCAGCCCAGCGCGATGACCAGCAGGAGGCCGCAGACCAGGCTGCCGATGGCCGCGGCAGCCACCACCTTGCGGGGCAGGGCGTAGGGGCAGGCGGCCTCGTCGGAGGCGTCGGTGCAGTCGGGCTGCCCGTCGCAGCGCCAGGCCTCGTAGACGCAGCGCCCGTCTCCGCAGCGGAAGTTGCCGGGCTGGCAGTGCCAGCAGCCCCGCTCGTCCGCCCCGTCTGGGCACAGCGTCTGGTAGTTGCAGCGGTCGGCGGGCGCGTAGCAGGGGCCCCCAGCACCAGCCCGGCAGGGGTAGCTCCCCTCTGGGCAGCCTGGGCAGCGCTCCTCATCTGCCCCATCTGGGCAGTGCCAGATGCCATCGCAGCGCTCCGCCTCACCGTAGCACCGGGCCTCATCCCCCTGGCCGCAGGGCCGCTGCCAGGGCACGCAGAACCCACGCACGTGGTAGGTGGCGTTGAAGCCGTGGTCCCCCAGGCCCTGCCAGGCCACCCATGCCCGGCTGGAGGGCGACTCCACCACTACTGGTTGCCCGTTGCTGGCCGCATCCACGCGCCGCAGAAGCCGCGGCTCAGCCGGCAGGTCTGGGTGGCCCTCGTAGACCTCCAGGGAGTCGTTCGGAGCCAGGTCCAGTGTGGTGAAGAGCACAGTGAGGGGGCGGCTATCGTGGGGGTCCAGGGCCCAGCGGCACCGGATGAGGGCACCAGCGGGGCCCCCAGGCCAGGCAGGTGGGGAGAAGACCCCATAGAAATCATTCAGGGTCAGGTTACAAGATGGGGGTGAGGCAGAGAGGAGGGGACCTGCTGGGATGAGAGAGAGAGAGTGAAACAGGGACAGGGATGGACAGACTGCACGGGGATGGATGGGACAGTTGCATCGGGATGGGTGTATGGTTGGATAGACGGAAGGATGGGTACATGTGGGGATGGATGGTTGGGTCATGAGGGGATGGATGGTTGGATCGGTTTGTGTGGGGATGGATGGATAGACGGATGGTTCGGGGTGGGTGAGGACGGACGGATGGGTCAGGTTAGGTTGTGTGGGGATGATGGATGGTTGGGTCTGGGCGGGTGTGGTGAAATGGTTGGTTCGGGCCAGTGGAGATGGATGGATGGTCGGGTCTGGGCAGGTGGGGTTGGATGGTTGGTTGGGTCGTGTGGGGATGGATCAATGGTTGGGTTGGGTCGTGTGGGGATGGATGGATGGTCAGGTTGTGGGGGACGGATGCATGCTTGCATTGGGTTGCATGGATGGCTGGGTCGTGTGGGGATGGATGGATGGGGATGGATGGTGAGGTCGGGTGGGAATGGATGGCTGGTCGGGGCTGGTGGGGATGGGGTTGGATGGTTGGTCGGGGCTGGTGGGGATGGGGTTGGATGGTTGGTCGGGGCCAGTGGGGATGGATGGATGGTTGGGTCGGGTCGGCTAGGGATAAGTGGAAAGCGGGACATTGGGGTGGAGAGACAGACTGACGAGTTGCCCACCCCTCCCAGGTGCACCCCCTGCCCCATTCCCCAGCTGCGCCCCCACCTCTCTCGTAGCGGAGCTGGAAGCCCTCAGCCACCGTCCAGCTCCGCCAGTAGCTGAGGGTGACGTTGGTGCCCCTGTACTCCAGGGGGGCGGGGAGCCGGGAGCCGCAGAGGGCCTGGTGGGGGTAGGAGTGAGCCCAGACGTAGAGCTTGGCCTCCCCGCACGCCAGCTGGAACCGCTCGAACCTGCGGAGAGGAGGCGGGTGAGGGGTACGGGGCTTCTCCCCTCCAGGGGGCGCCAGCTCCAGGGTAGGGGGTGGGGTATGGGGCCTCTCCCCTCTGGGGCGCTGACTCCCATCTGGCCCCAGGGCCAGGGCGGGGAGGGAGGTTAATTGGGATAATTACTGGTTTTGCTCTTCTCTGGGGCAGAACAGGATGGCCGGTGGGGGGAGCGAGGAGAGGGCTGAGGGAGTGGGGGAGGAGGTGGGTGGCCGGGGGAGGACTGAGGGAGTGGGGCAGGGGGCTGAGGGGTCTCTCACCTGATGGTCACCACATCCTCCGGGCCCGCCAGGATGACCCAGGTGCACTTGCTGGGCAGGAGGCGGCCGTGCCGGGGGGGGAAGCTGCGGATCAGCCCCTGGCGCTCCCCCCGCACCTCCAGGGGTGCATGACAGGTGGCTAGGAAGGAACGGGGGGGTGCAGAGGTCAGCGATGGACCCCCCCGTGCCCCCTCCCCTACACCCAGCCCCCCCAATCACAGTGCTACCCCACCCAGTGACCCCAAATCCCCACCCTTCCCCCTCCCCTTCTCCCTCCAGCCCCTGCACCCCAATCCCTACCCTTCCCCCTCCCCCCACCAGCCCCCCAACTGCTGTCCTTCCCCCACCCAAGCCCTGCACCCCAATCCCACTCTCTGTACCCCAGAGAACCCTCCTCTCACACTCTGCCCCCCCCCACTCACCCGAGTCTTTCTCTGTGTAGGAAGCAGCTTCTAGGGGGGAAAATAAACTGGGATAAGAAGAAAAAGTGGGGGACCCAGAGCTGGGGGGCGTGCAGGGGGCTGCAGGCTGGGAGTGCGGGGCACCGGGAGGGCTGGGGGGGCAGGGTTGTAGGTCGGGAGTGCGGGGCACTGGGAGGGCTGGGGGGGAGGGGCTGCAGGTCGGGAGTGAGGGGCACCGGCAGGCCCGGGGGGGCCAGGGCTGGGGGGGGCAGGGGCTGCAGGTCGGGAGTGCGGGGCACCGGCATCTCTTACCCCAGACGAGTCCCAGCAGCAGGATGCAGGCGGTCCCCAGTGGTGACATTTTCAGGGTGGGGGGGTCCCGGTTTTCTCCTTTTGCCCCCCAGAGGATCCGGGGGTGGGGAAGGGTCGGTGGGCGGATTCCCCTCTCCCCTAACACCCGCACATCTCCCGCGCTCCCCGACTTCCCCCCACCCGGCTCTGGAGGGCCCCTACCCCGCGACTTCCGTTCGGGGAGCGGGGACAGGGATTCGTGGGGGGGCCTTCACCCCCTCTCACAGTCGGGCTGGTTCCTTCCCTGCTTCCGGTTCCCCCCGTCCCGTCCCGAGCCTAGAACCCCCCCGTCCGGTCCGGTCCGGTCCGGTCCCGAGCCTAGAACCCCCCGCCCGTCGCGCGTCTCCTTCGCTGGGAACTTTGTTTCCGTCCTTCGCTTCCTGCCTTGCAACTTTCCGGGTCACGTGACCTCCTGCTTCCCCCACCCCTTCGGGCGACTCCCCTTAACCCTCCCCTCGCCCAGGGACCCCTCATTCCGGGGGGGGGCTAGGAGTGTGTACCGCAGTTGGGGTTGGGGGGGCGTGGCGCCTATAGGTCTGGGAAGAGGCTGCCTCCCTTCCCCCATTGCCAGTGATGCTCCTGGCCCTTTAACTCGCCCCCCCCGCACGCTCCTCCCCCTCGTGGGGCTGGGTATTGGGGTTCAAAGGTCTCAGTGCCCACCCCCCGCTCTGGCAGGGCGCTGCTGCGCCTTTAAGACCCTGGGGGGGGGGTCTCAGAATTGCGGGGCTCCCCGTGTGCACAATTTCCTGTTTACACGGACTCTCAACTCCTCGCTCGGCGCCCCCTAGTGGCCACTGAACAATGGCTGGAAACGTTCATAACTAACATTGCGGGGGGCGGGAATTGCGGTACCGGCCCTTTAGGAGCCCTGGTTTGGGAGGGGTCCCAGAATTGCGGTACCGGCCCTTTAAGGGTCCTGGTTTTTTTGAGGGGGGGTCCCAGAATTGCGGTACCGGCCCCTTAAGAGTCCTGTTTTTTTTGAGGGGGGGTCCCAGAATTGCCCTTTAAGAACCTACTTCCCTCCCATCTCCATCCTACAGCCTCTGGCGCCACCTCGTGGGAGGAGGGGGAGGTGCGGAGATGGGGTTCCCCCCTCCCTCCACGCCCCCCCATTTCCCACCCCCACTGGCTCTTATTCAACACCCCCACACACTGTCTGTCCTGTCCTGCTGCTAAATAAAACAGCCAAGGTCCTTGACTTGGGGGGGGGGGGGCCGCTGGGAGCCAGCCAGGACTGGGAGGGGAGTGTGGGGTAGTGGTTGGGGGTGAGGGGGGCTGGGAGCCAGGACTCCTGGGTTCGCTGTCTGACCCCAGCTGGGGTCGAGGTCTCGCTTAGCGAAATCAGAGGAGGCTGAATCAGCAGCCACAGGATCAAAGAGCCAGAGGAACAAACCTATGGTGGGAAATGTGCTGATGAGAGAGACCCACATCCTGCCCCACAGCCCCCCCTCTCCTGCCCCAGCTCCCTCAGTCTGCCTGTCTTCAACCACCACCCACGTCTGCCTGTCTACTCCGTGAGCTCACCCCCCCGACACCCCTGCATCCACCCCCCCGACACCCCCTGATCTATCCCCCAGACACCGCTGCATCCAACCCCCCAGACACCTCCTGATCTATCCCCCCAGACACCCCCGGATCCACCCCCAGACACCCCTGCATCCACCCACCCGACACCCCCTGATCTATCCTCCAGACACCCCCGGATCCACCCCCAGACACCCCGGATCTATCCCCCTAGAAATCCCCTGATCTATCCCTCAGACATCCCTGGATCCACCCCCCAGAGACCCCCAGATCCATTCCCCCAGACCCCCCGAACTATCCCCCCCAGACACCCCGGATCTATCCCCCTAGACATCCCCGGATCTACACACCCAGATACCCCTGGATCCACCACTCCCACCCCGACATCCCCTGATCTATCTCCCCAGACGTCCCCGGATCCACCCCCAGACACCCCGGATCTATCCCCCTAGACATCCCCTGATCTATCCCCCCATACACGGATATCCCCCCATACTCGGATCTATCCACCGAGACACCCCTGGATCCAACCCCTCAGACGCCCCCAGATCCATCTACCCAGTCATTCCGGATCCACCCCTAGATCCATCCCCCAGACGTCCCCCATCTATCCCCCCAGACACCCAGATCCACCCACCCAGACATCCCAGATCCATCCCCAGGTCTATCCCCCCAGCCCCCCATCTATTCCCCCAGACACCCTCGCATCCACCCCCACACACCCCGGATCTATCCACCAGATCTATCCACCCAGAGTCCCCTGATCTGTCCCCCCAGACACCCAGATCCACTCCCAGATCCATCCACCCAGACATCCCAGATCCACCCCCCAGATACCCCCTGATCTATTACACCAGACACCCCCGGATTCACCCCCAGATTCACCCCCAGATCCATCCCCCAGGCCCCCCATCTATCCCCCCAACACCCAGATCCACCCCCAGATCCATCCGCCCAGACATCCGAGATCCAACCCCAGACACCCCCAGATCTATCCCACCAGACGCTCCATCTATTCCCCCAGACACCCTCGGATCCACCCCCACACACTCCGGATCTATCCACCAGATCTATCCCCCCAGACACCCAGATCCACCCCCAGATCCATCCACCCAGACATCCCAGATCCACCCCCCAGATACCCCCTGATCTATCCCACCAGACACCCCCGGATTCACCCCCCAGATCCATCCCCCGACTGGATCTATCCCCCAGACACCCCCTGATCTCTCTCCCCAGACACCCCCCGATGTACCCCTCCAGACACCCCCCGATCCACCTCCCCAGCCAGCCCGGCTCGAGCTCTCCCGCCGCTCTCCTCTAGGTGGCTCCATGCACCACCGGTTCGCTCCCCACTCCCCCCTCGGCCGGTCCCTTCCCAGCCCCCCGCCCCGCGCCCTCTAATTGGAGCCAGGCGCTGCCCACGTCCCCAGTCCGGCGGGGAGGCGGCGAGGCGAGGGACCGGGACAGTCGCCGCGGAGGGAGGGACGGGAAGATGAGCCCCTCGCCGAGCCTGGTGCCCTCCCTGCTCTCTGCCAGCCTGGCGCTGAGCTCCCTGCTGCAGGGCGCCGCAGGGGCCCCCAGCTTCAGCCCGGAGGTGAGTCCCGGGCGCCGGGCATCGCGCCGCGGGCCAAGCCGCTGGCGCCGGGCTCCCGCCCGCCCTTGGCCGCAGAGCTGCCCGGGCCGTCCCGCTCGCCTCCCCTCCCGCCCGGGTGCGCCGAGGGCCCGGCGCTGGGGACCGTCCCGATGCTGGGGGCCGGTCTCCCGTCCGCCCGCAAAACCGAGGGCCCCGCTTTTCACACGCGCCGCCTGGTCCCCGGCGCCCTCCGCAGCCTCGCCCGCGCCTCTCGTCTTCCTCTGGTGCCCCCCCGCCCTGCCCCCTCTTTCCTAGCCGGGGCCCCCACCTCCCCCTGCGGCGCTGGGCCGGGCGCCCCTTCCCGCCCCTCGTTTTCTCCCTCGGTTCGGCTCCGCACGCCCCCCTTTGCACCCCTCTGCCGCTTCCCCGCCCTCGCTGCCGCCCCGCTTCGTGCCGGGCTTCCCCGCCGCGCGGCGCGTCCCTCCCCCACGGCAAACTTCGGCTGCCAAAAACTTCCACATTCCTTCGCCGGGCTCCAGCCCTCGCCCCTCGGCCCTTCGCTGCGCCCTGCGCGGCCCGGTTCCTTCGCCCCCTCCTCGCGCTTTGCGCCTGGAGCGAGCCGGGCGCTTTATCTCCAAGCCTGGCTGTTGGTTTCCATTCCTCCGCTTGCCAGGTTGTCCCATTCCCTCCTTTCTTTTGTTCCTCCCCTCCGCTTCCATTCGTTTATTTACACTCTTCTCCTATCCTTTCTCCCCTCCCCGTCCCAGGGACGCCACTTCTGTAAGGGGTGACCCCCAACCAATCTCCTTTCATGCCTCTGTTTCCCCCTTCCTTCCTTCCTACTTCTCCATCTGGGGGTTTCTCCTTCTCTCCTTCCTGAACTCCTTGATCTGGGCTTTTCCGCCATCCTTTCTTCTCCCTCCAGGGCCAGCCCTGAAATGTAACTCCAGGAACCACTTCCCGCTCACTCATCTGTTCACCAGACTTTTTCATTCCCTTGCTTCCATTCCTTTCTTTGGGGATTTTCTCCTTCTACCCATTCCTTCTCTTCTTCCCCTTGTACTTATTTATTGAGCCATTTTCTCATTCTCTCATTTCACTAACGGTATTTCTCTGGCCCTCCTCTCCCACAGCTCCCTTCCCCTACCTGGGTCCCCTCACCTCCCCCTTCTCTCCTCCACTCCCTCCGTGTTTTCAGTCCTCCATTCTCGCTGGGCTGCGTGAGTCACATCTGGACCCACTCCGAAATATCTGGATGTCACCCAAGAAACTGGCATGTTCCTCTTTTGGCTGCCAGTTTCTTTCTTTCTTTCTTTCTTTCTTTCTTTCTTTCTTTCTTTCTTTCTTTCTTTCTTTCTTTCTTTCTTTCTTTCTTTCTTTCTTTCTTTCTTTCTTTCTTTCTTTCTTTCTTTCTTTCTTTCACCATGCACCTTATCTCTATCTATCTATCCCCATCCATCCCCTCTGTCATCTAATCTACATACACCCCATCTATCTATCTATCTACTCTCTCTCTCTCGTTCTCAGTCCGGAGGCTGTTCCAGTTACACAATCGTTCCTTGAAGGACCTCACCAAAGCCCTGGCCTCCCACCCCATTTCTGTGGCCAACACTTTCTTGGCTTCCACCAAACTCTCTGCCGGTTCTGCCCTCTCGCTCCTCCAAGCCAAGTCCGTCTCCTTCCTTCTCTTCCATGCTCCAGGAGGTGGGGGTGGGGGGAAGCTGGCTGGGATCCCCCGGAGGGTGGGGGGGAACTCGCCACCAAATCCCCAGCCACAAAGGCCTGCTTGTGTGGTGAAGGGAGAGGGAGTGGGGGAAGGGGGGACCGGGCCAGCGTGCCGCCTTTCCTGCCCCCGGCGTGGGAGAGAGACTGAAGACGTGAGCAAGGAGCCCGCGGGATAGGGGCCAAGGGCCGCGCACGCCTGCGGGCTCTGGAGAGCTCGGCCTAGGGGCCAAGGGCTGCGCACGCCTTTTCCCTTCCACCTTTTGGTGGGAAGAACGAACGAACCAGGCCCGGAAGAAACGAGTGCAGGGCCCCCAAATGGAAACGAGCTGAACCGAGACAAGGGCAGGGGAACTGGGTGACTGGAGCGCTGGAGGGTTGGCTGGGAAGAAGGAATGAACCAGGCCAGGGACAACCGCGTGTCGAGCTGGTGGGATCTGCCCGCCGGCGAGTGGGCGACACTTGTTTGTGTCTCGCTTGGAAGAGAAAATTTAGCCCCTGGGGGTGGGGGAGCGGAAGCAGGGGAGGTGGAGGGGCTGTATTTAGAGCTGGGGCGGGGGAGGGAAGAAAGGAAGCTGGAGGATAAATCAACTGGAGGCTTTGGGAGGTGAACAGGGTGGGGCAGGGGGGCGGCTTGGGTGAGGAATTGATCCAATAGGCACAATCCAGAGCACACTGGGCTAAGGGTCCCCCGACTTCCTGCCTCTGATGAACAGCCCTTATTCAGTGACACCCCCCCGCCTCGCCAGCACTTTGGCGCCCCTCCCTCCCGACCCACAGCCCCTGCTGGCCCAGTCCTGTCCCTGCCCAGCCCTGCCGGTGCCCCTCCCTCCCTCCCGACCCACAGCCCCTGCTGGCCCAGTCCTGTCCCTGCCCAGCCCTGCCGGTGCCCCTCCCTCCCGACCCACAGCCCCTGCTGGCCCAGTCCTGTCCCTGCCCAGCCCTGCCGGTGCCCCTCCCTCCCGACCCACAGCCCCTGCTGGCCCAGTCCTGTCCCTGCCCAGCCCTGCCGGTGCCCCTCCCTCCCGACCCACAGCCCCTGCTGGCCCAGTCCTGTCCCTGCCCAGCCCTGCCGGTGCCCCTCCCTCCCGACCCACAGCCCCTGCTGGCCCAGTCCTGTCCCTGCCCAGCCCTGCCGGTGCCCCTCCCTCCCGACCCACAGCCCCTGCTGGCCCAGTCCTGTCCCTGCCCAGCCCTGCCGGTGCCCCTCCCTCCCGACCCACAGCCCCTGCTGGCCCAGTCCTGTCCCTGCCCAGCCCTGCCGGTGCCCCTCCCTCCCGACCCACAGCCCCTGCTGGCCCAGTCCTGTCCCTGCCCAGCCCTGCCGGTGCCCCTCCCTCCCGACCCACAGCCCCTGCTGGCCCAGTCCTGTCCCTGCCCAGCCCTGCCGGTGCCCCTCCCTCCCGACCCACAGCCCCTGCTGGCCCAGTCCTGTCCCTGCCCAGCCCTGCCGGTGCCCCTCCCTCCCGACCCACAGCCCCTGCTGGCCCAGTCCTGTCCCTGCCCAGCCCTGCCGGTGCCCCTCACTCTGGACCCGCAGCCCCTGCTGGCCCAGTCCTGTCCCTGCCCAGCCCTGCCGGTGCCCCTCCCTCCCGACCCACAGCCCCTGCTGGCCCAGTCCTGTCCCTGCCCAGCCCTGCCGGTGCCCCTCCCTCCCGACCCACAGCCCCTGCTGGCCCAGCCTTGAGTCGCGAGTACATGATGCCAGGGGTTGGGGGATGGGTGGGTGAGCTCTTGCATGGATTCAGGGCTGTGGGTGTGGTGGGTTATAGGGGGACAATGTCTGGGATGGGGTGGGTGTGTGGGGCATGGGGTTTAGGCATCACTATATGGGTGAGGTGGGGGTGAGGGGACGGAGTGATCAGTGAAGGGTATGTGTGGGGGTTGGTGTGGAGCAGATGGGGTCAGTGTGGGGGCTGGGGGCATGAGGGATAAGGAGGGCAGGTGGGGGTGTTTATGGAGGATGGAGGGCAGGTGTGTGTGAGCTGGGCATTGGGGGGCTGCTCAGGGGGAGGGAGGATGGGTGGTCGGTGTTGTGGGGGTCTGTGGGCCCCCTTGACTCTCTCATTCCCCAGGCCTGGCTGCAGCAGTACGGGTACCTCCCCCCCGGCGACTTGCGGACCCACACCCAGCGCTCGCCCCAGTCGCTCTCGGCTGCCATCAGCGCCATGCAGAGCTTCTACGGCCTGCAGGTCACTGGGACTGCAGACGCCGACACCATGAGGTGAGTCTCCCCACTGCCAAGCCCCAGGAGAGTCACCCCCATTGAGCCTACTGGGCTTTGAGTTCTAGCCCCACTAGGGGTCAGTGGGGGTTGGGTGCCAAGGGACGTTGGGTTCTAGCCCCACTAGGGGTCAGTGGGGGTTGGGTGCCAAGGGACGTTGGGTTCTAGCCCCACTAGGGGTCAATGGGGGTTGGGGGCCAAGGGACGTTGGGTTCTAGCCCCACTAGGGGTCAGTGGGGGTTGGGTGCCAATGGACATTGGGTTCTAGCCCCACTAGGGGTCAATGGGGGTTGGGGGCCAAGGGATGTTGGGTTCTAGCCCCACTAGGGGTCAGTGGGGGTTGGGGGCCAAGGGATGTTGGGTTCTAGCCCCACTAGGGGTCAGTGGGGGTTGGGTGCCAAGGGACGTTGGGTTCTAGCCCCACTAGGGGTCAGTGGGGGTTGGGTGCCAAGGGACGTTGGGTTCTAGCCCCACTAGGGGTCAGTGGGGGTTGGGGGCCAATGGACATTGGGTTCTAGACCCACTAGGAGTCAGTGGGGGTTGGCTGCCAAGGGACATTGGGTTCTAGCCCCACTAGGGGTCAGTGGGGGTTGGGTGCCAATGGACATTGGGTTCTAGCCCCACTAGGGGTCAATGGGGGTTGGCTGCCAATGGACATTGGGTTCTAGCCCCACTAGGGGTCAATGGGGGTTGGGGGCCAAGGGACGTTGGGTTCTAGCCCCACTAGGGGTCAATGGGGGTTGGGGGCCAAGGGACGTTGGGTTCTAGCCCCACTAGGGGTCAGTGGGGGTTGGGTGCCAATGGACGTTGAGTTCTAGCCCCACTAGGGGTCAGTGGGGGTTGGGGGCCAAGGGACATTGGGTTCTAGCCCCACTAGGGGTCAGTGGGGGTTGGGTGCCAAGGGACATTGGGTTCTAGCCCCACTAGGGGTCAGTGGGGGTTGGGTGCCAAGGGACGTTGGGTTCTAGCCCCACTAGGGGTCAATGGGGGTTGGCTGCCAAGGGACGTTGGGTTCTAGCCCCACTAGGGGTCAATGGGGGTTGGGGGCCAAGGGACGTTGGGTTCTAGCCCCACTAGGGGTCAATGGGGGTTGGGTGCCAATGGACGTTGAGTTCTAGCCCCACTAGGGGTCAATGGGGGTTGGGTGCCAAGGGACATTGGGTTCTAGCCCCACTAGGGGTCAGTGGGGGTTGGGTGCCAAGGGATGTTGGGTTCTAGCCCCACTAGGGGTCAGTGGGGGTTGGGTGCCAAGGGATGTTGGGTTCTAGCCCCACTAGGGGTCAATGGGGGTTGGGTGCCAAGGGACGTTGAGTTCTAGCCCCACTAGGGGTCAATGGGGGTTGGGTGCCAAGGGACATTGGGTTCTAGCCTCACTAGGGGTCAGTGGGGGTTGGGTGCCAAGGGATGTTGGGTTCTAGCCCCACTAGGTGTCAGTGGGGGTTGGGTGCCAAGGGACATTGGGTTCTAGCCCCACTAGGGGTCAGTGGGGGTTGGGCACCAATGGATGTTGGGTTTTAGCCCCTTAGCGGTCAATCGGGGTTGCCTCTTTGGAAATTCCCGCCACTGAGAATCATGGGATTTTCCCAAACTGGTGCCCCCCATCCGAGCCCCAGGGCGCGTATGAAGCCAGGAACTGTGGCAGGATTTGGGAAGGGAGGAAATGGCCCGGGAGTTGGACCTTTGCTCCGTTCTGGGAGCTGGGAGTAACAGCAGGGCGACAAACCTGTGACGTCACAGGGGGAAGGGGCAGGACGCCTGGGTTCTATTCCCAACCCTACTCGTGACCTGGAATCTGCGGAGCACCAGGAGGGCCCTGAGCTCGGGCAATGGTCCCTTTGAAAGGAAATGGGCAGGGCGAGCCCGGCCACACAATGCTGAGAAGACGGGATCTCAAGCCTCATGCACACGAAAACCTGCCCCAAGTGCTGGGAGACTCTGCCCCCAGGGGCGAGGTCGAGTGGAGTCGCCTCTCCCCCTTGGCTTACCCTTGCTCTCCGCTCCCTCAGGGCCATGCAGCGGCCCCGCTGCGGTGTCCCGGACAAGTTCGGGGCCGAGATCAAGGCCAACGTTCGGCGCAGACGCTATGCCATCCAGGGCCTGAAATGGGAGCACAACGAGATTACGTTCTGGTGAGAGGCCGCGGGGGGTGGGGGGTGGGGGCTGGGGGCGTAAGGGGTTGGAGGTGGGTGTGAAGGGGCAGGGAGTTGGGGGGCCATGGGGCTGAGGGGCCCATGGGGAAATGGGTGGGCTCTGGGGCTGCGGCAGGCAGGTTGGAGAAAAAGGGGCGATTTTGGGGGAGGTCTGTGAGGTAGTGATGGGGGGGCCATGGGGCAGTGAGGGAGCTGTGGGGCAGTGACAGGGGGCTGTAGGGAACCATGGGTCTGTGGGGCAGCGACAGGGCTGTGGGGGGCAGTGGGGTGGCTGGGGGGCAGTGAGAGGAGGTTGCAGGGAAGACAGTTGGGTGGCCGAAGGGCAGTGATGGGGGGCTGTGGGTGTGGGACAGTCGGGTGGCCATGAGACCATGCCGGGGGGGGGGCACTGTGGAGCAGTGAAGGGGGCCAGGCGGCAGTTGGGGGCATGGGACAGTGACGGGGGGGGGGGCGTACAGTGACCATGGGGCAGCAATGTGAGGGAGCCAGGCAGGTCTGACCCAGGCTCTCTCCCCCCACCCCCTGCCAGCATCCAGAATTACACGCCCAAGGTGGGTGAGGCGGCCACGTTCGAAGCCATCCGTCGGGCCTTTGGAGTGTGGGGGGCGGCCACGCCGCTGCGCTTCCGCGAGGTGCCCTACTCCCACGTGCGCCAGGGCCGGGCGCCACAGGCCGACATCATGATCTTCTTCGCCGAGGGCTTCCACGGTGACAGCACCCCCTTTGACGGGGAGGGGGGCTTCCTGGCCCACGCCTACTTCCCCGGCCCCCACATCGGCGGTGACACCCACTTCGACTTGGCCGAGCCCTGGACCATCCGCAATGATGACCTCAATGGCAAGTGGGGGGCTGGGAGCGGGTGGAGGGCTCGGGGGAAGGGAGACAGACTGGGTGTTGGGGGAGCGGCGGGAGAAGTCGTGGGGGGCTGGGAAGTGGGTGGAGGGCTCGGGGGAAGGGAGAGGGCATAGGGGGTTCAGGGTAGGCAGGGGGACAGACTGGGTGTTGGGGGAGCGGCGGGAGAGGTCGTGGGGGGCTGGGAAGTGGGTGGAGGGCTCAGGGGGAAAGGAGAGGGCATAGGGGGTTCAGGGTAGGCAGGGGGACAGACTGGGTGTCAGGAGAGCAGCGGGAGAGGTCGTGGGGGGCTGGGAGCGGGTGGAGGGCTTGGGGGGAAGGGAGAGGGCATGGGGGTTCGGGGTAGGCAGGGGGACAGACAGGGTGTCGGGGGAACGGTGGGAGAGGTTATGGGGGCTGGGAGCGCGGCAAGAAGGGGGTGGGGGAGTCAACAGGACTTTCTCTTCCAGGGACGGAGGGAGGCGAGGGAGGGGAGCAGAGCAGGGAAGGAGACGCTGGGAAAGTCCCCTCCCCCAGCTCATTGACTATGGGCTGACTATGGCGTCACTTCCCCTTTCCACATCGGTGGCAACCCCCCCAAATCCTCCCCTCTGGGGCCGCATGGGAACCGCTCCTGAGCCAGGCAGTCCTCGCGGGGCGGGATCATAGTCGGCACCTCCCAGAGGGGAAAGACCCCATGTCCCATTCCCTGCCCCCTGAGCCAGACAGTCCCCTGCTTTGGGGCTGGATTGGGCCAGTGCCCCATTCCCTACCTCCAGCCAGTCCCCCGCATGTCCCATTTCCAAGGGGTTTGTGGGAATTGAACATGCGGGACAGGGGCGATGATTTCACCTGTGCAGACGTGGTGGCGTCCCCATTCCCAGTTGGCCGTGGTGACATCCCTGCTACCGGGCGGACATGGTGTGTCCCCGGTCCTGGTGACATCCCGTTCTGGGGTGAATGTGGTGACGTCCCCGTTCCCAGGTGGATACGGTGAAGTCCCCGTTCCTGGGCGGCCGTGGTGACGTCCCCATCAGGCCGTGCCACATGCTGACGCTCCTGCTCCCCCAGGGAACGACATCTTCCTGGTGGCCGTGCACGAGCTGGGCCATGCGCTGGGGCTGGAGCATTCGAACGACCCCTCAGCCATCATGGCGCCCTTCTACCAGTGGATGGACACCGAGAACTTCGTGCTGCCGGACGATGACCTGCGCGGCATCCAGCAGCTCTACGGTGCGACCGTCCCCTGCCCTGAAACTGTAAACCCTGCCCATTGGCGAGGCACGCAGGAGCGTGTGACCACCCAACTTCTAACCCACCAACAGGGCACCTGCGGCTTCACAGTGCAGGGGGCCCTGCCCTTCTCTGGGGGTGTGACCCGCATCCTCACCCCTGACCTTAACCTTTAACTCCTTTGGGTGTGACACTGCCTCGCCCTTCATGCTGACATCCCAACCCCGGCCAGCAGCCCATAACTTCACCCCCTGAACCTCACCCTGAAAGACAGGGCACCCACAGCCCCCAGCACTGGGTGCATGGGGCACAACACCTACCCCCACCCAGACTCCCTCATAGTCCCTGACCCCTCCCCTCACAGGTTGCCCCCATCCACGGGAACCCCAATCTACTCCGCTCTCCATTAACCCTTTGTGTCCCTTTGCCCAGGGAGCAAGTCGGGGGTCCCCACCAAGGCCCCCCCGGTGCCCCGCACCACGGCGAGGCCCCATGTGCCTGACGAGCCCAACAACCCCCCCTATGGTCCCAACATCTGCGACGGCAACTTTGACACCATTGCTGTCCTGCGTGGGGAGATGTTCGTCTTCAAGGTGTGTGTGGGTTCTGTGGGTCAGGAGTGAGGGGCACCAGCAGAGCTGGGAGGTGGCAGGGTCGGGCTGGCAGGGGTCTGTGGGTTGGGAGTGAGGGGCCCTGGCAGAGATGGGGAGGGCCAGGGCTGGGCTAGCAGGGGCTGCGGGTCGGGAGTTAGGGGCACCAGCAGAACTGTGAATTTCTCTGGTCCCAGGAGCGCTGGTTCTGGCGGGTCCGGAATAACCGGGTCATGGATGGGTATCCACTCCCCATTGGCCAGTTCTGGGTCGGTCTCCCGGCATCAATCAGCACGGCCTATGAGAGGAAAGACGGGAAATTTGTCTTCTTCAAAGGTACCAGAATGCGGGGCCTTCTCCTGGGGGGAGGCAAGCTGGGGGTGGGGGTGGGGGATGGGGCCTTTCCCCCCAGGGCTGACCCTGCCCTCACGGTCTGCAGGTGACAAGCACTGGGTGTTTGATGAAGCCATGCTGCAGCCTGGGTACCCCAAACCTCTCCGGGAGCTGGGCCGGGGGCTCCCCACTGATCGCATCGATGCTGCCCTCTTCTGGATGCCCAGCGGGAAAACCTACTTCTTCCGGGGCAACAAGTCAGTGCGAGTCGTCCCCCATGCAACCCCTTCACTGGGACTCCTTGGGGTCCACCTGCACTGTCAAAGCGTGCCCCGCTGAGACCCCCATCTCTGTGCCCTGGGGTCCCCCTGTGCTGTCAGTGCCCCCCAGAGCATCCCCCACTGGGAACCCCACTCCCCAATCCAGGGTCCCCCTGGGCTGTCAGTGCCCCCCCAGAGAGCCACCCTCTGGGACCCCCCACTCCTCACCCCGGGGTCCCCCGTGCTGTCAGCACCCCCCAGAGATTCCCTCCACTGGGACCCTGACCAATGGTCCCTCCAATTTTTGACGGGCTGTGTGCGCAAAAAATTTCTTCTGTGCAAATTGTGCGCGCGGTGTGTCACCGTGTGTGCGGGGTTTTGGATCTGTGTGCGCGTGCCCAGCTCAGAGGGAACAGTGACCTCCACCCTGGCATCCCCCTGTGCCGTCAGAGCCTCCCAGAGATCCCCCCGCTGGGACCCCCCACTCCCCATCCTGGGGTCCCCCTGTGCCGTCAGAGCCTCCCAGAGATCCCCCCGCTGGGACCCCCCACTCCCCATCCTGGGGTCCCCCTGTGCCGTCAGAGCCTCCCAGAGATCCCCCCGCTGGGACCCCCCACTCCCCATCCTGGGGTCCCCCTGTGCCGTCAGAGCCTCCCAGAGATCCCCCCGCTGGGACCCCCCACTCCCCATCCTGGGGTCCCCCTGTGCTGTCAGAGCCTCCCAGAGATCCCCCCGCTGGGACCCCCCCACTCCCCATCCTGGGGTCCCCCTGTGCTGTTAGCGCCCCTCCAGAGAGCCCCCCGCTGGGATCCCTCCCTTCATTGTCCCCTCCCCCGCAGATATTACCGTTTCAATGAGGAGAGCCGCTCAGTGGATGCCGAGTACCCCAAGAATGTCGCCGTCTGGGAGGGGATTCCTGAGTCACCCCGTGGGGCCTTCATGGGCAGTGATGAAGGTATGGCGGGGACGTGGGGGACAAAGTGGGGAGAGCGCTTCGGCCGAGCCCCACCTGGCTGGGAATTCTGTGGGGAGGCATGGGGAGAGCCCGGGGTGATGCGGGGAGGCGAGTGGTGGGACTTTTGGGCCGTGGGGTCCCCACCCAGGCTCTGACCTCGCCAGGAGGGTCGATAGGGCTCGGGGCAGCGGTGGGGGAGGGACTTTGAGGGACACGGCTGATTAGCCTCTGCTTTATTCCCCTCTTCCCGCCACTCCTCACCCATCCCATCCCATCCCATCCCGGTCCCCCCGTCCATCTCCTCCCCTGTCTGGTCCTGTGTCCATCTCCTCCTTGCTTGACTCTGTGTCTGTATGTCTTCTGACGCATCTGGCTGCGTATCCATCTGTCCGTCTCCTCCCTGTCTGGCCTGTGTCCGTCCGCCCCTCTCTTCCCTGTCCATCTCTCTCTCTCTGTCCTCTTCTCCCTGTGTCCGCATGTCCGTCTCCTCCCGCCTGTCTATCCCCGTTCTGACCGTCTCCTCCCGTCCGCGTGTCTCTTCGCCCCGCTCCCCCCCCGGCTACGCAGCCTTCACCTATTTCTACAAGGGCGGCCGCTACTGGAAGTTCAACAACCAGCAGCTGCGGGTGGAACCGGGCTACCCCAAGTCGGCGCTGCGGGACTGGCTAGGCTGCAGGGGCGGCCGGCGCGAGGACGAAGAACGGGAGGAGACCGAGGTCATTGTCATCGAGGTGGACGAGGCGGGAGGCGGGGCGGTGGACCTGGCTGCCGTGGTGCTCCCCGTCATGTTGCTGCTCTGCGCCCTGGCGCTGGGTGCCGCCGTCCTGGTCTTCAAACGCCGCGGGACCCCCAAGCGGCTGCTGCACTGCCAGCGCTCCCTGCTGGACAAGGTGTGAGGGGTGGGGCTCCCCAGCCCTGCCCACCTCCCTGGCCCCACCCCCTGCTGGACAAGGTGGGGGGCGGGGTTCCCCTGGCTCCTCCCCAGCTCCGCCCCCCTGCTGCACAGCCAGCGCTCCCTGCTGGACAAGGTGTGAGAGGCGGGGCTTCTCTCTGGCTCCTCCCCTTAAGCTCCTCCCCTTCCCTGCTGGACAAGATGTGAAGGGTGGGGGCTTCCCCTTGGCACCTCCTCCTTTCTGACATTCCTTTCTCCCCCACCCCCGAAGCGTGCTGAGCGCGCTCAGTAGCCTGCGGGGTGACCCCTGACCCCCTCCTCTTGTGTAACCATGTGTCCTTTGACCTCCTGGGAAAGGTCAAAGTTCAGGTCCTTCAGCTTCCCCTATGACCTCTCAACTTTCACCTCACCAGAGGGGAACCCAATGGGAGACAGCAGTGTGATTGCCTCCCCAAAGGTCATGCTGGCTCCTCCCCCAAGTCTTGGGCTCATGACCTAGCCAATCAGCTTGGCTCTATTTCCCCTGTTTGTTGGGTTGGGTTGGGCTGAATCTCCCATTGGTCTGTGTACAAAGTTGGGGGCAGGGCCATCTGTGGAATGGAGGACCTTGGTTGGCCCTCAGGTACTTTAGACAGGGCCTTGGGAACCTAAGGGTGGAGCCACAGAGGGGGAGGGGCCATAAGCACCATGGGGGTGGAGCTAGTAAAAGAGGGATGGCATTTGGCTGAAGGGGGCGGGGCTTTAGCATTAAATGGCCGGGTCTATGCAGATAAGGGGGCTTTGCATTCCAGTGGGCTGGGCTACACAGATGAGGGGGCTTTGCATTCTAGTGGGTGGGTCTATGCAAACAAGGGGACTTTACATTACAGTGGGCGGGGCTATGCAGATGACGGTTGCCATGCAGTACAATGGGCAGAGCTAGGTCAAACCAAGGTCAAACCCAGGGTGTTCTAATGGGCATGGCTAGAGGAGCAGGGGATGATGGGAAAACAGGCAGGGTGCTCATGGGGCAGCATGATGTATTTGGGGGCAGAGCCAAAGGAAGGGGGTGGGGCCTTATTTTGCCCCCACTTTCCTACAGGGCCACAAACAGGGCGGCAGGGAATCTTGCACCCCCCCCCATCCTGACTAATAGGGGACCACAGCCCAGTAGGGGTCACCGAGGTGTCAGAGACCATCCCATAGGATCTGCCGGAAAGAGTCCCTGTGGGGGGTAGGGACCATGGCTGGATCCAGTTTGGGATGAATGGGGCAGATGGGGGGCTGGTTAGGGGGTGCACTGTGGGCCCGGTTTGGGGGTATATGGGCTGGTTCAGTGGAGTAAGGGTCAGGTTTAGGGGTCCCCTCCTCTTTCCTCTGCAGTGTTGGGGAGGGGTCTCATTGGGGGATTTTTGTTTGGGTTTTTTTAAATGTATAATTTTTGTAATAAAAAACTTAATTATTGTATAGAACAAAAGGCAATTAACTAAAATCAGTGTGTAAGCGGGGGAGGGGGTGGTGGTACAGGGGGATGCCCCACAATTCCCGCTGGCCGGGACAAGGGGCCTGCTTTGCCCCGCACCCGCTTCGCAGGGATTTTCACCCGGGTGTTTTGAAACCGTCGGATTAAAGTGCTTTCTGGGGGGAGGGTTGTTTTTTGTCTCTCTGGGTATTTTTCAATGTATTATTGTTATTAATTAATATTATTTTGCTATTGAGTCAGCGCGTTTCTGGGGACATCGTCTCAGTTGAATTGTTGGGCTTTTTATTAACGTGGCCGTGGGTTTTAGCAGGTATCGCTCGGGGAACGTACGTGCCGTGAAAACGCCCAGAGATTTCGGCTGCAGATATCACTCTTTGTAATAAACCCCCCTTTCTGAGGATTTATTATGATTTTGCTCTTAATATTCACCACCGATTGCTGGGGAAAGTGTATAAATCATGCGGGTAATTTCTGTTGGGCCGGCCAGCACAGTGGTTACTCTTCCATGACAGTAAGAACCCAGGGCAACTTGAATGAAATCCCAGGAATTGGGGTTGTTTGAACTTTCGGGGTGTGTGGGGGGGTATTAGCAATTTTCCCTATTTTTAAACCTCTAGCGTCTGGGGAAATTGAATAAAACTGGCAGCTGGTTTGCAGAGGCTTTTATTAGCAATTATTGGGCCATTAATAATTAACGGCTGTTATTAAAAGCCCCAGGACATTTTAACTATCTTCAGCAGGGAACTGGAATTAACAACTCATTAACCCCCAACTGCTGCATCCAAAATGCTGGTGTGACTGTTAAAAATGTCCCAGGAAATTACTGGCATTTGTGTTGGCTCTTAAGAATCAATATCCGTCCTATCGCGCCAGCGGCGGGGCCTTTCCTGGCTATTATTTCCAGATGGTCGGTTTGATGAAACCCAAGAGCGGGCACATTTAAGAAACAATCCGCGTTTGAATGGCTAAATAAATGGGGATTTTCAGATCCGCCCTCACTCCTCAAGAGACACCCCCATTTTCTAGGGACAATTCAGGCCTTTCTGCTCCTCTCTTGGGTGTCCTGCAGTTTCTTTGAGATATTTGTTATTAGTTGCAAAATCCTAATAACAAAGAAGTCATTTCCCAGGGGGATGGGGACTAAAAACGTGGTAGGAAAACGCCCAGTTCTGTTCTTGATCTGAGGAAAATCAATCTGAATAAATTGTAAGTCAAATTATCCAGAAATTCACCTGGTTTTGGTGTGATCTCGCCATCTCCAGGGTGGAAACAACAAAAGTGCAGGGATTTGATGGTTCAATTGTCCAGAGATTTCAGAATTATTCTGTCCCGCCTGGCAATGAAAACCCTGTGGGAGTTTCATACACAGCCGGATTTCTACACAATGTTGTGGTTTCATGTTATGATCTTCCTTGACTTACATCAGCGTTTTCCTGGGTACTGAATTACGACATTGCAGTTTTTCTTCCTCTTTCGCTGTTAGAAATAAACAAACCCCAGTTTTGGGAAGAATTGGATACACTGGGGGATTCTCAGTGCGTCCTTCCAGAATCTCTCTCCTTGTAACACAAACCTGGCTCCGGGGCCACTGGAAACATTTCCAGGGTCTTGTGTTTTCAAGTTGTTTGTTTCATTTGAAGGGATTTTTTTGGTTCATGTTGGCAAGCAGCTTTGGAGGAGAAAATTAGCCAAAAAATGGGGATTTGGGGACATTTGTCAGGGGATGTTTTTTTTTTTTTTTTAAGAAAAATCAAAATGAATAAAAAGTGATTTTTTTTTTTTGCAAATGAATTGAGTGCGTTTTCTAAAGGGTGAAGATAGAGGGGCAGTGGTAGGGCTGGGGGGATCCCAGGGCCGGGCTAGCAGGGGCTGTGGGTCGGGAGTGAGGGGCACCGGCAGGGCTGGGCGAGCAGGGGGCTGCAGGTCAGGATTGAGGGACACTGGCAGGGCTGGGCTAGCAGGGGGCTGCAGGTCGGAGGAGTGAGAGGCACCAGCAGAGCTGTGGGGGGCTGAGTCACCAAACCCACGGCTTGTGGCCCAGACACCGTGACGTGGGTCTAACCGCGATTTCCCCTATTGCAATCTCCTGCCGGATCCAAAAAGCCAGAAATCCCCGTCCCGCATCATCCCGCCGGCGCAGTACACAACAAACGGGGGTGGGGGCCGGCGGGGGCTCCAGGGCTGGAAACGGGGGGGGCCCAGCAAGGGGCACTGTCTTCCCTCCCCCCAGCCCTGGCTGCCATCCCCCAGTCCCGTGTGCCGGGCGCGGCGCCCACACGATGAAGTCAGACCAGCTGCTGTCGTGGCTGCACATCTGGAAGCAATTACAGCTGTTGGGGGAGGGGAGGGGGGAGTGCCTGGATTGCAAAACAGCCAAGTCTTCAAGGGGGGGGAGGGGAAATCCACCCCCCCACCCCGCACACACCAGCCACGAAACTCCAGCTGGCCCAAGTCACAGCCTCATGACTCGCCTGTGATGAAACACTCGGGAGACAGAGAAATGGGGAAAAACAACACACAACAACCAACAGCAGGGACTGCGGGTCGGGAGTGAGGGGCACCAGCAGAGCCGGCAGGGGGCAGGGCTGGGGGGGCACAGGCTGCGGGTCGGGAGTGAGGGGCACCAGCAGAGCCGGCAGGGGGCAGGGCTGGGGGGGCAGAGGCTGCGGGTCGGGAGTGAGGGGCACCAGCAGAGCCGGCAGGGGACAGGGCTGGGGGGGCAGAGGCTGCGGGTCGGGAGTGAGGGGCACCAGCAGGGCTGTGGGGGGAAGGGCCGGGCTAGAAGGGGACTGCGGGTCGGGAGTGAGGGGCACCGGCAGAGCCGGCAGGGGGCAGGGCTGGGGGGGCAGAGGCTGCGGGTCGGGAGTGAGGGGCACCAGCAGAGCCGGCAGGGGGCAGGGCTGGGGGGGCAGAGGCTGCGGGTCGGGAGTGAGGGGCACCAGCAGGGCTGTGGGGGGAAGGGCCGGGCTAGAAGGGGACTGCGGGTCGGGAGTGAGGGGCACCGGCAGAGCCGGCAGGGGCAGGGCTGGGGGGGCAGAGGCTGCGGGTCGGGAGTGAGGGGCACCAGCAGAGCCGGCAGGGGGCAGGGCTGGGGGGGCAGAGGCTGCGGGTCGGGAGTGAGGGGCACCAGCAGAGCCGGCAGGGGGCAGGGCTGGGGGGGCAGAGGCTGCGGGTCGGGAGTGAGGGGCACCAGCAGAGCCGGCAGGGGACAGGGCTGGGGGGCAGAGGCTGCGGGTCGGGAGTGAGGGGCACCAGCAGGGCTGTGGGGGAAGGGCCGGGCTAGAAGGGGACTGCGGGTCGGGAGTGAGGGGCACCGGCAGAGCCGGCAGGGGGCAGGGCTGGGGGGGCAGAGGCTGCGGGTCGGGAGTGAGGGGCACCAGCAGAGCCGGCAGGGGGCAGGGCTGGGGGGGCAGAGGCTGCGGGTCGGGAGTGAGGGGCACCAGCAGGGCTGTGGGGGAAGGGCCGGGCTAGAAGGGGACTGCGGGTCGGGAGTGAGGGGCACCGGCAGAGCCGGCAGGGGGCAGGGCTGGGGGGGCAGAGGCTGCGGGTCGGGAGTGAGGGGCACCAGCAGAGCCGGCAGGGGGCAGGGCTGGGGGGCAGAGGCTGCGGGTCGGGAGTGAGGGGCACCAGCAGAGCCGGCAGGGGGCAGGGCTGGGGGGGCAGAGGCTGCGGGTCGGGAGTGAGGGGCACCAGCAGAGCCGGCAGGGGGCAGGGCTGGGGGGCAGAGGCTGCGGGTCGGGAGTGAGGGGCACCGGCAGGGCTGTGGGGGGAAGGGCCGGGCTAGAAGGGGACTGCGGGTCGGGAGTGAGGGGCACCGGCAGAGCCGGCAGGGGCAGGGCTGGGAGGGCAGAGGCTGCGGGTCGGGAGTGAGGGGCACCAGCAGAGCCGGCAGGGGGCAGGGCTGGGAGGGCAGAGGCTGCGGGTCGGGAGTGAGGGGCACCAGCAGAGCCGGCAGGGGGCAGGCTGGGGGGGCAGAGGCTGCGGGTCGGGAGTGAGGGGCACCAGCAGAGCCGGCAGGGGGCAGGGCTGGGGGGGCAGAGGCTGCGGGTCGGGAGTGAGGGGCACCAGCAGAGCCGGCAGGGGCAGGGCTGGGGGGGCAGAGGCTGCGGGTCGGGAGTGAGGGGCACCAGCAGAGCCGGCAGGGGGCAGGGCTGGGGGGGCAGAGGCTGCGGGTCGGGAGTGAGGGGCACCAGCAGAGCCGGCAGGGGGCAGGGCTGGGGGGGCAGAGGCTGCGGGTTGGGAGTGAGGGGCACCAGCAGAGCCGGCAGGGGGCAGGGCTGGGAGGGCAGAGGCTGCGGGTCGGGAGTGATGAGTTCACCCAGGTTCCCAGCCCCACTCCCCCCGGTCTAACCAGCAGAGAACCAGGCGTCCTGGCCGGGCGTGGAAAGCAGTCCCAGAGACAGTCGCTGGGGGCGCAGGGATTTATTGGGGGGGGCTGCCCCGACGCAGGGCGGCCCCCTTGGGCTGCAGCTGGTTCTGTCTCTTGCTTTGCTTGGCCTCCTGCTGCTGGACCTGCCAGCGCTGCAGGCCTCGCTCCATCTCCTGGTCCAGCATGGCCACGCGCCGCTGGGGAGAGAGAGATGGGTGAGGGGGGCCCAGAGAACCCAGGAGTCCTGGCTCCCAGCCCGAGAGCAACGCCAGGGGATCCCAGCCCCACTGGGCTAGTCACCAGCTCCCACTCCCCTCCCAGAGCTGGGGAGAGAACCCAGGAGTCCGGGCTCCCAGCCCCCCTGCTCCAATCACCAGCCCCCACTCCCCTCCCAGAGCCAGAGAGAGAACCCAGGAGTCCGGGCGCCCAGCCCCTGGACCCCCCCAGCCTCCCACTCACCGCAAAGGCCTCGTCTTCCTGCCGCCGGCGGGTCTGGCCCTTCCACAGGGGGGCGGGGCGCCCGTCTGGGGAGATCCGAGAAGTCAGTGAACCCCATTGCCCCATCATGGAACCCAGGAGTCCGAGCTCCCGTCCCAGCCCCCACTCCTCCCAGCCCGTGGAGAGAACCCAGGCGTCCAGGGAGGCACGGTGGTAACAGAGGAAGATTCTCACCTACAAAGGACCAGTCAGGTAGATCCCGGAGGGGCCCGTAGCCGGCCGAGCTGGGGGCGAGTCCCTGCCTGGGGTGAAGGGAAAGGGGGTCACAATGAGCCCACAGTCCCCTGCCCCCTGCCGGTGCCCCCTGCTCCCGACCCGCAGCCCCCCGCCCCCTGCCGGTGCCCCCCGCTCCCGAACCGCAGCCCCCTGCCCCCGACCCGCAGCCCCCTTCCGGTGCCCCCCGCTCCCGACCCGCAGCCCCCCGCCCCCTCCCGGTGCCCCCCGCTCCCGACCCGCAGCCCCCTCCCGGTGCCCCCCGCTCCCGACCCGCAGCCCCCTGCCCCCGACCCGCAGCCCCCTCCCGGTGCCCCCCGCCCCCTCCCGGTGTCCCCCGCTCCCGACCCGCAGCCCCCCGCCCCCTCCCGGTGTCCCCCGCTCCCGACCCGCAGCCCCTTGCCCCCGACCCGCAGCCCCCTCCCGGTGCCCCCCGCTCCCGACCCACAGCCCCCTGCCCCCGACCCGCAGCCCCCTCCCGGTGCCCCCCGCTCCCGACCCACAGCCCCCTTCCGGTGTCCCCCGCTCCCGACCCGCAGCCCCCTCCCGACCCGCAGCCCCCTCCCGGTGCCCCCCGCTCCCGACCCGCAGCCCCCTGCCCCCGACCCGCAGCCCCCTCCCGGTGCCCCCCGCTCCCGACCCGCAGCCCCCTCCCGGTGCCCCCCGCCCCCGACCCGCAGCCCCCCGCCCCCTCCCGGTGCCCCCCCGCTCCCGACCCACAGCCCCCTCCCGGTGCCCCCCCGCCCCCGACCCGCAGCCCCCTGCCGGTGCCCCCCGCTCCCGACCCGCAGCCCCACTCACTGGGCTCTCCATTTCCCCACGGCCGGGCGGGCGGCGCCGCAGTGAATGTGCCGGGGGGCTGCGGCCAGGCGAGGCGCTGCGGGGGGGGGAAAGAGGGGTGTCAGTGAGATATGGGGGCTCCCCAATTGCCAGCCTGGGAATCCCCTCCCCCCACATCGCCCGCGCCCCGTTGATCTGACCCCGCCCCCACGCTAGATCTCTCCACATTCCCGTACCCAGCCTCCGGCCCAGGAGCGCTGCCATTTTCGGAAATGGGACAGGAAGTAGCGCTGGGACCATGTGGGAGGAATTTATAAAGTCCGTACGGCAGGGAGGATACAGGCGCCGCCATGTTAGAAATGGGAGCGCCCAAGGGGCGGCGCCATGTTCAGAATGGGAACCGTGGCATCCGCCATATTGGTGAAGTGGTCCGCCATTTTTGGCGTGGGAGCCGCCATGTTGGTTTGAAGGGAGATAGGCGCCGCCATGGTGGACACACAGGCTATGGGAACGGTATGGAAAGGGGTTTGCGGACCATTTTGGCACAAACTCGCAGGAGGGCGCCATCTTCCGGCCAGATATTGTGTATTAGCCACATTGAACGTGGAATTAATGGGGGTCGCCATCTTGAATATCCAAAGGCTGTGAGCCGCCATGTTGGTGAGGAAAATACAGGCAGCGCCATCTTGGTTAGGGAACTACATGACGTCGCTATATTTGGGAAGGAATTTAAAGGGGACAGCATCTTTGATGGAATTGTATAATTAGTTTGCTTTAACGGGCGCAGCCATCTTGATTTAGACAGTGGGCCTCCATTTTTTTTAAGGACAGTGATAGGCGCAGCCATTTTTGGGGAAGGGATTCATAGGGGCCGCCATATTGGTGAAGGATATTGTAGGGGCTGCCATGTTCGGACCGGAAATGATCGTAGCCGTCACCGTGGAAAGGCATTTTTGACCGTCGCCATCTTGATAAAGGAAATTAATGGGCGCCGCCCTCTTGTACCGTATGTGGGGAAGGCATCCACTGGGCGCGGCCATATTGGCTCGTTCCTGGCCTTGCAGTTTTCGCCGTCTTGAAAGTTTTCAGAGGAACAGCCGTGTTAGTCTGTATTCGCAAAAAGAAAAGGAGGACTTGTGGCACCTTAGAGACTAACCAATTTATTTGAGCATGAGCTTTCGTGAGCTACAGCTCACTTCATCAGATGTTTACCGTGGAAACTGCAGCAGACTTTATATACACACAGAAATCATGAAACAATACCTCCCCCCACCCCACTGTCCTGCTGGTAATAGCTTATCTAAAGTGATCAACAGGTGGGCCATTTCCAGCACAAATCCAGGTTTTCTCACCCTCCACCCCCCCACACAAATTCACTCTCCTGCTGGTGCTAGCCCATCCAAAGTGACAGCTCTTTACATAATCAAGTCGGGCTATTTCCTGCATAGATCAAGGTTTTCTCACATCCCCCCCACCCCCATACACACACAAACTCACTCTCCTGCTGGTAATAGCTCATCTAAACTGACCATTCTCCAGGTTTAAATCCAAGTTAAACCAGAACATCTGGGGGGGGGGGGTAGGAAAAAACAAGAGGAAACAGGCTACCTTGCATAATGACTTAGCCACTCCCAGTCTCTATTTAAGCCTAAATTAATAGTATCCAATTTGCAAATGAATTCCAATTCAGCAGTTTCTCGCTGGAGTCTGGATTTGAAGGTTTTTTGTTTTAAGATAGCGACCTTCATGTCTGTGATTGCGTGACCAGAGAGATTGAAGTGTTCTCCGACTGGTTTATGAATGTTATAATTCTTGACATCTGATTTGTGTCCATTTATTCTTTTACGTAGAGACTGTCCAGTTTGACCAATGTACATGGCAGAGGGGCATTGCTGGCACATGATGGCATAGATCACATTGGTGGATGTGCAGGTGAACGAGCCTCTGATAGTGTGGCTGATGTTATTAGGCCCTGTGATGGTGTCCCCTGAATAGATATGTGGGCACAATTGGCAACGGGCTTTGTTGCAAGGATAAGTTCCTGGGTTAGTGTTCTGTTGTGTGGTATGTGGTTGTTGGTGAGTATTTGCTTCAGGTTGCGGGGCTGTCTGTAGGCAAGGACTGGCCTGTCTCCCAAGACTTGTGAGAGTGTTGGGTCATCCTTTAGGATAGGTTGTAGATCCTTAATAATGCGTTGGAGGGGTTTTAGTTGGGGGCTGAAGGTGACGGCTAGTGGCGTTCTGTTATTTTCTTTGTTAGGCCTGTCCTGTAGTAGGTAACTTCTGGGAACTCTTCTGGCTCTATCAATCTGTTTCTTTACTTCTGCAGGTGGGTATTGTAGTTGTAAGAAAGCTTGACAGAGATCTTGTAGGTGTTTGTCTCTGTCTGAGGGGTTGGAGCAAATGCGGTTGTATCGCAGAGCTTGGCTGTAGACGATGGATCGTGTGGTGTGGTCAGGGTGAAAGCTGGAGGCATGCAGGTAGGAATAGCGGTCAGTAGGTTTACGGTATAGGGTGGTGTTTATGTGGCCATTGTTTATTAGCACTGTAGTGTCCAGGAAGTGGATCTCTTGTGTGGACTGGACCAGGCTGAGGTTGGTGGTGGGATGGAAATTGTTGAAATCATGGTGGAATTCCTCAAGGGCTTCTTTTCCATGGGTCCAGATGATGAAGATGTCATCAATATAGCGCAAGTAGAGTAGGGGCTTTAGGGGACGAGAGCTGAGGAAGCGTTGTTCTAATCAGCCATAAAAATGTTGGCATACTGTGGGGCCATGCGGGTACCCATAGCAGTGCCGCTGATCTGAAGGTATACATTGTCCCCAAATGTGAAATAGTTATGGGTAAGCACAAAGTCACAAAGTTCAGCCACCAGGTTAGCCGTGACATTATCGGGGATAGTGTTCTTGACGGCTTGTAGTCCATCTTTGTGTGGAATGTTGGTGTAGAGGGCTTCTACATCCATAGTAGCCAGGATGGTGTTATCAGGAAGATCACCGATGGATTGAAGTTTCCTCAGGAAGTCAGTGGTGTCTCGAAGGTAGCTGGGAGTGCTGGTAGCGTAGGGCCTGAGGAGGGAGTCTACATAGCCAGACAATCTGCTGTCAGGGTGCCAATGCCTGAGATGATGGGGCGCCCAGGATTTCCAGGTTTATGGATCTTGGGTAGTAGATAGAATATCCCAGGTCGGGGTTCCAGGGGTGTGTCTGTGCGGATTTGATCTTGTGCTTTTTCAGGAAGTTTCTTGAGCAAATGCTGTAGTTGCTTTTGGTAACTCTCAGTGGGATCATAGGGTAATGGCTTGTAGAAACTCGTGTTGGAGAGCTGCCGAGCAGCCTCTTGTTCATATTCCGACCTATTCATGATGACAACAGCACCTCCTTTGTCAGCCTTTTTGATTATGATGTCAGAGTTGTTTCTGAGGCTGTGGATGGCATTGCGTTCCGCATGGCTGAGGTTATGGGGCAAGTGATGCTGCTTTTCCAGAATTTCAGCCCGTGCACGTCGGCGGAAGCACTCTATGTAGAAGTCCAGTCTGCTGTTTCGACCTTCAGGAGGAGTCCATCTAGAATCCCTCTTTCTGTAGTGTTGGCAGGGAGACCTCTGTGGATTAGTATGTTGTTCAGAGGTATTTTGGAAATATTCCTTGAGACGGAGACGTCGAAAATAGGATTCTAGGTCACCACAGAACTGTATCATGTTCGTGGGGGTGGAGGGGCAGAAGGAGAGTCCCCGAGATAGAACAGCTGCTTCTGCTGGGCTGAGAGTATAGTTGGATAGGTTAACAATATTGCTAGGTGGGGTGAGGGAACCATTGCTGTGGCCCCTTGTAGCATGTAGTAGTTTAGAAAGTTTAGTGTCTTTTTTCTTTTGTAGAGAAGCAAAGTGTGCGTTGTAAATGGCTTGTCTAGTTTTAGACGCGCTATCTCAGAGTGAAGTTTGTGTGGAAGGTTGGTTCTTTATGAGAGTATCCATTTTTGAGAGCTCATTCTTAATCTTTCCCTGTTTGCTGTAGAGGTATCCACGGGAAAGTGTATCCACGGGAAGCCAGAAGAGTCAATTCGCGGACTCTCCTTCCCGTCCCCCCGAGATGAAGTGAGTTCTGCCCAGTCTCAGCCTGGGCTCAGAGCCCGGACGCCGGGGTTCCTGCTGGGTGGATCCAGTGCGTTGGGCCACGGCAGACTGTGACTAGGGTGGACACGAACTGTGGGCCTCATGAACATGCAGCAGTTTCCAGCAGGCAGGATTTCAGTTAACCTGTGGAACTCACTGCCAGGGGATGGGCTGAGGTCAGAAGTAGAAGGGGGTTTGACACACAAGGAGCCACGTTCCTGGAAGCCAGGTCCAGCGACGGCCATTGGCCAAGCTAGTCAGGGACGCAGCCCCCTGCGCCAGATGGCCCCAGAGCTCGGGGTGAATCCCTGGATAATTGCCCTGGTCTGTTGGCAGCCTGGAGCCGGGGCTGGCTGGGCCGTTGCTCTGACCCTGCCTGGCCATTCTTTGGTTCTCTGTCCAGTATCCCTGAATGCCTGGGTCCCTTTTCTGCCCCCTTCCCATTCCCTGTGAGTGGGGGAGGGGGCAGGGCAAAGTCAGGGTCAGAGGTCACATAATTAATAGTTTGACTCATTGGTTATTAACTTTTGGCTAATTATTAATGAGGACGCCAATGAGCCTCACAGGCCTGGACTCCTGGGTTTGATCCCCAGCTATGGGTGCAAATGTCCCCATTGCGTGTAGATACTGTCAGGGGGGAAGCTTGCAGCATGGGGGCACTGTTGGAGGAGGAATCTCGCAGCATGGGGGCACTGTTAGGGGAAGCTTGCAGCATAGGGGGGCACTCTTGAAGGAAGCTTGCAGCATAGGGGGGCACTGTTGGAGGAGGCAGCTCACAGCGTGTGGGGTCACTGTCAGGGAAATTCACAGCTTGGGGGGCAATGTCAAGGAAGCTCGCAGTGAGGGGGAAGCTCGCAGCATGGGTGGGGGGAAGCTCACAGTGGTGGGGCACTGTTGGAGGAGGAAGCTTGCAGCATGGGGGCTCGCAGTGGGCGCAGCTTGCAGTATGGGGGCATTGTCAGGGAAGCTCGCAGCAGGTGCGGGGGAAGCTCGCAGCACTTATCTCCCCTGTCACGCTGCTGGCTCCCCTCCAGGGACCTTGGACCCGGCCCAGGGCCCAGCCCCCCCTTGTCAAGTTAAAGTCTCTGCCCCTCCCGGCTCTTCCTCTTTCTGCGAGGGGACGGAGGGGAACGTGCCAGGAGCGGTGAGTGTCTGTGCAGAGCCCTGGGGCCTCGCCTCCCGCCCCCGCAGAGCTGGGAGAGAACCCAGGAGTCCTGGCTTCTAGCCCCACTGCTCTACCCACTAGCCCCCACTCCGCTCACAGAGCTGGGGAAGAGAACCCAGGAGTCCGGGCTCCCAGCCCCCTGCTCTAACGCACTAGCCCCCCCGTTTCCCCTCTCCCCTATCTCCCTGCTGGGGGGCTGTCTGATGAGATTGGCGCCCCCTAGAGGGCAAAGGCCCCATGTCCCATCCTGCGCCCCCCCACCCTAACCCCTTCTCTCCCCTCTGCAGCCATGGCGCCCACCCCGCACTACGCCCCGGCCCCGCCGCAGGAGCCCGCCAGCCCCCCGGAGCCCCCCGTCAAGCTGCAGCGGGAGATCTCGCTGCTGAGCGGCATCTGCCTCATCGTGGGCAACATGATCGGGTCGGGCATCTTCGTCTCGCCCAAGGGGGTGCTCCTGCACAGCGCCTCCTATGGGCTGGCGCTGGCCGTGTGGGCCGTGGGCGGCCTCTTCTCCGTCTTCGGGGCGCTGTGCTACGCCGAGCTGGGCACCACCGTCACCAAGTCGGGGGCCAGCTATGCCTACATCCTGGAGGCCTTCGGGGGGGCTGGCGGCCTTCGTCCGCCTCTGGGCCTCCCTCCTCATCATCGAGCCCACCAGCCAGGCCGTCATCGCCCTCACCTTCGCCAGCTACATGGTGCAGCCCGTCTTCCCCAGCTGCCCGGGGCCCTACGCCGCCCACCGCCTGCTGGCCGCCGTCTGCATCTGTGAGCGGGGGCTGGGGGCCGCAGGGAGGGGCACCGGCAGGGCTGGGGGGGGACAGGGCTGGGCATGGGGGGGCTGTGGGGCGGGAGTGAGGGGCAGCGGCAGGGCTGGGGGGGCAGGGGGCTGTGGGTCAGGAGTGAGGGGCAGCGACAGGGCTCGGGGGGTAGGGGGCTGCGGGGTGGGAGTGAGGGGCAGCGGCAGGGCTCGGGGGGCAGGGCGCTGCGGGGCAGGGGGTGAGGGGCAGCGGCAGGGCTCGGGGGGTAGGGGGCTGCGGGGTGGGAGTGAGGGGCAGCGGCAGGGCTGGGGGGGCAGGGCGCTGTGGGTCAGGAGTGAGGGGCAGTGGCAGGGCTCGGGGGGCAGGGGGCTGCGGGGCAGGAGTGAGGGGCAGTGGCAGGGCTCGGGGGGTAGGGGGCTGCGGGGTGGGAGTGAGGGGCAGCGGCAGGGCTCGGGGGGTAGGGGGCTGCGGGGTGGGAGTGAGGGGCAGCGGCAGGGCTGGGAGGGCAGGGGGCTGCGGGGCAGGAGTGAGGGGCAGCGGCAGGGCTGGGGGCTGCGGGGCAGGAGTGAGGGGCAGCGGCAGGGCTGGGGGGGCAGGGGGCTGCGGGGCAGGAGTGAGGGGCAGCGGCAGGGCTCGGGGGGTAGGGGGCTGCGGGGTGGGAGTGAGGGGCAGCGGCAGGGCTCGGGGGGTAGGGGGCTGCGGGGTGGGAGTGAGGGGCAGCGGCAGGGCTCGGGGGGCAGGGCGCTGCGGGGCAGGGGGTGAGGGGCAGCGGCAGGGCTCGGGGGGTAGGGGGTTGCGGGGTGGGAGTGAGGGGCAGCGGCAGGGCTGGGGGGGCAGGGGGCTGTGGGTCAGGAGTGAGGGGCAGTGGCAGGGCTCGGGGGGCAGGGCGCTGTGGGTCAGGAGTGAGGGGCAGTGGCAGGGCTGGGAGGGCAGGGGGCTGTGGGGCAGGAGTGAGGGGCAGCGGCGGGGCAGGGGGCTGCGGGGCAGCAGTGAGGGGCAGTGGCAGGGCTCGGGGGGGCAGGGGGCTGCGGGGCAGGAGTGAGGGGCAGCGGCAGGGCTGGGGGGGCAGGGGGCTGTGGGTCAGGAGTGAGGGGCAGTGGCAGGGCTCGGGGGGCAGGGCGCTGTGGGTCAGGAGTGAGGGGCAGTGGCAGGGCTCGGGGGGCAGGGGGCTGCGGGGCAGGAGTGAGGGGCAGTGGCAGGGCTCGGGGGGCAGGGGGCTGCGGGGCAGGGGGTGAGGGGCAGCGGCAGGGCTCTGGGGGCTGCGGGTCGGGAGTGAGGGGCAGCGGCAGGGCTGGGAGGGCAGGGGGCTGCGGGGCAGGAGTGAGGGGCAGCGGCAGGGCTGGGGGCTGCGGGGCAGGAGTGAGGGGCAGCGGCGGGGCTGGGGGGGCAGGGGGCTGTGGGTCAGGAGTGAGGGGCAGCGGCAGGGCTCGGGGGGTAGGGGGCTGCGGGGTGGGAGTGAGGGGCAGCGGCAGGGCTCGGGGGGTAGGGGGCTGCGGGGTGGGAGTGAGGGGCAGCGGCAGGGCTCGGGGGGCAGGGCGCTGCGGGGCAGGGGGTGAGGGGCAGCGGCAGGGCTCGGGGGGTAGGGGGCTGCGGGGTGGGAGTGAGGGGCAGCGGCAGGGCTGGGGGGGCAGGGTGCTGTGGGTCAGGAGTGAGGGGCAGTGGCAGGGCTCGGGGGGCAGGGCGCTGTGGGTCAGGAGAAAGGGGCAGTGGCAGGGCTCGGGGGGCAGGGGGCTGCGGGGCAGGAGTGAGGGGCAGTGGCAGGGCTCGGGGGGCAGGGGGCTGCGGGGCAGGGGGTGAGGGGCAGCGGCAGGGCTCTGGGGGCTGCGGGTCGGGAGTGAGGGGCAGCGGCAGGGCTGGGAGGGCAGGGGGCTGCGGGGCAGGAGTGAGGGGCAGCGGCAGGGCTGGGGGGGCAGGGGGCTGCGGGGCAGGAGTGAGGGGCAGCGGCAGGGCTGGGAGGGCAGGGGGCTGCGGGGCAGGAGTGAGGGGCAGCGGCAGGGCTGGGGGGGCAGGGGACTGCGGGGCAGGAGTGAGGGGCAGCGGCAGGGCTGGGGGGGCAGGGGGCTGCGGGGCAGGAGTGAGGGGCAGCGGCAGGGCTGGGAGGGCAGGGGGCTGCGGGGCAGGAGTGAGGGGCAGCGGCAGGGCTGGGGGGGCAGGGGGCTGCGGGGCAGGAGTGAGGGGCAGCGGCAGGGCTGGGGGGGCAGGGGACTGCGGGGCAGGAGTGTGGGGCATCATCTTCTCTCTCTCTCCTCCTCCGCTCTGGCTGTCACTCGCCCTTTGGCCCAGTCTCGCTCCTTGGACTCCTCCAACCCTGTAGGAAACCCCCACTGGCAGAGAAGGAACCCCGGCGTCCTGGCTCCCAGCCCGCACTCTGAGCCCGCGGCGGAGGGATGCTGGGCTTGGCGAGTGTGGGGCTCTGTCCGGCCGGCTGAGCCCACGGGGGGCAGGGGGTTGTGGGCTGGGCTCGGCTGATGGCCCCGCTGCTGAGTCGGGGATTCATTGCCGGATCCAGCTGCCGGAAAACGCCAAGTCAGGCCCCCACATTGCACCACCCCGTCACGCGGGCCTGCATGGGGGGCTGGGACGGCAGGGGCTGCGGGTCAGGAGTGAGGGGCATGGCGGGCGGGTGGGGGGCAGGGCCAGGCCGGGAGGGGGCTGTGGGGTGGGAGTGAGGGGCATGGCGGGCGGGTGGGGGGCAGGCCCAGGCCGGGAGGGGGCTGCGGGGTGGGAGTGAGGGGCATGGCAGGCGGGTGGGGGGCAGGGCCAGGGCGGGAGGGGGCCGTGGGGCAGGAGTGAGGGGCATGGAGGGCGGGTGGGGGGCAGGACCAGGCCCGTGGGGGGCCGTGGGTCAGGAGTGAGGGGAATGGGGGGTGGGTGGGGGGCAGGGCCAGGCCCGTAGGGACCCGTGGGGGGCCATGGGGTGGGGGTGGGGGGCAGGGCCGGCCCCGTGGGGGGCTGTGGGGCGGGAGTGGGGGGCGGGTGGGGGGCAGGGCCAGGCCCGTAGGGGGCCATGGGACGGGAGTGAGGGGCATGGGGGGCGGGTGGGGGCAGGGCTGGGCCCGTGGGGGGCCGTGGGGCGGGTGTGTCTGGGCCCAGCCGGAGAGGGGCAGGAATCTCTGGCCATGTCCCTGGCTGCCCCCGGTGCTCGGCCCAGCCCCCAGGGCCCAGCGCCAGGATGGCGGGGGGGGGGGCACTGGCCCCCCCCTCCCCCGGGCCGGGTCCAGCCGGGTTTATGAGTCTCCCAGTCACAACACGCCTGGGGAAAGATCAAGGCTGACGGGAAGTGGAGGAAAACAACAGGGAGGGGTGTGGGGCCCAGCGCCAGGGAGAGGACCCAGGAGTCCGGGCTCCTAGGGCCCCCTGCTCTGACCCACCAGCCCCTACTCCCCTCCCAGCGCCAGGGAGAGGACCCAGGAGTCCTGGCTCCCAGCCCCCATGCCCCGCTCTAACCACGAGCCGCCACTCCTCTCTGGGAGACAGGAAAGAACCCAGGCATCCGGGGCGTGCAGGGGGCTCTGGGGCGACTCAGGGGGTCTCACGCTCTCTTGTCCCCCCAGGTCTCCTGACGTTCGTTAATTGCGCCTACGTGAAATGGGGGACGCGGGTGCAGGACGTCTCTACCTACGCCAAGCTGCTGGCGCTGCTGGCCGTGATCGTCGCCGGCGTCGTGCGCCTGGCACAGGGTAGGGCAGCCGGTGCCCCCCGGCCCTGCCCCCGGGGCCCCTCAGCCCTGCCCCGGGGCCCCTCGCCGGCCCTGCCCCCGGAGCCCCTCAGCCCCTGCTGGCCCTGCCCCCGGGGCCCCTCAGCCCCGCCCCGGGGCCCCTCGCCGGCCCTGCCCCCGGGGGCCCTCAGCCCCTGCTGGCCCTGCCCCCGGGGCCCCTCAGCCCCGCCCCGGGGCCCCTCGCCGGCCCTGCCCCCGGGGGCCCTCACCCCCTGCTGGCCCTGCCCCCGGGGCCCCTCAGCCCCGCCCCGGGGCCCTCACCCCCTGCTGGCCCTGCCCCCAGGGGCCCTCACCCCCTGCTGGCCCTGCCCCCGGGGGCCCTCAGCCCCGGCCCACAGCCCCCGGCGCCCCTCACCCCCCGACCCACAGCATGTGCCCCCCACAGCCCTGCCCGTGCCCCCCAGCCGGCCGACTCCCTGCCTCCCCCTGCAGGACACTCCGAGCACTTCGCTGACCCCTTCGCGGGCTCCTCGCTGGCCGTGGGGGACCTGGCCCTGGCCCTCTACTCGGCCCTCTTCTCCTACTCGGGCTGGGACACCCTCAACTTCGTCACTGAGGAGATCAAGGACCCCGAGAGGTGGGTGCTGCTCCCTGGGGGCCGGGCCTGCCCCACAGATCTGGCCCGCTGAGCTTGGACCGGTCCCACCCCTGCAGCTTGCCCCATAGATCTGCCCCCGCTGAGCTGGTGCATGACCCATCCTCAGCCTGCCCCATAGATCCTCCCTGCCACTACTGAGCTGGGACTTGACCCGTCCCCCAGCCTGTGGGGCAGGGGGTGTGGCCTGGAGCCATGGGGCCCCCCCCCGTGACTGGGGAGCAGAGGGGGGCTGCTCCAGGAAGAAGGGTCTTGGCTTTCCCTTCGCTTTGTTGCCCCAGTTCATTTGCGGGGTGTTTAACTCCCCACCTGGCATGTTGGCCCCCAAGCTGCCTCGGGGATTGGACCGGGGGCTCCTCATTGGGACGCCCCAGGGTCAGTGAGTTGCAAGGACTGAGGGGGTTGGGAGGTGAGTGCAGGGGGCCCGTGGGGAGTCCATGGGGGGCTGGTTTGGGAGGTTGGAGGGGGGTCTATGCAGGAGTCGGGTTGGGAGGTGATGGGGAGGTGTGGGGGGGGCCGGGGTGGGAGGGGACTTGGGGGGCATGTTGGGAGGTGAGGAGGGGCTGTGGGGGCCGGGCTGGGAGGCGAGGGGGGGTTCATGGGGGGGCAGGGACGGGGAGGCGAGGGGGTACATGGGGGGGGCGGGAGGCGAGGGGGTTCGTGGGGGGCCAGGGAGGGAGGTGAGGGGTTCGGGGGGGCCAGGGCTGACCAGCTGCGAGGCTCCAGCTCTGACCTGGCTCCGGCCCCAGGAACCTGCCGCTGGCCATCGGGGTCTCCATGCCGGTGGTGACGGCCATTTACCTGCTGACCACGTGGCCTATTACACGGTGCTGGCGCCCGGCGAGCTGCTGGCCAGCGACGCCGTGGCTGTGGTGAGTAGCGGGGGGCGGGGGGCAGGGCGTGGGGGGACCCCCCGGCCGGGCTCTCACCCCCCGTCTCCCCACAGAGCTTCGCCGACCGTGTCTTCGGCATCTTCAACTGGGACCATCCCCCTGGCCGTGGCCCTGTCCTGCTTCGGGGGGACTGAACGCCTCCATCCTCGCCCGCCTCCAGGTGCCCCCCCGCCCCCCAGGTCCCCCCACCCCGCAGCCCCCAGTGCCCCCTGCCTCGGACCTGCAGCCCCCCCTGCCCCGCAACCCCCACCAGTCCCCGTCCCACGGCCCCCAGTGCCCCCTGCCTCCGACCTGCAGCCCCCCAGTGCCCCCACGCCCCACAGCTCCCCCACCCCGCAGCCCCCGTCCTGCAGCCCTCTGCCTCCAACCTGCAGCCCCCCAGTGCCCCCCGGCACCCCCTGCCCCCCACCCTGCAGCCCCTCTGTGCCCCCATCCCGCAGCCCCCAGTGCAGCCCCACAGTGCCCCCCACCCCTGACCCGCAGCCCCTGGCATCCCCCTCCCATGACCCCCAGACCCTGAGTGCCCCCCACCCCCACGACCCCCAGCCCCTCTGCACCCCACACCCCCTGACACTCTGCTCTGCCCCAGGCTGTTTTTCGTGGGCTCGCGGGAGGGGCACCTGCCCGACGCCCTCTGCATGATCCACGTGGAGCGATTCACCCCCGTGCCGGCCCTGCTCTTCAACGTGAGCCCCACGCGCCGGGGGGGCGCGGGATGGACCATCCCCCGTGGGGGGGTATGGGATGGACCACGGCTGGGGCCACGGGCCAGACCATTCCCCATGGGGGGGTATGGGATGGACCACGGCTGGGGCCTCGGGATGGACCATTCCCCATGGGGGAGTATGGGATGGACCACGTCAGGAGCCATGGACGGACCATTCCCCACGGGGGGGCATGGATAGACCACAGCTGTGGCGACGGGCCAGACCATCCCCCAGGGTTTGCCATGGGACCGATCATACCCATGGGCCAGATCACGGCTAGGGGCAAGGGTGGGGGAAAGGGACAGACTACAGACCACGATGGGTTATGGGAGACACCACCCCACAAGGGCAGATTTCACACCCTGGAAGAGTCCAGTTTTCCTGGAGGCCCAGGGGTTGTGGAATGCAATGGGAAAATCCATTTGCCTGAGCTAGTGGGGGCAGGAGTCAGGTCAGTCCATTCCCTCCACCACCCACGCTTGAGGGCATCCCTTGGGACAGTCCATCCATGCCCCTGATGGGGGGGGCACTATCCCACGGATCAGTCCATTGCCCTGTCTCTAAGGGGGGGTGTGTTCCTGTGGGTCAGCCCATTACCCCCAATGGGGAGGGTTGTCCCAAAGGTCAGTCCATCGCCCTGTCTTGGGAGGGGTGTGTCCCCCTTGGGTCAGTCCATCTCCCTGAGGGGGGTCTCCCCCTCTCCCAGGGGGCCATGGCTCTGGTCTATCTCTGCGTGGAGGACATCTTCCAGCTCATCAACTACTACAGCTTCAGCTACTGGTTCTTCGTGGGCCTGTCCATCGCCGGGCAGCTCTACCTGCGCTGGAAGGAGCCCGACAGGCCCCGCCCACTCAAGGTAAGGCCCCACCCCCTCCCACAATCCTCTGGGGGCAGTGTCTCCCCCTCTGACTCCCTGCCCATCCCACAATGCCTTGGGGCAGCGTCTCCCCCATGGGCTCCCTTCTTGGCCCACAATGCCCCGGGGCGGCCGCTCTCCCCTCGCCCCCCGGCCCCGCCGTGCCCCGGGGCGGCCGCTCTCCCCTCGCCCCCCGGCCCCGCCGTGCCCCGGGGCGGCCGCTCTCCCCTCGCCCCCCGGCCCCGCCGTGCCCCGGGGCGGCCGCTCTCCCCTTGCCCCCCCGGCCCCGCCATGGCCGCTCTCCCCTCGCCCCCCGGCCCTGCCGTGCCCCGGGGCGGCCGCTCTCCCCTCGCCCCCCCGGTCCCGCCGCCGGGCACGGCTGCTCTCCCCTCGCCCCCCCGGCCCCGCCATGGCCGCTCTCTCCCTCGCCCCCCGGCCCTGCCGTGCCCCGGGGCGGCCGCTCTCCCCTCGCCCCCCCGGTCCCGCCGTGCCCCGGGGCGGCCGCTCACCCCCTGGCCCCCCAGTCCCGCCGTGCCCCGGGGCGGCCGCTCTCCCCTCGCCCCCCCGGTCCCGCCGTGCCCCGGGGCGGCCGCTCACCCCCTGGCCCCCCAGTCCCGCCGTGCCCCGGGGCGGCCGCTCTCCCCTCGCCCCCCCGGTCCCGCCGTGCCCCGGGGCGGCCGCTCACCCCCTGGCCCCCCAGTCCCGCCGTGCCCCGGGGCGGCCGCTCTCCCCTCGCCCCCCGCCGTGCCCCGGGGCGGCCGCTCTCCCCTCGCCCCCCGGCCCCGCCGTGCCCCGGGGCGGCCGCTCTCCCCTCGCCCCCCCGGTCCCGCCGTGCCCCGGGGCGGCCGCTCTCCCCTCGCCCCCCGGTCCCGCCGTGCCCCGGGCGGCCGCTCACCCCCTGGCTGTCTCCCCAGTTGAGCATCGTCTTCCCGCTGTTTTTCTGCCTGTGCACCGTGTTCCTGGTGGCCGTCCCGCTCTACACCGACCCCCTCAACTCGCTCATCGGCATCGGCATCGCGCTCTCAGGGCTGCCCGTCTACTTCCTGCTGGTGCGGAGCCCGGACACCCGCCGGCCCCGCTGGCTGCGGGCGGCCGTGGGTGAGTGAGACCCGCCGGTGCCCCCCACTCCCAACCCAGAACCCCCCGGCCCCCCCCGCGCCCGACCCGCAGCCCCCGGCCCCCCCCGCTCCCAACCCACAGCCCCCAGGCCCCCCCCGCTCCCGACCCGCAACCCCCCCGGCCCCCCACGCTCCCGACCCGCAGCCCCCCAGCCCCGCCGGCCCCCCCCGCTCCCGACCCGCAGCCCCCCAGCCCCGCCAGCACCCCCCGCAACCCTCTGGCCCCCCACGCTCCCGACCCGCAGCCCCCCGGCCCCCCTCGCTCCCGACCGCAGCCCCCCTGGCGCCCCCCGCGCCTGACCCGCAGCCCCTGCCAGCCCAGCCCGGTGCCCCTCACTCCTGACCTGCAGCCCCTGCTAGCCCAGCCTTGGACCCCCCCAGCCGTACTATGCCCCTCACTCCTGACCCACAGCCCCCACTAACTGTCCCGCTCTCTCTGCAGCCGGCGTCTCCCGCCACATCCAGCTGCTGTGCCGGGCCGTGGTGACGGAGCTGGACCCTGACGACAGTCGCCCCAAATCCCAGTGACGGAGCCAGTGGGGAAGGGGCACCTTCCCTCCCCCCCAGACCCACTCCTCTTTAATTTATTGGCCCCCTCGGCCCTGGTGTCGGGGCACCACCAGCCCCGCCCTTGCCCCGGAAGCAGCTGCTACCAATAAACCAGCATCACTCCAGTCACAGCCGGCTCCGGGTGTCATCTGTCCGCTCCCTGGCCTCCCCCAGAGAACCCCACCTCTCCCCCCGGAGATCCCCTTCCTCCTCCTCTGCCCCACCACTGGCTTCCCAGTTCCCCCCATGCACTGTGCTCCCTGCCTCTCTCCTGCCCCATAGCCCCTTCTGCCTCCTGTCCCCCAACCTGGGAACGAGCCCCTCAATCTCGCCCGCACGCTCCCCCCAACAAGACCTCAGTCTGCGCACTCCCCTGCCCCCCAGTAGTAGAGGGGTCTCCAACCCTACCCCCCACCTCCCAAGCAGATTCCAATGGCACCAGCGGGTGGGTGATGAGTCCTTTATTGGCTCAGACCCACCCCCTGAGCAGAGTCCGGATTGGGGAGAGGTGGGTGCCCACTGGTGGCGGTTCTGAGGTCCTGGGGGTCCAGCGATGTCTGTGGGGCAGGTCTCAGCCCAGCGTGTCCTGCCAGGGCCTCTTTGGGCGGGGGCTGGAGCTGGTGCTACTGGCCCCACCCTCCTTCTGCTGCAAGGGGTTGTGGGAGAAGGTCTGGCGCAGAGGTCCTAGGGGGAGAGATGGGGTGAGATGGGGTGGGGGGGACACCCCTCTGGGGCAGTGGCCCGAGCATGCAGGGGGGTCCCATAGTTGCAGGGGTTGGGGGGGGGGGGGCACGGACCTTTTGCGGCCAGGGCGAGGTGATTCTTGACCCGCCGCTCGCGCTCCTGCAGCTGCTGGGCCAGCTGGGCGTCCTTCCAGCCTGCGCGGGACGGGAGGGAGGGGTTAGCCCCCGCCTGTGCTGAGCCCTCCTCCCCCGCCCCCCCGGGTCACTCACCGGCCCGCAGGCTCTGGACAAAGCCCTGGCGCGCGGGCAGCAGGGCCGGGTCATGCTGGACGCGGTCGGGGATGCGGAGCCGGGCGCGGATGGCCGGGACCCGCAGGAGCCCGACCTGCGCCAGGGAGAACAGGTTGGATGTCAGCCAGTAGGTGAAGACGGCCTGGGGGAGACGGGGCAGTGTCAGGTGGGTGCCGGGGGGAGATCGGGGCCAGGCCCCCTCCCCCCTCCGTCCTTCTCCCCCCCACGAGGCTCTCACCGTGGGGAAGCTGATGGTCAGTGGCAGGATCACCAGCGGCATCACCCGGAAAACCGTCTTCATCACCTTCAGGTTGGGGTTGTCCACCCCGGACTCCGCCCCCAGCTGCCGGGGGGGGGGGGGGGGGAACACATAGGGGACAGGGTTAGAGACAGGCGCCACCCCCAGAGATGCCCCCACCAAATGAAAAGCAACCCAACTGAGGCTCGTTTCCTGTAGGCCCTCTAGTATTCTTGTAACACCCCAGGCCAGAGCAGCCAACTGGCTCGTTGTTTCCTGTAGGCCCTACACTATTACTGTCCTGCCCTGGCCAGCTGGGTACGGCCGCCAACTGGCCCGTTATTTATGATCCTTTCTAGCATATTACTGTAGGTCCTACGCGATCGTCATTCCTCTGCTGGCCAGCCAGGAGTGCGAGAGCAGAGCCCCGCCCTTCACCCCCCACTTCCCTTCCCAGTGCGTTTACAGGAGCCCCACCGCTCTTTCTTTATTGTAGGTCCTATATTATTTTCATCCCTCTCCCAGGCAGTGGGGGCGCTCCAGCGTAATGAGCACAGTCCTGCCCTTCGCCCGTTTACAGCCAGCTCCTGGCTCCCTTGTTTCGTGTAGGTCCTACACTACCGCACCCCCCCCCCCCCAGGCTCACCTCCAGGATAAGCCACATGGTGCCGGTGACGACGAGGGGCAGGACGTAGAGGGGGTCGGCTGCCGTCAGATCCATGAACCACGCCAGGCCGCCGCTCTGCATGCTGGGCACGGGCAGGGCGGCCATCTCCCGCAGTGCGATGAAAAAGGAGATAAAGACGGGGGCCTGGAGCAGGGGCAGAGACGAGGGTCAGAGCCATGGAGAGATGGGGGGCTGTGGGTTGGGAGTAAGGGGCACCGGCAGGGCCAGGCTAGCAGGGGCTGCAGGTCGTGAGTGAGGGGCACTGGCGGGGCTGGACTAGCAGGGGGCTGCGGGTCAGCAGTGAGGGGCAGGGCGGGGCCTTAGGCAGGGGGCGGAGCCTTACCTGGACGAGGGGCACCAGGAACCCCCGTAGGGGGTTGACGTCGTGGGCCTTCTGGTACAGATTCAGTTCCGAATACAACTTGGAGACTGGGGGGAGGAAGGGGGAGTTAGGGGCTCGGCTCTGATCTCTCAGCCCTCCACAAACCCCCTCCCCTAAAGCCCCCAAGCTCCTCCCCCTCCCAATGTCTGCACTATCTCGGAGGCCCTTAGGCTTGACCCCAGGCGTCACCTTCCTGGCTCCCAAGCCCCGCCCTTGGCTCTAGACTCCACCCTTCAACCCTCAGGCTCCTCCCCCTCTTGCTGACTCCACCCACTTCCTGCCAAATTTCTACCCCCATCCCTTGTCTCCATCCCCTTTATCTCCCCACCCACCCCAGGTCCCTCCCCCTCCCTTGGCTCCGCCCCCAGCCCTCACACTCAAACTGGTTGCCGGAGCGCTTGGCGTCCTGCATGCGCTGCGTGAGCCGGGTGATCTCAGGCAGGTGGTTGTTCAGCTTGGCGGCCTCTCGCTGCCCCTTCACGATGAGCGGGAAGACCAGGCAGCGTGCCGCCACCGTGCCTGGAGAAGAGAGCGTTACCCACAATGCACCCGGCAGCGCGCCCCCACGTGCCTGGAGAAGAGACCGTTACCCACAATGCACAGGGCAGCGTGCCGCCACCGTGCCTGGAGAAGAGAGCGTTACCCACAATGCACCGGGCAGCGCGCCCCCACGTGCCTGGAGAAGAGAGCGTTACCCACAATGCACCGGGCAGCGCGCCCCCACGTGCCTGGAGAAGAGAGCGTTACCCACAATGCACCGGGCAGCGCGCCCCCCACGTGCCTGGAGAAGAGAGCGTTACCCACAATGCACCGGGCAGCGTGCCCCCCACGTGCCTGGAGAAGAGAGCGTTACCCACAAGGCACCGGGCAGTGCGCCCCCACGTGCCTGGAGAAGAGAGCGTTACCCACAATGCACCGGGCAGCGCGCCCCCACGTGCCTGGAGAAGAGAGCGTTACCCACAATGCACCAGACAGCGCGCCCCCCACGTGCCTGGAGAAGAGAGCATTACCCACAATGCACCGGGCAGCGTGCCCCCCACGTGCCTGGAGAAGAGAGCATTACCCACAATGCACCGGGCAGCGCGCCCCCATGTGCCTGGAGAAGAGAGCGTTACCCAGAATGCACCGGGCAGCGCGCCCCCACATGCCTGGAGAAGAGAGCGTTACCCACAATGCACCGGGCAGCGCGCCGCCACCGTACCTGGAGAAGAGAGCGTTACCCACAAGGCACCGGGCAGCGCGCCCCCCACGTGCCTGGAGAAGAGAGCGTTACCCACAAGGCAATGGGCAGACCTCCCCCGGGCCTGGTGGGGGAGATAGGATTACCCACAATGCACTGCACAGGCTGCCCCCATACTTTGGGGGGGGAGTGTTACCCACAGTGCATTGTTGGTAGCTCTCTCCGGACCTGGGGGTGACGCCCAGCGCCCCGCTATCCCAGCATGCCCCTCACCGGCCACAATGGCGCCCCACCAGGGCAGCCCCAGGTCGGCGTGCAGGAACTCCAGCAGGTTCTGGATCAGCCCCACGGGCGTGTAGGAGCCGAGCCCCAGCTCTGCCAGCCCCAGCTCTGGCACCTCCGCCAGCTCCCCCCCGGGCACCGTGCCCCCCAGGGCTGGGGGCGGAGCAGCCGCGGGGGGCAGTACCTGGGGAGAGAAGACAATGAGACAGAGGCACCCCTCGCTCTCAACCCACAGCACCAGCCTGGCCCTGCCCCAAAAGTGCCCCTCACTCCCGACCCGCAGCCCCCTGCCAGCCCAGCCCTGCCCCCCCATCCACCGCTGCCCCTCACTCCCGACCCGCAGCCCCCTGCCAGCCCAGCCCTGCCCCCCCATCCACCGCTGCCCCTCACTCCCGACCCGCAGCCCCCTGCCAGCCCAGCCCTGCCCCCCCATCCACCGCTGCCCCTCACTCCCGACCCGCAGCCCCCTGCCAGCCCAGCCCTGCCCCCCCCACCGCTGCCCCTCACTCCCGACCCGCAGCCCCCTGCCAGCCCAGCCCTGCCCCCCCATCCACCGCTGCCCCTCACTCCCGACCCGCAGCCCCTCACCTGGGCCGCGCTGCTCTGGCACCGGGCCGGGGGCGGCCGCAGGGTGAGTCGGGGGCGCAGGGGAGCCCCACGCGGGGCGTTTCCATGGAGCCAGGCAGAGGGGGCCCCGCCCCTGTAGACCTAGGGGGAGAAAAGGGGGAAGGGATCGGTGACCTTTGACCTCGTCATGCCAAGCATCAGGGCTCCCCCTGGTCACCTGTGAACCCCGAGGGGAGGGTCACGACCCCTGCTCCCAGACCTTTGACCCCATGACCTTTGACCCCAGGCTGATCGCAAGTTAAGCCCCAAGGGGGCGTGTCTTTCCCTTTTCCGTGTCGTCACCAGCGGGGTCATGCCCGCGGACCCCTCGTGCTCCCCCACCTCAGAGGTCACGACCTTCGACCTCTAAAGCACCGAGATGACAGCGGCGGCGGGTCCCAAGCCCCAGACCACGTGACCCCCGGGGTCCCCCCGCCCCGCTTCCCTAAGGTCATGACCGCTGTGACGTCACAGGGTGCCCCCGGATCCCACCTGCGTGTGGAGCCCCCTGAGGAGCGGGACGAGCCCCGGGGGTCCCAGCCGGCGCCAGCCCCGCCTCGCAGCCGCACAAGCCGCCATGTTCCCGGGGAGGAGCCGCCCCCCGGCGCGCGCCCGCCTTCTGAGCCAGCGCAGTGGTGCATGCGACGCCGTGGCGAAGCGAGCGCAGCCATGTTGTTTATGGGCACGCATCACGTGTTGGTACAGCCAGGCGCCATCTTGAGTGCGGGCAGTATCCCCACCTCCGGATTATGGGCAGCGGCCATCTTCGATGGTGGCAACAACCCGGCAACGCGTACGCGTGGGCGTGGGCGCCGTCCTGGCTGGCGGCGTCCGTCCGCGGCGTGTGTCAGCCATATTGAATGAGGGCAGCGTCCCAGTACTCTGAAGAGGCAACCATGATGCGAAAGGGCTGGCGCGCGTGCGTGTTCGGAAGGCGGCCATGTTGGCTGAAGGCATGGTCACATGATTTGTTACCAAAGGCGGCCATATGGAGAAAGGGCAACGCCTCCATTGACCGGATGTCCGCCGGCAGCCATAGTGAATGTGGCAAAGCGTGGCTAAGGGCAGGGGTGGCGGCCATTTTGAGTGTGGTCTGCCCTGCGCAGATGTGCCTTTGGGTGCATGGCGGCAGCCATATTTAATTTTGGCAAAGGACTCTTGAGGCCATTTTAGGTGAGGGCAAGGGGGCCCCTCGCCGGCCACCGGCCTGAGGGCGCCCTGGAGGCAGCCATATTGGATGTGTCCCCAAAATGTGACCTCAGACTTATACCGGTCTTAAAGGGACCGGCCCCCTCCCCCTTCCCAGGGCCGGGGAGAGAACCCAGGAGTCCGGGCTCCCGCAATGCCCCCGCCACGCCCGCTGGCCAGCCGGACCCTCCCGGCGCCGGAGACTCCGGGACACACTCCGGACGCCGGGGACTGGCACAGCCCCACCCCAGGCGGGGGCACGTCCACCGCCCCGGCCGCGGGCCCCAGACCGGCGAGTCCCCAACAGAAACCTTCAGCAACCCGCTCCGGCCAGAGACGGCTGAACGGGAATTAATTTGCAAGCTGGATACAATTAACTTAGGCTTGAACAGAGACTGGGAGTGGATGGGTCATTACACAAAGTAAAACTATTTCCCCTGGTTTATTCCCCCCCCCGTTCCCCCTTCCTCAGCTGTTCTTGTCGCCTGCTGGAAATGGCCCGCCTTGATTATCACTACAACCCCCCCGGCTGGTAATAGCTCTCCTGGCCTGGTCACTCTGGGGTAACACCCGCTAGAATCACAGAATCCTAGAACCCGGGCTGGGAAGGGACCTCGGGAGGTTCTAGTCCAACCCCTGCTCAAAGCAGGACCATCCCCAACGAAATCATCCCAGCCAGGGCTCTGTCAAGCCGGGCCTTAAAAATATCCAAGGAAGGAGACTCCACCCCCTCCCTAGGGAACGCATTCCAGGGCTTCACCACCCTCCTCGTGAAAAAGTTTTTCCTAATATCCAACCTAAACCTCCCCCACTGCAACTTGAGACCATTCCTCCTCGTTCTGTCATCTGCTACCACTGAGAGCAGTCCAGAGCCATCCTCTATGGAACCCCCTCTCAGGTAGTTGAAAGCAGCTATCAAATCCCACCTCAGTGCTGCATCCAGTGGCTGGGGTATCTGAGAGGAAGCATGGGCTAGTGGTTAGGGGTTGGCACTAACCCAAGACAGGGCTCAATTCCCTGCTCCTGCCACAGATTCCCTATGCCTCAGCTAGATGGAGATAAGAACCCTGCAGGGGGGCATCAGGCCTGGGAGCTGCTCCAGCGCTGGGAGGCACCTCCGATATGTGGTCCCACCAGCGTCTCTCCTCACGTTTCCAGTCCTGCCAGTGTGTGAAGCCTCACCGGTCCTGTGAGCTTGGCAGAACAGGAACCCAGGACTTTCAGCCACCAATGAGATTTGCAGGCTAAGGCCTGGGCCCGAGTAGACCAGGGGAGACGTCTCCTAAAGGTCTAAAACCAAAAGAGGGAAGCAGCACGATTGTTTCATGTTCTGTGTGTATATAAATCTCCCCACTGTATTTTCCACTGTATGCATCCAATGAAGTGAGCTGTAGCTCAAGAAAGCTTATGCTCAAATAGTCTCTAAGGTGCCACAAGTCCCCCTGTTCTTTCTGCGGATACAGACTAACACAGCTGCTGCTCTGAGAGCTAATGACAGAGTCTCAGGTGAGTCTGGGACCCTTGGGAATAAAATGCTGCAGGGGCCGGAGCGGCCTCCGTCTGAGGGCAGAGGATACGGTGCCAGACTGCTCAGTGGGCAGAAGACACGGCAGAGGGCTGTAAACCTGAGGCAGAGACAGTGACTAGGGCCGTTCATATAACACAAGAACCAGGGGTCGCCCGATGAACTGAACAAATGTAGAGAAGTATTTCTTCCTCCGCCACATGGTTAACCTGTGGAACTCACTGCCAGGGGATCATGTGAGACCAAAAGGGTTTTGACACACAATGAGCCATGTTCCTGGGTCCAGCGATGGCTATTGGCCAAGTCGGGGATAGACCACAAGACTCCTGGCTCCCAGCTCCTCCTCTAACCAACAGCCCCCACTTCCCTCCCAGAGCCAGGGAGAGAACCCAGGCGTCCTGGCTCCCAGGCTCAGACTCCGCCCCCAAGGTGTTTTTGTGATTCACACCGATGGGCCAGGAGTGGATGGGGAAGTGAAAACAGCTAATTAAAGAGCCCCGGGGGACGCCGGGTGTATTGAAGAGGCCTGTGGTTTGAGTGGGTGCAATGGGAGAAATGGCCACTAGGCGGCAGCCTGTCCTGAACTGACTCTGCCTCCCCTTCCCAACCCAAGAACCCAGGAGTCCGGGCTCCTACCCCCCTGCCCCATACAGCCCACTCCCCTCCCCGAGCCAGGGAGAGAACCCAGGCATCCGGGCTCCTCCTACGTCTCTGAGCCACGGTTCATTCCCGGCAGACAGCCGCTCGCTGCCCAGCCGCCCTCGGAAAAGCTCCGGGCGCGTTAGGAGAGAGAACGAGACAGGAAACCCCATTGCTGACCCCTGGCATCCCAATGCCCACCCCTGGCATCCCGCACGCACAGATCCAGGGCACTGGGAGAAAGGCCAGAACCAGGCTGTGGGGGCTGGAGTGGGCTCCCTGTGAGCAGAGATGGCAAAGCCGGGGCCTGCTCAGAAGGGAGAAGGGGCGACCGCGGGCCCACGGCAGAGGGCTGGGCCGGAGACTGTGACTAGGGCTGACACAAACTGGGAGCTCATGAACATGCAGCAGGTTTCCAGCAGGCAGGATTTCAGTTAACCTGTGGAACTCACTGCCAGGGGATGGGCTGAGGCCAGAAGTAGAAGGGGGTTTGAAACAGAATGAGCCACATTCCTGGAGGTGTGGTCCAGCGATGGCTCTTGGCAAGCTGGTCAGGGACACAGCCCCCTGTGCTGGGTGTCCCCAAAGCTCTGACTGCCAGATGCTGGGCATGGCGAGGGGGGACGGATCACTTCAGGATTCCCTGTTCTGTTCATTCCCTCTGGGACACCTGGCATTGGTCACTGTTGGCAGACAGGATACTGGACTAGATGGACCTTGGGTCTGACCCAGTCTGGCCATTGTTATATTCTCTCCCCAAAGCCAGGGATAGAGCTCAGGGCTCCCGGCTCCCAGCCCCTCCTCTGACCACCAGACCCCACCTCACTCCCCTCCCAGAGCCAGGGAGAGAACCCAGGAGTCCGGGCTCCCAGGCTGAGACTCTGCCCTATGCCTGACAAAGAGACAACGGCTCAGCAGGGCCCCTGAGGGCTGGGGTTGAGTTAACAGGACTTTATTTTAGACTGGGGGCAGTGGTGAGATGCGGCCACAAGCGGGCAGCAGAGGCCGAAGATGGAGTCAGGTCCTGGCTCCATAACAGGACCTGGTCTCCCTTTTCCAACTGCAGATGGGCCCAGGAGTCCTGGCTCCCAGCCCCACTGCTCTAACCACTAAACCCCACCCTGCTCCCAGAGCTGAGTTGAGAACCCAGGAGTCCAGGATCCCATCCCTCCCCTGTGGTCACAGTGTTGACAATTTAGTCATTTTCCGAACCGCCACCCCCCATAAATTCGATCCCCCCCCCAACTTCAATTCCTGGGGAAAACACGAGATGGGGCAGAACCCAGGAGTCCCTGCGCCCGAGTTGTTTTTGTGGGTCGCCCCAATGAGCCTGCAGCGAATGGGGAAGTGAAAGGAGCTAATTACAGAGTCAGGTCACTCTGGGGCCTTTGGGGTTGCCGAAGAGGCCTGTGCTGAGCGTGGGTGCGATGGGTGAAATGGCCACTTGGTGGCAGCAGAGGCCCACAAATGAGGCAGCTCCTGGGTTCCTGACTGACTCTGTCTCCCCTTCCCAAAATCGGAACCCAGGCGTCCGGGCTCCTCCTACCTGCCCCAAAAGTCAGTGCTGATAAATGCAAAGTAACGTACAATGGGAAAAATACCCCCCCTCTAGAGACACAATGATGGGGGCTAAATTAGCTGCTGCCACGCGAGAGATCTCGGAGCCACGGTTCATTCCCGGCAGACAGCCGCTCGCTGCCCAGCCGCCCTCGGAAAAGCTCCGGGCGCGTTAGGAGAGACAACGAGACAGGAAACCCCATTGCTGACCCCTGGCATCCCAATGCCCACCCCTGGCATCCCGCACGCACAGATCCAGGGCACTGGGAGAAAGGCCAGAACCAGGCTGCGGGGTCTGGAGTGGGCTCCCTGTGAGCAGAGATGGCAAAGCCGGGGCCTGCTCGGCAGGGAGAAGGGGCGACCGTGGGCCCATGGCAGAGGGCCGGGGCGGAGACTGTGATGAGGGCCTTGTTATTCGCTCCTTCACATAACACAAGAATTAGGGGTCACCCGATGAAAGGAAGAGGCGGCAGCTTTAAAACAAACCTAGGGAAGTATTTCTTCCCATGGCGCCAAGTTAACCTGTGGAACTCACTGCCAGGGGATGGGCTGAGGCCAGAAGTAGAAGGGGTTTGACACACAGTGAGTCACGTTCCTGGAAGCTGGGTCCAGTGATGGCTATTGGCCAAGCTGGCCAGGGATGCAGCCCCCTGTGCCAGGTGGCTCCAGAGCTTGGGCTGCCAGGAGCTGGGACTGGGTGACAGGGGACGGGTCACTTGGTGATTCCCTGTTCTGTTCATCCCCTCTGGGGCACCTGGCACTGGCCACTGTCAGCAGACAGGACACTGGGCTAGATAGACCTGTGGTCTGACACAGAGGGCTGTCCCTAGCCATATGGGTGTCCTATGCAGCCCCCCGCAGGGGGAGGGGGCTGTGTGGGGCCCCAGAGTCTGGGAGGCAGGAGCTGTGGGGGGGCCACTTTGGGGGCCCCACAGGCCCAGGGGATTAGCAGGGGGCCGGGAGCAGCCCACTCTGCTTTCCTCACCCCGGCCCCAACCGTGTTGCCTGGGTGAGGGGGTTTGGGGGAGAGATACCTCCTCCTGCCACCCACTCACCGCTGGGAAGCTAGATGGCTAGATGGACGTTTGGTCTGACGAAGTATGGCCATTCTTATGCTCCCTTTCCAAAGCCAGGGAAAGACCACAGGACTCCTGGCTCCCAGCCCCTCCTCTAGCCACCAGACTCCACTCCCCTCCCAGAGCCAGTAAAAGAATCCAGGAGTCCTCGATCCTGCCCCACCCTCCAACCACTAGCCCCCCACTCCCCTCCCAGAGCCAGGGAAAGAACCCAGGAGTCCTGGCTCCTAGGCCCCCTCTGAACTCTCATCCCTCCCCTGTGGGCAACTGCTCAGTGTCACCCATTTAGTCATTTTCCCACCCCCACATACAACCCCCCATGGTCCAACTTCAGTTCCTGGGGAAAACACGAGACGGGGGCAGAACCCAGGAGGCCTGGCACAGACCCTGCCCCCGAGGTGTTTTTGTGATTCACACCGATGGGCCAGGCAGTGGATGGGGAAGTGAAAACAGCTAATTAAAGAGCCCCGGGGGACGCCGGGTGTATTGAAGAGGCCTGTGGTTTGAGTGGGTGCAATGGGAGAAATGGCCACATGGCGGCAGCCTGTCCTGAACTGACTCTGCCTCCCCTTCCCAACCCAAGAACCCAGGAGTCCGGGCTCCTACCCCCCTGCCCCATACAGCCCACTCCCCTCCCCGAGCCAGGGAGAGAACCCAGGCATCCGGGCTCCTCCTACGTCTCTGAGCCACGGTTCATTCCCGGCAGACAGCCGCTCGCTGCCCAGCCGCCCTCGGAAAAGCTCCGGGCGCGTTAGGAGAGAGAACGAGACAGGAAACCCCATTGCTGACCCCTGGCATCCCAATGCCCACCCCTGGCATCCCGCACGCACAGATCCAGGGCACTGGGAGAAAGGCCAGAACCAGGCTGTGGGGGCTGGAGTGGGCTCCCTGTGAGCAGAGATGGCAAAGCCGGGGCCTGCTCAGAAGGGAGAAGGGGCGACCGCGGGCCCACGGCAGAGGGCTGGGCCGGAGACTGTGACTAGGGCTGACACAAACTGGGAGCTCATGAACATGCAGCAGGTTTCCAGCAGGCAGGATTTCAGTTAACCTGTGGAACTCACTGCCAGGGGATGGGCTGAGGCCAGAAGTAGAAGGGGGTTTGAAACAGAATGAGCCACATTCCTGGAGGTGTGGTCCAGCGATGGCTCTTGGCAAGCTGGTCAGGGACACAGCCCCCTGTGCTGGGTGTCCCCAAAGCTCTGACTGCCAGATGCTGGGCATGGCGAGGGGGGACGGATCACTTCAGGATTCCCTGTTCTGTTCATTCCCTCTGGGACACCTGGCATTGGTCACTGTTGGCAGACAGGATACTGGACTAGATGGACCTTGGGTCTGACCCAGTCTGGCCATTGTTATATTCTCTCCCCAAAGCCAGGGATAGAGCTCAGGGCTCCCGGCTCCCAGCCCCTCCTCTGACCACCAGACCCCACCTCACTCCCCTCCCAGAGCCAGGGAGAGAACCCAGGAGTCCGGGCTCCCAGGCTGAGACTCTGCCCTATGCCTGACAAAGAGACAACGGCTCAGCAGGGCCCCTGAGGGCTGGGGTTGAGTTAACAGGACTTTATTTTAGACTGGGGGCAGTGGTGAGATGCGGCCACAAGCGGGCAGCAGAGGCCGAAGATGGAGTCAGGTCCTGGCTCCATAACAGGACCTGGTCTCCCTTTTCCAACTGCAGATGGGCCCAGGAGTCCTGGCTCCCAGCCCCCACTGCTCTAACCACTAAACCCCACCCCGCTCCCAGAGCTGAGTTGAGAACCCAGGAGTCCAGGATCCCATCCCTCCCCTGTGGTCACAGTGTTGACAATTTAGTCATTTTCCGAACCGCCACCCCCCATAAATTCGATCCCCCCCCCAACTTCAATTCCTGGGGAAAACACGAGATGGGGCAGAACCCAGGAGTCCCTGCGCCCGAGTTGTTTTTGTGGGTCGCCCCAATGAGCCTGCAGCGAATGGGGAAGTGAAAGGAGCTAATTACAGAGTCAGGTCACTCTGGGGCCTTTGGGGTTGCCGAAGAGGCCTGTGCTGAGCGTGGGTGCGATGGGTGAAATGGCCACTTGGTGGCAGCAGAGGCCCACAAATGAGGCAGCTCCTGGGTTCCTGACTGACTCTGTCTCCCCTTCCCAAAATCGGAACCCAGGCGTCCGGGCTCCTCCTACCTGCCCCAAAAGTCGGTGTTGATAAATGCAAAGTAACATACAATGGGAAAAATACCCCCCCTCTAGAGACACAATGATGGGGGCTAAATTAGCTGCTGCCACGCGAGAGATCTCGGAGCCACGGTTCATTCCCGGCAGACAGTCGCTCGCTGCCCAGCCGCCCTCGGAAAAGCTCCGGGCGCGTTAGGAGAGACAACGAGACAGGAAACCCAAGTGCCCATCCCTGCCATCCCAGTGCCCACCCCTGGCATCCCGCACGCACAGATCCAGGGCACTGGGAGAAAGGCCAGAACCAGGCTGCGGGGGCTGGAGTTGGCTCCGTGTGAGGAGAGATGGCAAAGCCGGGGCCTGCTCGGAAGGGAGAAGGGGCGACCGTGGGTCCATGGCAGAGGGCCGGGGCGGAGACTGTGATGATGGTCTTGTTATTTGCTCCTTCACATAACACAAGAATTAGGGGTCACCCGATGAAAGGAAGAGGCGGCAGCTTTAAAACAAACCTAGGGAAATATTTCTTCCCATGGCGCCAAGTTAACCTGTGGAACTCACTGCCAGGGGATGGGCTGAGGCCAGAAGTAGAAGGGGTTTGACACACAGTGAGTCACGTTCCTGGAAGCTGGGTCCAGTGATGGCTATTGGCCAAGCTGGCCAGGGATGCAGCCCCCTGTGCCAGGTGGCTCCAGAGCTTGGGCTGCCAGGAGCTGGGACTGGGTGACAGGGGACGGGTCACTTGGTGATTCCCTGTTCTGTTCATCCCCTCTGGGGCACCTGGCACTGGCCACTGTCAGCAGACAGGACACTGGGCTAGATAGACCTGTGGTCTGACACAGAGGGCTGTCCCTAGCCATATGGGTGTCCTATGCAGCCCCCCGCAGGGGGAGGGGGCTGTGTGGGGCCCCAGAGTCTGGGAGGCAGGAGCTGTGGGGGGGCCACTTTGGGGGCCCCACAGGCCCAGGGGATTAGCAGGGGGCCGGGAGCAGCCCACTCTGCTTTCCTCACCCCGGCCCCAACCGTGTTGCCTGGGTGAGGGGGTTTGGGGGAGAGATACCTCCTCCTGCCACCCACTCACCGCTGGGAAGCTAGATGGCTAGATGGACGTTTGGTCTGACGAAGTATGGCCATTCTTATGCTCCCTTTCCAAAGCCAGGGAAAGACCACAGGACTCCTGGCTCCCAGCCCCTCCTCTAGCCACCAGACTCCACTCCCCTCCCAGAGCCAGTAAAAGAATCCAGGAGTCCTCGATCCTGCCCCACCCTCCAACCACTAGCCCCCCACTCCCGTCCCAGAGCCAGGGAAAGAACCCAGGAGTCCTGGCTCCTAGGCCCCCTCTGAACTCTCATCCCTCCCCTGTGGGCAACTGCTCAGTGTCACCCATTTAGTCATTTTCCCACCCCCACATACAACCCCCCATGGTCCAACTTCAGTTCCTGGAGAAAACACGAGATGGGGGCAGAACCCAGGAGGCCTGGCGCAGACCCCGCCCCCGAGGTGTTTTTGTGATTCACACCGATGGGCCAGGCAGTGGATGGGGAAGTGAAAACAGCTAATTAAAGAGCCCCGGGGGACGCCGGGTGTATTGAAGAGGCCTGTGGTTTGAGTGGGTGCAATGGGAGAAATGGCCACATGGCGGCAGCCTGTCCTGAACTGACTCTGCCTCCCCTTCCCAACCCAAGAACCCAGGAGTCCGGGCTCCTACCCCCCTGCCCCATACAGCCCACTCCCCTCCCCGAGCCAGGGAGAGAACCCAGGCATCCGGGCTCCTCCTACGTCTCTGAGCCACGGTTCATTCCCGGCAGACAGCCGCTCGCTGCCCAGCTGCCCTCGGAAAAGCTCCGGGCGCGTTAGGAGAGAGAACGAGACAGGAAACCCCATTGCTGACCCCTGGCATCCCAATGCCCACCCCTGGCATCCCGCACGCACAGATCCAGGGCACTGGGAGAAAGGCCAGAACCAGGCTGTGGGGGCTGGAGTGGGCTCCCTGTGAGCAGAGATGGCAAAGCCGGGGCCTGCTCAGAAGGGAGAAGGGGCGACCGCGGGCCCACGGCAGAGGGCTGGGCCGGAGACTGTGACTAGGGCTGACACAAACTGGGAGCTCATGAACATGCAGCAGGTTTCCAGCAGGCAGGATTTCAGTTAACCTGTGGAACTCACTGCCAGGGGATGGGCTGAGGCCAGAAGTAGAAGGGGGTTTGAAACAGAATGAGCCACATTCCTGGAGGTGTGGTCCAGCGATGGCTCTTGGCAAGCTGGTCAGGGACACAGCCCCCTGTGCTGGGTGTCCCCAAAGCTCTGACTGCCAGATGCTGGGCATGGCGAGGGGGGACGGATCACTTCAGGATTCCCTGTTCTGTTCATTCCCTCTGGGACACCTGGCATTGGTCACTGTTGGCAGACAGGATACTGGACTAGATGGACCTTGGGTCTGACCCAGTCTGGCCATTGTTATATTCTCTCCCCAAAGCCAGGGATAGAGCTCAGGGCTCCCGGCTCCCAGCCCCTCCTCTGACCACCAGACCCCACCTCACTCCCCTCCCAGAGCCAGGGAGAGAACCCAGGAGTCCGGGCTCCCAGGCTGAGACTCTGCCCTATGCCTGACAAAGAGACAACGGCTCAGCAGGGCCCCTGAGGGCTGGGGTTGAGTTAACAGGACTTTATTTTAGACTGGGGGCAGTGGTGAGATGCGGCCACAAGCGGGCAGCAGAGGCCGAAGATGGAGTCAGGTCCTGGCTCCATAACAGGACCTGGTCTCCCTTTTCCAACTGCAGATGGGCCCAGGAGTCCTGGCTCCCAGCCCCCACTGCTCTAACCACTAAACCCCACCCCGCTCCCAGAGCTGAGTTGAGAACCCAGGAGTCCAGGATCCCATCCCTCCCCTGTGGTCACAGTGTTGACAATTTAGTCATTTTCCGAACCGCCACCCCCCATAAATTCGATCCCCCCCCCAACTTCAATTCCTGGGGAAAACACGAGATGGGGCAGAACCCAGGAGTCCCTGCGCCCGAGTTGTTTTTGTGGGTCGCCCCAATGAGCCTGCAGCGAATGGGGAAGTGAAAGGAGCTAATTACAGAGTCAGGTCACTCTGGGGCCTTTGGGGTTGCCGAAGAGGCCTGTGCTGAGCGTGGGTGCGATGGGTGAAATGGCCACTTGGTGGCAGCAGAGGCCCACAAATGAGGCAGCTCCTGGGTTCCTGACTGACTCTGTCTCCCCTTCCCAAAATCAGAACCCAGGCGTCCGGGCTCCTCCTACCTGCCCCAAAAGTCAGTGCTGATAAATGCAAAGTAACGTACAATGGGAAAAATACCCCCCCTCTAGAGACACAATGATGGGGGCTAAATTAGCTGCTGCCACGCGAGAGATCTCGGAGCCACGGTTCATTCCCGGCAGACAGCCGCTCGCTGCCCAGCCGCCCTCGGAAAAGCTCCCGGCGCGTTAGGAGAGAGAACGAGACAGGAAACCCCAGTGCCCACCCCTGGCATCCCAGTGCCCACCCCTGGCATCCCGCACGCACAGATCCAGGGCACTGGGAGAAAGGCCAGAACCAGGCTGCGGGGGCTGGAGTGGGCTCCGTGTGAGGAGAGATGGCAAAGCCGGGGCCTGCTCGGAAGGGAGAAGGGGCGACCGTGGGTCCATGGCAGAGGGCCGGGGCGGAGACTGTGATGATGGTCTTGTTATTTGCTCCTTCACATAACACAAGAATTAGGGGTCACCCGATGAAAGGAAGAGGCGGCAGCTTTAAAACAAACCTAGGGAAATATTTCTTCCCATGGCGCCAAGTTAACCTGTGGAACTCACTGCCAGGGGATGGGCTGAGGCCAGAAGTAGAAGGGGTTTGACACACAGTGAGTCACGTTCCTGGAAGCTGGGTCCAGTGATGGCTATTGGCCAAGCTGGCCAGGGATGCAGCCCCCTGTGCCAGGTGGCTTCAGAGCTCGGGCTGCCAGATGTTGGGACTGGGTGACAGGGGATGGGTCTCTTGGTGATTCCCTGTTCTGTTAATTCCCTCTGGGGCACCTGGCATTGGCCACTGTCGGAAGACAGGACACCGGGCTAGATGGACGTTTGGTCTGGCGAAGTATGGCCATTCTTATGCTCCCTTTCCAAAGCCAGGGAAAGACCACAGGACTCCTGGCTCCCAGCCCCTCCTGTAACCACCAGACTCCACTCCCTTCCCAGAGCCAGTAAAAGAATCCAGGAGTCCTCGATCCTGCCCCACCCTCCAACCACTAGCCCCCCACTCCCCTCCCAGAGCCAGGGAAAGAACCCAGGAGTCCTGGCTCCTAGGCCCCCTCTGAACTCTCATCCCTCCCCTGTGGGCAACTGCTCAGTATCACTCATTTAGTCATTTTCCCACCCCCACATACAACCCCCCGTGGTCCAACTTCAGTTCCTGGGGAAAACACGAGACGGGGGCAGAACCCAGGAGGCCTGGCGCAGACCCCGCCCCCGAGGTGTTTTTGTGATTCACACCGATGGATGGCAGTGGATGGGGAAGTGAAAGCAGGTCATTAAAGAGCCCCGGGGGACGCCGGGTGTATTGAAGAGGCCTGTGGTTTGAGTGGGTGCAATGGGAGAAATGGCCACATGGCGGCAGCCTGTCCTGAACTGACTCTGCCTCCCCTTCCCAACCCAAGAACCCAGGAGTCCGGGCTCCTACCCCCCTGCTCCATACACCCCACTCCCCTCCCCGAGCCAGGGAGGGAACCCAGGAGTCCTGGCTCCTACTCCCCTGCCCTATACAGCCCAGTCCCCTCCCAGAGCCAGGGAGGGGACCCAGGAGTCCTTGTGATGCCGTACAAAGCACACAAGATCTTTTACAGGGGAGAGGGCAAAGTGCCACATTTATTGCGAATACAGCAGCTGGCGTGTGCTTTTCAGTCACACACACACGCGCCTTGCACTCTCCCGCCAGTCGAGATTTCTAGCTACTAGTTCAGAGTTTGGATTAATTGAGGGGCCAGCCAGATTGGTTGCAGAGGGGAGCTGGGCTCTGTTGCTTGCGATCAGATGCTCCTGGAGTAGTGGCAAGACGAACCCAAAGTCCCATGGCCAAGCACCCTGTTCTTACAGTCTTTTCTTGTTGTTGAAGTTTATGGATTTTGCTGGGTTAGTCTGTGAACAGTTACTTTTTAATTGGTGTTTTTTTGATGTTAACATTTTAAAGCACCTTCCAAAGGGCCATTCTGTTCTTTTGATTTAATTAATTGTCTTGTTTTTAGGGGTGCCAGCCTTTACCTTAGGGTCGTCAATCTGTCTTCCCTCAGTCCTGCCTGCGCATTGGTGGTTCTTTGGCATTGATAAATCTGTTAAATTTTTTCATTCTTTTTTTTTTTGACCATCTGGCTCCGACAATGGCCTTCACACCTTATCTGTTCTGGATGCATGCACTCCTCATTCATGCAACCAGTCTTTTACAGAGACCTTCAAAGGTACATAAACAGCAGTGTTTTGTACTGAGCAAAAGACATTGTAAATTAAGCCTTGCTAAATCTTATAATTAAAACAGTTCACGCTGTGGCTTGGGCCTTCAGCATTCCTTTAAGTTAATTAACATAGACACAGTTCATGGCCCTGTCTTTTACTCATTAAACCTTAAAACAAAGAAATGACAAGAGGGAAGTTTATAATGCATATAGAAAACAAGACCCCATTTTTTATAATACAACTTATCCTAAACCCGGTGCTCCAGGGGGTCATTCCTTTTGGCTATTCAAAAAGGGTGGCTGGCAGGATAAAGTATGACCTTTAATGCAAATATAAAATCCTACCCCAACATCCTGGCTCCCAGGCTGAGACCCTGCCCTGCCCCTGACAAGCTTCTCCCCTTCTCTGCAGTGGGGTGGGCAGCGACGCACAAAGTAAATGACCCAATTAAAGGGACAACGGCTCAGCAGGGCCCCTGGGGCTGGGGTTGAGTTAACAGGACTTTATTTTAGACTGGGGGCACTGGTGAGAAATGGCCACATGGCAGCAGAAGAAGCTGAAGATGGAGTCAGGTCCTGGCTCCATAACAGGACCTGGTTTCCCTTTTCCAACTGCAGATGAACCCAGGAGTCCTGGCTACCAGCCCCCCCTGCTCTACCCACTAGACCCCACTCCCCTCTCAGTGCTGGGGATAGAACCCGGGAGTCCTGGCTCCCACCCCCCTCCCAGAGCCAGGGAGAGAACCCAGGAGAAGTGGTTTGACCCAGTCTGATAATCATTCTGTCCCAAGACCTTTTGAAATGGCTCCGGGTCTCTTGAGTCATTAGCCCAGGGTTTTGGGTTAAGTTGACCTCATGGAGAAGTCTAACAGGACAAGTTTATGAAGAACTAAGTGGTCTCCCCATGAACTGAGAAGAACCCAACTCCGGTTAGACCCAGAGGTGGGATCGATTTTCTCTGGGCTTTGTTTTGTGACTGCCCTACGTTTTCTGCTCCAAGAAGGAAGAAAGTCCAAGCATGCGGAGATATCGACTACTTACAGCAGGTCGGCCGCTTGGAAATGGTTTCCCATGAACTGAGAAGAACCCAACCTAGATTAGACCCAGAAGTGGGCTTGGTTCTGTTTGACCATCCCAGTTTACATGACTCTCCAGGTCAGTGAACTTTCCCTGTCGATCTCAGGCCCCACTAGATGACACTGTTACACTTAATCATTATGGAGCCTGCAAGTGGGTTCTCAGTCCTGGAGGAGGCTGCGGCCTTGCTCAGGGTTTTGTGACGTGCTTTTCAGTTGGAGCACCTGTTGCAAACAGCAGGGGAATTTGCTGCTGTGTCATAACATCACTAGGGTTAGTTTGTGGGGCGGGGTTGCTCTCTGGGAAATTGGACATTGGTGTCTGGCACATGGGGTTCGCCAGCATGTGACCATTCTGCATCGCGACTGGTGCATATGGTGTAAATAAATGACTTTTTTTGGGCTCCCATTGCACCAGGAGTTGCCCAGACCCCGACCGAGATCAGGGCCCCATTGTGCCAGGCGCTGGCCAGACCCAGGATCAGGGCCCCATCAGACTGGGCGCTGCCCAGACCCTGACCGAGATCAGGGCCCCATTGTGCTGGGTGCTGCCCAGACCCCGGCTGAGATCAGGGCCCCATCAGGCTGGGCGCTGCCCAGAGCCCGACTGAGATCAGGGCCCCGTTATGCCAGGCGCTGGCCAGACCCCGACCGAGATCAGGGCCCCGTTGCGCCGTGCGCTGCCCAGGTCAGGGCCCCATCGCTCCGGGCGCTGCCCAGACCCTGACCAAGATCAGGGCCCTGTTGTCCTGGGCTCTGGCTGGACACCCATTAAAAGATGATCCTTGCTCCAAAGAGCTTGGGGATCCTTAAGATGGGATTCAATAGCTTTCTGAAGATGCTTCAATCCACCTTCTGGGGCAAACCCTATGGCCTGTGAGAGACAGGAAGCTGGCCTGGAGGATCCTCCCGGGGGCCTGGAAATCTATGAATGAATCTCTGCCTGCAAGGGTTTTTTTTTAGCACACTGGCCACGTGGCTAGTGGCTGGAAACCCCCTGGCGTGAGCTGAGCCATCTCTAACCCAGGGCGGTTGCTGCCCAGGGATTCACACGCCATCTGTTCGCCCAGGGCTGAGGCAGCTGAAAGCCACTGGCAGATCCTTCCTGCTTTGTGTGACTTTGATCCACCACGCAGCGATCTGAAATCTCATTTGTGTGAGTGGCCTGGGAGTCAGGGGACTCTATTCCTGGCTCTGCCATTGGCCAGTTGTGGCGGGGAGGGGGAACTTGGGTCACTCATGTCCCCCCCATGCCTCAGTTTCCCCATCTGGGTGGTGGCAGTAATAAGGCTGCCCTTCTTTGTAAAGCACTTTGACATCTGCAGCCGATAAGTGCCAAGTGTGGGCAGCTTGCAGCCTTGGGCAGAAATGACAGAAGGAGACAGACAGACAGACAGTGGAGTCCAAGGCAGGCGGCCGGAGGGGCCTGGGCTCAGTGCTGACCTGCCCCTCCCTGTGGACGCCCTGTCTGTTCTGGATGGGCCGACCTGCCCAGGGTCTGTGCTTCCCTCGAACTCTGCCCATGGGCCCGGGTCGGAGGAGCTTCTCTGCTCCCTGTAGGGTGATCAGATGTCCCGATTTTATAGGGACAGTCCTGATTTTGGGGGCTTTTTCTTATATAGGCTCCTATTACCCCCCACCCCCGTCCCGATTTTTTACACTTGCTGTCTGGTCACCCTAGCTCCCTGCAACGGCTCAGCCTGGGCGATCGGCTGGCGAGGGGTGGCGGGGCTGCTGTCCGTCTGTCTGGCCTGTCTTTGTCTGTCTGTCTGTCTCTGTCTGTCCATCTGGGCTTGTCTCTGCCTGTCTGGGCTTGTCTCTGTCTGTCTGTCTGTCTGGGCCTGTCTCTCTGGGCCCTTCACTGTCTGTCTGTCTCTCCTCTGTCTCTGTCTGTCCGTCCTGCCCAGAGTCTGTGTGTGCCGGGGGATGTTCACAGCTCACGAGGTGGGCAGGGATGCTCCAGCCACTTTCACCCACTGGGGATCCCCCCCACAGCGATCTCTACTCCCAGCTCCATACCATGTAGCTGGCCCTGAGCAGGACACCCCGCCTAGCGGAGAATGGGGGGCTGCTGCCCCAGGGCAAAGGGGCTCTCAGTGAGGCAGGGGCTGTGATGCGCTCTTCCCCCAGTGCAGCACCAGACAGCGGGGTGATGGGCAGTGACATAGAATCTGTACCTGGAGGTTTCCCCAGACCTCAGCAACCCACAGTGGGAGCTGCTGGGGTTTGTGATAGCCTGGCCCCAAGTAAATGAAGCAGAGAGGGAGACATGGGCTGCAGTTCTCAGCCCAACACCATCATAAAAATGTCCTGGGTCCCCATTCTCCCTGTTCTAACCACCAGCCCCCACTCCCCTCCCAGAGCTGGGGAGAGAACCCAGGAGTCCTGGCTCCCAGCCCCTCCCAGCCCGCAGTAAAACCAGAGTCCTAGACCCTTTCTCCAGGTTGGGGTGGGGCACCCCGGGATGGATAGAAGGGTGTGTATGGAGGTAGCTGGGCTGATACATTTCTGTCCCTGGGGTGGTGATGACCGTACACTCACTGGCCAGAACAAACAGCAGCAGCTGATCCCCAAGTGTGGGGACTTTCCCCAGGCTCCACGCTGAGGTGCTTTCGGTCCCTGGCCCCGCTCGCCCCAGCAGCTCCTGGCTAAAATTATCCTGGAGGTGTGAAGCCGTGTGGGGAATTTGCATAGTGGGGCAGCAGGGGCCAGCTGCAGGCTCCAGCGTGGAGGGGAGAAGGGGTGGGGCGCAGTGGGGAGCCACCGACCGAGAACCTGGGGCTCAGGGCACCTCAAACACCCAGCCAATCATGAGTTGCATGCCAAAGTGTGGACAATGTTGTGAAATTGATCCCCATGAATTTACAAAGGGCCTTCTACATTTCAAAATAACGTATAACTGTTTATTCAGCAGTTTTATTTCATGACAAACTCGTTGGGACAGGGTGGGGCTTGGAGAGACACAGTGAAATCAGCCAGGGGCTAGTCTGATCCATTGATTGATCCATCTGTCTGTCTATCCTTCCCTCCATCCATCCATGCAGGTGCAGGATGACATGGGTAACTATGGGCTAGTTAGCTGGACACCAATCCCGGCCTAAGTCGTGGAACAGCTGATAGGGGCTACAATTCGTTATGAGTTAAAAGCAAGGTGCACCATTCATGAACATCAACACGGCGTTGTGGCGAATCGATCTCATGAGCCTAACTCGGTTTCTTTTGTGGTGGATAAAGGGAGCCGCATTGTCACCCGTTGCTGAGACGTCTGTGAAGGCATCTGACTTAGGATGTTCTGATTGGGTTTTGCAGAACGCCCTTTTATTGTTGTTCCTATTGCAAACTGGCTAATCGGTTCTTCAGATGGAATCGTCACCTAATGGGGGTTGCTGCCGGTGGCCCAGTTCTGTTCACTCTCTTTCCTGACAATCTCAAGGAAAATGAAAGATGATTCAGAGAGTTTAAGGCCAGAAGGCAACATTAGTTCATCTAGTGTGACCTCCACAGGTGGAAGTAGTTCACCCAGGTACCCCTATATTGAGCCCTATAACTTGTGTTTGACCAAACCATCTTCCCAGAAGGCAGCCAGAAGATGGAGAATCCACCAGTTCCTTGGTGGAATCTCCCTCCCTGTTAGAAATCTGCACCTCCCTTCTAATCTGGCTTGGTTTGGTTTTCACATTCAGCCTGCTGGTTTTCTCTGCTAGGATAAAGAGCCCTTCGGTTCCCAGTACTTTCTCCCCATGCGGGTCTTTCTGCACTGTAACCCCGTCTCTTCTCAGTCTTCCGTTGGAAGAGCACAAACAACGCAGCTTTTGAAGTCTCTCATGGTCAGGCGTTTTCTCCAGGCCTTGAATAATTTTTTGTGGCTCTTTTCGGCACCCTTTCAAGCTGCAGACCCCAGAACTGGAGGCGGGGTTCCAGGCTTGGCTTCCCCACTGCTGTACACAGAGGTAAAATCCCCCTCTGACTCCCGCAAAAAGGGCCAATGATGACGCAAAAAAGGCAGAGTGGAAACTACTACTGGGACAAGGCGGCCATATTGCATGCTCTGGATTGCTTGCTATGCTGGGTCTGCTTGATCAACGTGTGTTTTAACACAACCAAAGGCAAGGTTGTGCATCTAGGAACAAAGGAAGGTGGGTTCCCTGCATCAGCTGATGGACTGGGGACTTGGAAAAGGACTTAGCAGTCACACAAAACTGATCTGAGCTCCTGGTGTGATGCCCATTAAGAGGGCAATGCCTTGTCTAAAGCCTTAGTGAAACCGTGACTGGGTTCTCTGTCCAATTCATGGATTATAAGCCCACGAGGAACCCTGTGACCATCTGGTCTGGCCTACCCTGTAACACAGGCCTTGGGACTTCCCCAAGTTAGTTTCTGCTTGGACTAGAGCAGATCTTTTAGAAAATCATCCTGTCTTGCTTTAAAACCATTGCCAGTGACAGAGAACCCACCCACCCCGATGGAGAATTCCCCTCATGGTTAAACGTTTGCACCTTGTTAGCTGAGCATTTCTGGGTCTGTCCGCAGCGCAATAGCTCTTTAACAGCTCACCCGCTTAGCCCCAGCACTTCCGGGAATGTTCTAGGCACCGAGGGCCAGAACCCGATTGATTTGGGGACAATTGGCAAGCAGAAGGGGGAAAATGGGGGGCACATGGAGTCCCTGTCAGTTATCACAGCCTGTAGCTTAGTGATACTTGGACCCATGGGTGCTGACTCCATGGGTGCTCTGGGGGGGTGGGCATAAGAGGCTTGGGGAGGCAAAGCCTCCCCAAATGGGACAAGAAATGCCTGATGCGGGGCACCTGCCCTTGGAGGCAAGGCCCCACCCGCGCTACACCTCTTCCTGCCCCTGCTCTGCCTCTTCCCCCCCAGGGCCTGCCCTCGTTCTGCCTCTTCCCCCCAAGACCTGCCCTTGCTCCGCCTCTTCCTGCCCCCACTCCACCTCTTTCCCCCAAGGCCCCATACTGACTCCACCTCTTCCCACATCTCTTCCACCTCTTCCCCCCACGCCCCGTCCTTGCTCCGCCTCTTCCTGCCCCCCGCTCCAAACGCACGCACCAGCAAACCATAACATCAACACTTGTGCTCCGACCTCAGTGGTTTAGGAGCCAAATTAGTGATCAGCGTTACCAGAAAGAGCCCCAGTGGTGTGAATTGATTGTTTTATTTCCTATGGTGCTATAGAGTCATATTTAAGTAGTTTGATGGAAATATTTAGTACATATATATTCTCACAGTAAATAAGTTAATAACTGAATTGGTTAATGACATAGTAAAAGCATCCCGCTGGGTTAATAACTTAGATTGGTTACTAACTAAATCACACAGTGTTTTAACAACATGTGCTGCAAAGAGCCACAGGAGACACATCACAGAGGCACTGACCTACCACCTCTGCAATTGTGTATAGATCAAACCACTGGTGGGTGGCAGCATTAATGCCTTTCAGAACAACAATATCACATTGCCTCTATATAAACACCTTGAATACTGCGTGCAGACGTGGTCTCCCCTTCCCAAAAAAGATATATTGGAATTGGAAAAGATTCAGAAAAGGGCAACAAAAATGATTAGGGGTATGGAACGGCTTCCATATGAGGAGAGATTAATAAGACTGGGACTTTTCAGCTTGGAAAAGAGACGACTAAGGGGGGATATGATAGAGGTCTATAAAATCATGACTGGTGGGGAGAAAGAAAATAAGGAAGTGTTATTTACTCCTTCTTATAACAGAAGAACCTGGGGTCACCCACTGAAATTAATAGGCAGCAGGTTTAAAACAAACAAAAGGAAGTATTTATTTATACAACACACAGTCAACCACTGTGTGTCAGAGGATGTTGTGAAGGCCAAGACTATAACAGGGTTCAAAAAAGAACTAGACAAGTTTATGGAGGATAGGTCCAACAATGGCTATTAGCCAGGATGGGCAGGGATGCTGTCCCTAGCCTCTGTTTGCCAGAAGTTGGGTGTGATGTACTTCCCTGGGGTGCAACCTGGAAATGGGGTACTACTGAGTCCTCTGTCTTACCAACTTGGGCTCCCTCTCTCACTGTGATGCTGTGATAAGCTGCAGAGCCCTCCCCAGTCCTGCACTCACACAGCCTTATGCAAGTAGGGACACACCCAGCTGCAGTTACATGAATGCTTTCGCCAGCCGCTCATGAACCAACAATAGAGAGGTTCCAGCCAATTCCCCCAGCTCCCCAGCCTACAACCCCAGAGCTGTACCATCTTGCCCTGGTCAAAAGCCTGATCAGTGTAAGTTATTATCCAGTGTGCCCCTCCCTCTGTGTGGCACCAGCCCCTGTTCCTGAGCAGATTTCCCTTTGTGCTTCAACAAAACAGTGTTTTAAGTAAAAAAATATAATACAGATGTATTAAAGACAGAAAGATAGATTTTAAGTGATTGTAAGTAATAGCCTAAGATCAAAGTTGGTTACCTAAGAAATAAAACAAAATTGCAATCTAAGTTCTATACATTAGACAGGATTTGAAACAAGCTGTGTCTCACCCTGATGGTACAAACAGTTCACCAATCTTCCATACACAGGCTGGGATGGATTACTCCTTTCCCACCAGGGAGGACCTCCCCAGTTCAGTCTTTGTTCCTCTGGTGTTTCCAGGTGTTGAGTTGTGAGGGGGGCAGTGAGGCCACGTGATGATGTCACTTCCCCTTTTATAGCTTCTTCCATGTGGAGGGAACTTCGTTGTCCCAACCAAAGTTCCCAGCATAATTAGTGGGAAAGTTCAGGCACAAGATGGAGTCCAGTGTCACATGAGCTGGTCACATGCCCTTGCATGCTTCCATGAGTCATAGCAGGGGTCATTCCCCATATTCTGGCTACAACGTTCACAGGAAAGTCCATCAGGTGGGGATAAGCTTCTTCCATGGCCCATTGTGTTCACTGATGGGCTGTCAACTTGAAAGGTTCAACCACAATGTGCTGGCCAGACGGGATGTAAACCACTTTGTGGGTGTGACCCCAAGAGCAAACACATTTGAAATACTGGTACATAGTCAATATTCATAACTTCAGATACAAAGACAGCACATACAATACAACAGGAAATTCATGTGCAACGGATCAAGACTTTTAGAACAAGGCATGCTTTGCACAAAACATATCATAATCCTGTCACCATGGTAAATATGGAGGTGCCAGGGTGTTGCTTTGGGGTACAGAATGTCACACTGGGAATGGGTGACAGGGGATGGATCACTGGATGATTCCCTGTTCTGTTCATTCCCTCTGGGGCACCTGGCACTGGCCACTGTCAGCAGACAGGATACTGGATCAGATGCACCCTTGGTCTGACCTGGTATGGCTGTTCTTATGTTCTTATGTTTAGACTGGCACAGACTCCCACTCACCCCTTGGGCCCCCTCACTGGGCCAGCGCCCCAGTCGACGGTTGCAGCAGTGCTGTGGGGGTTTCTCTGCCAGGTGGCTCAGCCCTCTGCCTGAGTCAGTCTTTAGCCCACCCCTTATGGGGTCCCAAATTAAGTTTCAAACCTGTCTTTACCAGAAACAAAACCTTCCAGGCTCTCTGGGGCTCCCCTGCAGCCATGCTTTTGCCCAGTTACTCAGGGGCATTCCCAGGGTTCCTTGCTTAGGCGGGAGTATTCTTGTGTCCTACGGTCACTTCCCACCAGCCTGTCCCCCAGCTGGGCCCTCCTAGCACTGAATCCTGATGCCTTTTATACCAGGAGCACCTGGCCCCTCTCAGGTGGGGCTCGTCCTGTGATCAGGGGTGGCTTGGCTCTGGGCTTGCCCATTTACTGGGTCCTGCCTCAGCGCTGTGGGGCTATACTTGGTGACCTCCCACGGACCCCGCTGGCCCGATGTTTCTGTGATACTACGATGAGACCCTGAATGGCTGACCAGCCAGACCAGTCATACAGGGGGAAGCAGGCAGGAAATGGTGGTGCAGGGGGTGCATGCAGCAGTCCCAGCATGGGTGGGAGAATGGGGGTCCCAGCTGCAGGAGGAAGTGGGAAGACACAGTTGCTGGCATGGGGGGCAGACTGGGGAGTCCCTGAAACAGAGGGGCTTGAAGGGCAGCCTACAGGGAATGTGTGTGTGTGGGAGAAAGGAAGAACGTAAGGAGCCCCAGGGGTGAGCCGTGAGCTCAGCCAACAGAAGATATGTGACCCCTGAATTTCCATGCTGAATTTGTCTTGCTTCAGCTGCCAGCCACCAGCCCCGGCTAGACCTTTGTTGGCCAGAGCGAAGAGCCCCCCACCATCAACTTTCTGTCCCCCAGGTAGGTGCTGGTCAGCTGAGACTGAGTCACCCCTTCACCTTCTTGTTGGTGGCCCGGAATCTATCCAGGGTTCCAGCCGCGGTCGCCCCAGGGCTGCAGACAGGGCTAGTGCTTTTGTAGCCAATCTAGTCCATTGATACAAGGGCAGGTTATAGGGCGATTTGAGGACTGTGGGGAAAAAGATTTCTGAGGGCTCCCATCCAGCAGATGGGTCCAAGGGCTGGAAGCTGAAGCTGGACAAATTCAGAGTAGAAATTTGGGGCAAGTTTCTAAGAGGGAGGGTAACAATTAAGGGGTGCTGGGTTAACCTGTCCCTCCCTCCCCCTTCCTCCGGGACTTTCCAGCTCTTCACACTGACTCACCAGAGAGAGCCGACTTTGCATTTCTGCCTCTGGGGACACAAGGCAGAGCAGGGTGTGAGAAAAACAGGAAACACCTGCCCTGGTGAGATTCAGCCAGCCGGGCCGCCCACCCCGCAAAGACAGCAACATGGCTAGAGAGGCTAGCCAAAGCTAAGCTAATCTATCTATAAGAAAATCACAGAAATATCTGGCTGGAGGGACCATATCCAGCCCCCTGCTCCGAGGCAGGACAAAGTACACCTAGACCAGCCCTGGCAGGGGTTTTGTCCAACCTGGTCTTAAAAACCTCCAGGGATGGGGATGCCACAACCTCCCTTGGAAGCCTGTTCCAGAGCTGATCTAGCCTTAGAGTTACAAAGTGTTTCCTATCCAAGGGGTAGCCATGTTAGTCTGTATCCACAAAAACAACGAAGAGTCCAGTGGCACCTTAAAGAATAACAGATTTATTCAGGCATAAGCTTTTGTGAGTAAAAAACCCACTTCTTCAGATGCATGGAGTGAAAATTACAGATGCAGGCGTTATTATACAGACACATGAAGGGAAGGGAATTACCTCACAAGTGGAGAACCAGTCTTGACAGGGCCAATTTGATCCGAGTGGACGTGGTCCACTCCCACTAATAGATGCGGAGGTGTCAGTACCAAGAGAGGGAAAGTTGCTTTTGTAGTGAGCCAGCCACTCCCAATCCCTGTTCAAGCCCAAAATTAATGGTGTTAAATTTGGAAATTAATAGTAGTTCTGCGATTTCTCTTTGAAGTCTATTTTTGAAGTTTTTTTGTTGCAGGATGGCTACTTTTAAATCTGTTATTGAATGTCCAGGGAGATTGAAGTGTTCTCCCACTGGCTTTTGTATGTTACCGTTCCTGATGTCTGATTTGTGCCCTTTGATTTTTTTATGTAGAGACTGTCCGGTTTGCCAATGTACATGGCAGAGGGGCATTGCTGGCTCATGATGGCATAGATCACATTGGTAGATATATCTACTATGACATACATGGCACCCAGAATTGGACACAGGACTCCACATGGCACTCAGTCACAGTGCCGAGTAGAGCCGGGCAATTCCCTCCTGTGTCTTACACATGACCCTTTTGTTCGCCCCGCAATGATATTAGCCTTTTTTTGCAGCCGCATCACATTGTTGACTCATGTCTGGTCTCTGACTCACTTAACCCCCCAGAACCTTTGCAGGATGCTACTGTCTAGCTGGTCTGTCCCCATTTTGTAGTTGTACATTGAATTTCTCCTTCCTAAGTGCAGTCCTTTTGAATTTGAATCCCGTTCCCCAAAGAGCTCGCCACCCTTGCTAGCTTGGTGTCATCTACAGATTTTATGAGCATGGTCTCCGCTCCATTATCCAAGTCACTAAGGAAAATATGGAATAATACCTGACCCAGGACTGACCCCTGTGGGATTCCCACTAGATACGCCCTCCCAGCTTGACAGAAAACCGTTGATAACTACTCTTTGAGAATGGTCTTTCAATCAGTTGTGCACCCACCTTACAGTAATTTAATCTAGACCACATTGCCCTAGTTTGCTTACAACAGTATCATGTGGGACTGTGTCAAAGCCTTACTAACATCAAGGTATATCACATCTACTGCTTCCTCTCCATCCACCAGGCCAGTAACCATATCAATGAAGGAAATTAGGTTGGTTTGGCATGATTTAATCTTGACAAATTCCTGCTGGCTCTACCTTATCACCCTCTTATCCTCTAGGTGCTTACAAATTGATTGTTTAATAATTTGTTCTAGTAATTGATCAATCAAACTCTCTCCCTCCATACTCTTTCTTTCTTTCTTTCTTTCTTTCTTTCTTTCTTTCTTTCTTTCTTTCTTTCTTTCTTTCTTTCTTTCTTTCTTTCTTTCTTTCTTTCTTTCTTTCTTATTAGTGGTAACTTTTTCCAGCCCTGGAGATCTCTCCTTACTGATCCTCTCTCCCAGCCTGAAGAGGATGAGGGACAAAGTCCCAGGTCTCTGGGTTTGTAGCTAGGCCCCCCATCTCCCACTGGGGTCAGTTCAGAGGGCACCACTCAGTCTATTCCCCATGCCCGGTGGCACCTCTTCCCCCATGACACAGTGGAGGGTCTCAGGGGCCCCTGAAAGTCAGGGATGGAGGCTGTGAACGACAAGGAGCCCGCATTGAATATTTATTTATTTACGGTCATTCAGTGCAAACCACAAAAGTCACAAAAAAGAGCCGGGAGCTAAATACACAACATTCAGAGCAACAGAGACAAAGCCACTTGTGATTCAGGCCCAGGTGGGGGGCTGACTGGCTCAGGAGGACAGGGAATGGGGCACAGAGTCCTTACCCACTAGGGGGCACCAGCTCCAATCTAGCCCCAGGGTGGGGGAATGGGACATGGATCCTTTCCGCTCTAGGGGGCGCTGGCTCTGATCCAGTCCCAGAGCAGTGGGCTGTTGGGCTCAGGAGGGTGGGAAGTGGCACTCAGGTTGTTTCCTTGCTAGGGGCGCTGGTTCCCTGCATGGTACAAGTTGTCCGGTCTTAGCCCAGCTCCCAGCAGGACAGCGTCCCCAGTGGCTAAGTGCTGATTAGGCCATGTGGGGTGAGCTCCTTGCTCCCCCCAGGGGGGTCTCCCAGAGGCACAGCAGTGGTGGGGGGCAGCTGTGGGACTCAGGGTGGTGTCACCAATAGAGCCGGGAGTCCCGGCCCCTTGTCTCCGGGCGGACGGGGGCAGCGGCCCCTACACCACGCGCTGGATCACGTTCTTGTACTCGGGGCCCCTTGCACGCCTCAGTTGCACCACGGTGGAGAAAAGCCACTTCACCTGCAGGGGGGCAGAGAGAGCAAGGGTGAGAGGGGTCAGGGCTGGGGGAGCTGCTCGGTCTGTCTGCCTGTCATTGTCATCCCTTCCTGCTTTTATGTCTGTGTCTCATTCACTCAGTCTCTGCCTTATTCACCCACTCTTCTTTCTCTTTCCTTCTTCAGTTCTTTCTTTCCCTTCCAAGCTGCCCTCTACTGTGCTAAACTCGTTCATTCCTTCGTTCCTATGTTCGTTCTCTCTCTCTCTCACCTTGAACAGGGTCACGGTGGCGCTGTAGCACACGCTCAAAAGGAAGAGGGTGATGAAGACCGAGATGGTGGCCCAGAGGCCGTCAAGCTCCTCATCGCCGTCCTCACTGCAAAACTCACCTGACACGATCACCTCTGTTGGGGGGAGAGAAAGAGACATCAACTCCAACTCAGGCACTGTGACAGAGAGAGCTCAGACTGTGCGTCCAACACCAACCCGCCTATCCCCTTCTCTCTCCATCCTTCCATCCCTCCACTCATCTATCTCTGGGTACATCCATCCATCCCTGACCACAAACCATCCATCATTCCATCCCGATACACACCCCTCCTTCCATTATAAATCTCTGGATTTATCCATCCATCCGCCCATCCCCATTCACCCCTTCATTCATCGATGACCACAAACCATCCATCCATCCATCCATCCATCCATCCATCCATCCATCCATCCCTAGACACCTCCATCCATCAATCCATCCATCTCTCCACCCATCCATCTTTAGATATATCTATCTATTCCTAGACACCTCCACTCATCCATCTATCTATTCCTCCACGCATCCCTCGTTAGATACATCCATCCATACATGACCACAAACTATCCATCCCCAGAAACCATCCATCTATCTCTAAATCCATCCATCCATCCATTCATCCATCCTCACTCACCCCTCCATTCATCCATGACCACAAAACATCTATTCATCCATCGATCCATCCCTAGACATCCCTCCATCTTCTATGCCTTTCCATTCCATCCATGACCACAAACCGCCCATCGATCCATCAGTCCATCCTTAGACACTTCCAACCATCCAACCATCCCTAGATGCATCCCTCCAGCCATCCATCTTTAGGTACATCCATCCATCCATCCATGACCAAAAAGCATCATCCCTACACACACCCCTCCCTCCCTCCCTCCATCTGTCCGTCCATGCCTCCACCGTCCATCTCTAGACACCTCCATCCATCCACCCACCTCTAGATGCACCCCTCCATCCATCCACCCACCCCTGCCTGCTGTGATGAAATGAAGGATGCAGAGCCTCCCAGGTCTCATTTCACTCGTCCCATGTGGCCATGACCCTACATCCTGGCACTGGCTGAAGGTTGAATTTCTCTATGCCTTAGTTTCTCTGCCTGTGAAAGGTGGCTCAGGATCCCTCTGAGGTGGGCGAGGTGCCGGGATGCTGCCATGGTGGGGGAGCTCCCTAAAGACCAGGATGGATGGATTTCACACATGTGCCTCTATGACCCTGATCCCAATGTAACTAAACACCCAGGAGTCACTTCAGATGGAACACAGCCACCTCTGGGCCTATTCACACAGGGCTCTCTTGCCAACCTGGAGTTGCCTCGTCTGTGGGGATTATGAACAGAGCCACAAGTATTTTAAGGATGGGATCTAACGTTTCTCTCTGATATGAAAGATGCTGCTCCCTGAAGCATGGTGCCCCCTACTGATCCCCCTGCCCTAGAGATGTCTGGAGAACAGGTGCATGAATCTGCTTGTCTCTGTGTGTGTCTCTGTGTGTAGAAACACGACAGCCCAGGTGGGAGGGTCCCTCGGTCATGCCATGTGACAGGTGTGTCCATCTGCCCTGGACTGAGCTCTCTCTCAGCCAGCCCTCCCACTCTCTTTCTCTGTGTGCCCCCACAGCCCTAACACTGCTGCTGCAGGCTACCCCCTCTTTAATGCCAGGTGCAAGCTCTGTGCTTGGCACTGGTGGGTTTGAGTCCTGCGCTCGCCCATCCAGCCTTGGGGCTGATACACCACACATGGGGGGGAAGATGTGTGAGTGAGGGGCTGGGTAGGAGACGGGGCTCATGTGGGGGGCCATAGGGGTACCTGCATCATCTGTCCCACCCCACTGCTTGGGCCCCCTATGTCACCAGAGCTAGTGAGAGTTTAAGTGAGTCCCTGCTTAATGTCCTCTCCAGATAACAGCCCTACTACTGCTGCTACTTTGTGGGGACTGAGTCCCAGGAGTCCCAGGAGTTGATCCCTGCTGTGGGGTGTTTGCTGTATGTTGTCCTATCTCCCCTTCTCCCGTATGCATGTGTTATAGCCTAGAGAGGATCTCACCTCAATGAGATGCCAGGGATGGCTTGGCCGTCCACTGATACACCTACCCACCTATCTCTAACCATCCTCCATATCTTCCATCCATCCATATAGATCTATACCATCCATTCTCTTACCTCCCCATCCATCCATCTCCATCATCATCCCTACCCATCCATCCATTCATACTCACCCATATCTTCCATCCATACATGCAACCCCATCCACTTATCTATCATAGAATCATAGAATCTCAGGGTTGGAAGGGACCTCAGGAGGTTCTAGTCCAACCCCCTGCTCAAATCAGGACCAACCCCAACTACATCATCCCAGCCAGGGCTTTGTCAAACCTGACCTTAAAAACTTCTAAGGAAGGAGATTCCACCACCTCCATAGGTAACCCATTACAGTGCTTCACCACCCTCCTAGTGAAAAAGTTTTTCCTAATATCCAACCTAAACCTCCCCACTGCAACTTGAGACCATTACTCCTTGTTCTGTCATCTGCTACCACTGAGAATAGTCTAGATCCATCCTCTTTGGAACCCCCTTTCAGGGAGTTGAAAGCAGCTATCAAATCCTGCCTCACTCTTCTCTTCTGCAGACTAAACAATCCCAGTTCCCTCAGCCTCGCCTCATAAGTCATGTGCTCCAGCCCCCTAATAATTTTTGTTGCCCTCCACTCATCCCTTTATATATTATGTATCCCCAACCATCCATCATCATATGTCTCCATTAACACAGTCAGTTGTCCATCCATCCATTGCCATATTCACCCATCCATTCATCCTCATCTATCTATCATTCACCATCTGTACCATCCCATCCATCCATCTGTCCGTCCATCCCCATCCATTCTCATTTTCCTATCACCATCCATCCCCATTGGTACTGATCCACTACCATATGCACCCACCCATCCATTCATTTATACATCCATCCGTCCCCACCCATCCCCATCTCTAGCCATCCATCTATCGCAGTCCATCTAGGGCCATCCATTTATTCCTCCCTTCATCCTTCAGAAGGGGTACCCCTCCTACATTCACCATAGATTTATCCATCCATCCCTATCCACTTATCCATTGGCACCCCACCTGTGAACCATTCACCCACCATTCCCGCAGTGCAGCGCAGTCTAGTGGGACTAGGTGGGACTTTGAGAACACCTGGGTTCTGTTTCTAGCTCAGTAATGGACGTGACCTTGGGCAGGTCCCTTCCCCTCTTGGTGTCTCTGTTTCGTCTCCCTCCTTCTCTGTAAGGTGTGAGCCCTTTGACACAGGGACAGTCTCCTACTGTGTCTGTGCCATACCCAGCCCATCAGGGCCCTCTCTGAGTTGGGGGTGGAAGTGCTACTTTAATCCAAATAATAATCTCTCTCTCTCCTTCTCTCTGTGATATCTGTTGGTCTATTAGTCCTTCCCTCTCAAGTATGTAAGTATCCATCTAACCATCTCTCTGAACACCTGGCCTTCTAACTGAGCTGGGCTGGGATATGGGCTCTATAGTATGTATGTGTGTAACTGTTCATCTACCCCCCTCTCCATCACTGCTTCTGTGGTGTGTATGTATCCATGTATCTACCCATCCTTCCTTCCTATGGAACCAACCCATCCTTCCTTCCATGGCATCAACCCATGTATCTACCCATCCTTCCTTCCATGGCATCAACCCATCCTTCCTTCCATGGCATGTAACCATATAGCTACCCATCCTGCCTTCCATGGCATCTAACCATGTATCGACTTATCCTTCCTTCTATGGCATCAACCCATGTATCTACCGATGCTTCCTTCCATGGTATCAACCCATCCTTCCTTCTATGGCATCAACCCGGCCTTCCTTCTCTGGCATCTACCCCTGTATCTCCCATCCTTCTTTCTATGGCATCAAACCATATATCTACCAACCCTTCCTTCCATGACATCTAACCATATATCTATCCATCCTTCCTTCCATGACATCAACACATCCTTCCTTCCAGAGCATCTACCCATCCTTCCTTCCAAGGCCTCTACCCATGTATCTACCCATCCGTCCATGGTGTATATGTATCCACCCATTCAGGATCTGGGAATTGGCATCCCCAGATGTGTAGCATCTCGGCTTCTCCCAGCCTGCAACCTGGGACCTCGTCCACCTTGGGCGACCTGCAGATTTCACCCAGTGACACCACAACAAGGAGACCTGGGGGTGAGCTCAGACTAGTTCCGTTTATTCACTTGTTGTCATTGCGGGCACAGAGATTATTTACAGGAAGTTGTACTGGACAATACTAGCAGTGGGGCTGGGAGGAGACGTCTTCATTTACCAGAGATTTTGCTGACGCTGCGTTGGGTGAACTTCATCTGCAGGGCTTCGTGGATGACCATGCAGGTGTAGGTGTCCCCGCTGTTCCAGCTGGCCTTGCTGACTTTCAGCTTGCTGTAGAGGAAGAAGTTCGAGTCGCCGGCTCCGTCCTTGATGGGCTGGGTGGTGAAGTATTCCATGTTCTCGTTGGCTTTGTGGTTCTTCATCCACTGCACCGAGATGTCCTCGGGGAAGAAGCCCCGCACCAGGCAGGTGAGGCTGATGGAGTCTTCAGAGCTGCTCAGCTCATCGTTGTGGGGGCGCAGGAGGTAGATGCCTGGGCCAGAGCGCCTGCCTTCGGTGCGTGGGGACGGAGGACACAGATGAGCCATGCACATCACTCAGCTGGGCCACGCGGGGAGAAGGAATGTGCGTGCGTGTGTGTGGGGGGGTAGGAACATCCCCTCTCTCCTCCCGGATGGAGGTGCTGGGGACTGGGAGCTGGTAGCTCCAGAGAGCAGGATGGGGGATTGGATGGTCTCCATCTCACATGGGGATGCAAAGGGACCCAAGGCCGGGATCCCAGGTTGTTGGGGGTTGGGGCTTCCCCTTAAGGAGCATCCCTCCCTGCTGGGGGTGGGGATAGGGGAGTCTCTCCCCTTAGGGACCCTGCTCTCCTCCTACCTGGCTTCTTGGAGATGGATTTGATGAGGGGCGAGGGCAGCTCTGAGTGCTCCACTTTGCAGGTGAAGGTCTCTCCGGCTTCCCAGTCGCGGGTGAAGATGGGCATGGAGCTGGAGGCGGTGAAGGTGCCGTTGAAGTGCTCATGGAGGGTCAGGGGATCAGGGACAATGGACCCTGGCTTCTCTCGGGACCAGACTATCTGGAGGCCAGAGTCGCTCGGCAGGCTGACCACCAGGCAGGTGAGCATGGGGCTCTGGGCCACATACAGGGCAGCAGGAGACGGGGGCACCAAGAAGATCTGGATGTTGCTGGGAGATGTTGTTTCTTCTGGGGACAGGAGAGACCAGGTCAGTGGCTAGGCCTGGTTTCCCCTGCCCAAGCCCATCCCAGTCTCCTCCCCACTCCTCTCCCCGCTCGAGCCCAGCCCGGTGTCCCCCTCCCCTTCCTAGGCAGCCTGGCCCTGCTCAGTGTCACCTCTGCACTTGTGGGCGTGGTCCTGCTTTTTGCTTCCGGTGCCTGGGTGGTACACCTGGCAGGTGTACGTCTTGCCCTCCAGCCACTCGTCCTGGGAGACACTGGCATTGCTGCGGGTGCTGAAGGTGTGGCCGTCGGCGTCCTTCTTGGCAAGGTCGGTGTCACTAGGAAGTAGCCCACTCTCACCGTTCACCAGCCATTCCACCTTCAAAGGCTCGGGGTAGAAGCCGGAGATGAAGCACACCAGCTGGATGGTGCCTGGGTGGTTGGTGCAGGAGGAGTGGAGGACATGCACCTCGGGGGCATGGGGTTCAATGGGGATGGGCTCTGGAAGAAGCGTGGCAGGGGTTAGTTGTTGTACAGACCCCTCCTGGGCCGCCCTCACTCCCCACAGCACGGTGACCCCTACTGAGCCCCCTCCCCCTGCAGCACGGCGCCCCCTTCTGAGCCCCCTGCTCCGCACAGCACAGCTCCCCCTTTGGAGCCCTCTGCCCCTTTCCCTGCACTGCAGCACCCATCACTTCTCTCGGCGTGGTGTCTCTCTCTCTCCGTCCATCCACCCACCACAGCGACTCCCTCGGCTCACAGCGCCGGCAGGCTCCCATCCTCTCTCCCTGCCACAGTCACCGGATCAGGGACCTGAGAGACCCCCAGCCCCTCCCCTTCCCCGCCCCCCGGGCTGCGCCGCGCTGTCCCTACTTGGGATTTCCTTGGAGATGCTGGAGCTGGTGGGCCGGTGTTGTACGTTGCAGCTATAGGTGTTAGACTTCCAGCTGCTGGCCGGGACGGTGACCTGGCTGCTGAGCGCGTAGAGGCCGCTGGAAGGTTGCAGCAGGGAGGGATAGGTCTTCACGCCCGAGGGGGCGACGCTTGGGCTCCACGTCACGGTGACCGGCTCGGGGAAGTATCCTTTGGCCAGGCAGCCGAAGGTGACCTGGGGGGTGTCGTCGCCGGTGCAGGAGGTCAGGGGGAAGACAGACGGGGCCGTGGGGCTGACTGCAAAGGGAGAGAGAGCGAGGCCATGAGACGCAGCCCCTACCCCGCTCCATGCAGCACGGGGGCCCTAGCGTGGCCCTGGGCCCAGCACTCAATGCCGGGGGAGAGCGTCCCCTAACGGAGCCCCACCCTGCTCCATTCAGCACAGCAGACAGCTTGTCATGAGACTGATGCAAGGTCTGTGTGTAAGTGGGTGCCTGAGAGAGGCTGCCCCCGTCTTCCCGGCGGAGTCACAGAGTCACCAGGAGCAGGGCCCCCAAATCACTTAGCGCTAAACAGGCCCTGTCTGTGGTCGGGGGCCCCATTACACGGGTGCTGCAGGGAGACACAATGACAGACAGTCCCTACCTCAAGGAACTTACAGGCCAAATAGGCAAGGTAAAGGAAGGGTCAGAGGGGAAACTGAGGCAGAGGGCGAGGAAGGGACCTGGTCACAGCAGGTCAGTGGCACAGCCTGGTACAGAAACCAGGAGTCCTCTGTCCCAACCCCAACCTCTGCTCTATGGACTGGGTGATGCATTGTGCTGGTGCCGTGGTTCAGCAGGGACATGGGTTGATTTCCCAGAGTGGAGGGTTGTTCCCAGTTATTTGCACCGGGATTTTCCCGAGGAACCAAAGGGAATTAGGTGCCAAAGTGGCAGAGAAATTCTCCTTGGAGAAATCACAGCCTCTGCAGCTAGAAAACAACCCAAGTTTTTGACCAAGGAATTGAAATTGGGGAACACTTCTGGGCTCTCGGAAGAAGTGTGGTACCAGAAACGTTTGGGTCTTCCGGTCTCCAGCTGGAGACATGCAGATGTTAGACCAGCAATTTTAGCTTGGGAATGAATATTAAATGTTATGTTCTCACTAGGCTCCTAGGTTCACTGCTAACATCATCAGTCCCTAGTGGCCAATTAGCAATTCTGTCGCTCAAACACACGTTATTAGAGTCCTGGGAACTGACTTGAGACACTGGGAGGAAAGACTGGGACTGTCCAGATCAACCCGGGACATTTGGGCCCTTTGGGTTAGAGTTCGGGTTATCATTATACATGGGGAGGAGGATTAAGGGTTAGCGGTTAGGGTTAGGTGCTGGGGTTAAGGGCTATAATTAAGGGTATGGTTTAATGGTTCGGGTGAAATACCTTTCCACTCTCAAGTTCAATATTTGATGTGTTGTGATTAGATTTCTAGCCAATTATGAAGCCATTCAACCATCAGATTCCTACCGGTTCTGCTGCCATTTCCCAGAGGGAGTTAGTGAGACTCTGTGGTCCTATCCCAAGGGGCCAGTTTGCCACGATGACTCATAATTCTGATGCTGGGATGCTTGATACCCAACTGGAGACACGGAAACCCTAGTGCTCAGAGGGTCAAGGTTGGGAGGTTAGGGTTAGAGCTGGGGTTATGGTTAGGGGTATAATTGGTTGTTAGCACTTGTATCACAGTGTCTAGAAAACCCAATCTAGGATCAGGGACCCATCGCCCCAGGAGCTTTACAGAGAAATAAGGATGAGGACTTTACTGAACCCAGGACCATTGCAGCCTAAGCAATCTAAAGGTTGGGGGGATAAGGTTGGGACGTCAGGGTTAGGGGTTGGGTTTGATGAGATGATCAGAGTTGGGGGTCAGAGTTAGGGAGTAGGGGCTAGAGAGCCGGGGTTCAGGATGAGGATAGGACTATAGGGAAAGGGCGAGATTAGGGTGTTGGGGTTAAGGAGTTGGTGCATCTGTTGGGGGTTAGGACACTGGGGTTAGGGTCCTGGTTAGGGAGTTAGGTCAGAGTTTGGGGTCTAAGTAGTTGGGTTTAAGGTTTGGTTTAGGGTCATAGTTCTGTGGTTAGGGTAAAAATGCTTCCCTCCCCCAAACCTAGTAGTCGGCTGGTTTTCACGCCCCCTCGCTCACGACATTTCTAGCCAGATTCCCACTCAAGAAACACTCATATTCTAACCAATTTGGACGAAGATTTTGCTGGACACTTTCCTAAACTCTATAGGAGAAATCTCCCAAGAATTCCAGTGGCCTCACTTTCTAGAAGCCCAAACTTGAGGCACCTTGGGGAGCAGTTACCGGGGTCTGCATCTCCAGTGGGCTTTAGCCCGAGACGTCAGAGCTCGTCCCCCCTGGAAAGGAAGCCCAACGCGTCTCCAGCTGAGTGCGCCGCAAAAACGGAGCCAGTTCAACTCAAAGGCCAAATCAGGAGCCTGAACTCTGAGCTGTTGCCCGAAGAGGGGCTGCCAGTTACGTCCAGCCCCAGGCAGCCAAGCTGACATCTAGCTGTGCTGGGAACTCCCCACGCTCAGCCCTCAGCATGGAGCATGAGCACAGAGCTGGTGGAGGGAGGCTGGGACGGCTCAGAGAGACGTGTTCCTGCACTCGGTGAGTTGAGGGTTTTACCTCTGACAAGGGACATGCAAAGGGAAATTTATACCTCAGTTTAGAAAGTTTTTGGTTGCAGATATTTGCGACTGGGCTAAAGAGAGGAGACAACAAAAGTCCCTTAGAAACAATTCAGCTGTTCCCCCAAACCTCTAGTTTCAGCCCCCCAACCCTGAGTACCCCACGTCTGCTAATGGCCCTGAGTCCTGACCCCCAACCCCCTGCTAGCTCAGCCCTGGTCTCCCACAGCTCTGCCGGTGCCCCTCACTCCCGACACACAGCCCCCTGATATCTCAGCCCTGCCCCCGCAGCTCTGCTGGTGCCCCTCACTCCCGACCTGCAACCTCCTGTTATCTCAGCCTTGGGTTCCCCCTACAGCTCTGCGGGTGCCCCTCATTCCTGACCCACATCCCCTGCTAGCCCAGCCCTAGGCTCCCCCACCCAGCTCTGCTAGTGCCCCTCAATGCTGACCTAAAGCTGCCTGATATCTCAGCCCTTCCCCACTGGGCCTTGCCTGTGCCCCTCACTCCCAACCCACAGACCCCACTAGCCCAACCCTGCCCCCCCGGCCTTGCTGGTGCCCCTCACTCTTGACCCCCAGCAGCATGCGAGCCAGGCCCTGGCTCCCCCACAGCTCTGCGGGTGCCCCTTACTCCCGACCCGCAGGCCCTGCTAACCCAGCCCTGGGCTCGCTCCCTACAGTTCTTTCAAAACTGTTATCCCAGCTTATAGGTGGAGTGTGAGATAAGCACCTCTGTTCCCCTGTCTCTGCAGGGGGCGGGGGGCACAGCGCTGCCTGTGTTACCCATCCCGACCTCCCCAGCATATCCAGGCTCTGCAGGGGAGCCATGTTCTGCACCCTGCTCTGGTTTTGGGTCCACACAGGGGGCGTACCCCACTGCCCTTCATAGGTGAGAACAGAGCACAACAGTCAATCATAGAAACATAGAATATCAGGGTTGGAAGGGACCTCAGGAGGTATCTAGTCCCACCCCCTGCTCAAAGCCCTGGCATCCTGACCTGCTGTTCAAACCTACTAGACCCTGCTCCCCTCCCAGAGCTGGGGAGAGAACCCAGGAGTCCTGGCTCCCAGCCCCCTGCTCTGACTAGACCCCACTGCCTTCCCAGAGCTGGAGAGAGAACCCAGGAGTCCTGGCTCCCAGCCCTCTGCTCTGACTTGACCCCACTGCCTTCCCAGAGCTGGAGAGAGAACCCAGGAGTCCTGGCTCCCAGCCCCCTGCTCTGACTAGACCCCACTGCCTTCCCAGAGCTGGAGAGAGAACCCAGGAGTCCTGGCTCCCAGCCTCCTGCTCTGACTTGGCCCCACTGTCCTCCCAGAGCTGGGGAGAGAACCCAGAAGTCCTGGCTCCCAGCCCCCTGCTCTGACTAGACCCCACTGCCTTCCCAGAGCTGGAGAGAGAACCCAGGAGTCCTGGCTCCCAGCCCCCTGCTCTGACTAGACCCCACTGTCCTCCCAGAGCTGGGGAGAGAACCCAGGAGTCCTGGCTCCCAGCTTCCTGCTCTGACTTGGCCCCACTGTCCTCCCAGAGCTGGAGAGAGAACCCAGGAGTCCTGGCTCCCAGCCCTCTGCTCTGACTTGACCCCACTGCCTTCCCAGAGCTGGAGAGAGAACCCAGGAGTCCTGGCTCCCAGCCCCCTGCTCTGACTCGACCCCACTGTCCTCCCAGAGCTGGGGAGAGAACTCAGGAGTCCTGGCTCCCAGTCCCCTGCTCTGACTAGACCCCACTGTCCTCCCAGAGCTGGGGAGAGAACCTAGGAGTCCTGGCTCCCAGCCCCCTTCTCTGACTAGACCCCACTGCCTTCCCAGAGCTGGAGAGAGAACCCAGGAGTCCTGGCTCCCAGCCCCCTGCTCTGACTAGACCCCACTGCCCTCCCAGAGCTGGGGACAGAACCCAGGAGTCCTGGCTCCCAGCCCCCTGCTCTGACTAGATCCACTGTCCTCCCAGAGCTGGGGAGAGAACCCAGGAGTCCTGGCTCCCAGCCCCCTGCTCTGACTAGACCCCACTCCCTTCCCAAAGCTGTGGAGGGAACCCAGGTGTCTTGCTCCCCTCTCCAGCACACTCTGCCCCCCATTTATCTCTGATAGGGTTAAAACACCCTCTGCACGCGTGTGACAAGCCAACAGCAGCCACTTTCCTGTAATTTACTCACCAAATCACCGGCCATGTTGGGTCGTGGTCCGGCACTGTAGACCGGGGGGTTCTGTCCGGGAGTCCAGCTCTGCTCTGTGGCTGTCGCGTAGCTCTTCTGAGGTATCTTTGCCTGTCAGACATCCCCTCTCCTCCCCCCCAAATGGTAGTCAAGATAATTATAGATTAAAACCAAGAGATGACGCCCACTGGGGAGCTTTTACTGTTACAGCTGGTGAGAAGGTGTGAAAATTGGACAGGCTGGCGAGGTGAAAAAACCAGGGTGAAAAAACAACATTGGTGTGACTTTCACTTGTGTAAACTTCCCCTTTTCAGCCCATGTTTTTTGTTGGTCAGTTTTCCCCAGAGATTGGTCACGAAGGCCGCAGAGCTCAGAAAAGATTGAGGCCTCCTGGGGGCTCTTTTTGAGAACCTGCCATGCGGGAGGGTGAAGAAGAAGCCTTTACGGCTGTCTTGGAACTGGGGATAGAACCCAGGAGTCCTGACTCTCAACCACCCAGGATGGATAGATTGATAGTGGGTGTATTCGGGGATAGATCGATGTCCTGTACATAGTTGCACACAAGTTTCGTGTCTCGCTTCTAGCCATCTTTTCTTTATTTTAATGTCTCCTGGCAGTTTGTCTTTATTACACAAAGGGTCTCTTCTGGTCCTTGCCCCTGCGAAGATGGTGAGAAGTAGTTGGGTGGTTGCTCGCACCATGACTGGTGGTGGAATGTCCATTGCAATTTGACCTGTTTAAACTCATCAATTCGTGGAGTTTCAGGGCAGAAGAAGGGATCACTGTGATAGGCATGTCCCCCAGGGATTCCTGGTCCAAGCCCCCACCTTCTGGTCGAGCAGAGCAGTTAGAAAGAGAGGCCAAAGCTGGCTTTAAGGACTCCGTGTCATGGAGAGTCCACCAGAATCCAGAAATAAGGACTGCAACCCCCAAAATACTGTAAAATTGGGAAAGCCAGCTGGGAGTGAATATTTCATCCTCAGTGAATTTCCCCTGGACCTGTTAGTGTCCCGGAGAGGCAGATTGAAGAGCCCAGAATCCGAGGTGTATTGTTTGAAAGATCTGTTTGCACAGAAAGGGCAGGGACCGGAGAAGAAAGCGCTCGTGTTGAGTTATCTCATCCATCCATGACTCATGGAGGGCTCTTCCCTAGCTTTAGCAAACGGTCTTGTCATCAAACAGAGGAAGGGACTTAGGGAGCTGGCTTCAGTTCCCAGATCTCCCACAGATTCCCCTGTCACCTTGGGGAAGCCACGTCATCTCTCCAGGCCTCAGTTTCCCCATCTGTTCAACAACAGTACTGATGCTCGCTTCACACTGGAGAGATGAGGAGGGCTGGACTCACATTGTGAGGCGTATGGGGAATACTTCTGCCTTCTAAAGGATCAGAGTCTCCTCTCAGCATCACTTGCACAAAATCAGAGCGAGTCCACTGGAGTTGCTCCAGGTTTACACTGGAGCAGCCGAGGTCAGAATCCCATTTCTCGTGTTTTTCGTCCATCGCTCCGACACCACTTCACAATGGAAAGTTAAAGGGCGAGAGAAGGTCTGCGACAGGCCCACGGTCCCACAGCAGCTGGGAATAGAACCTCAGATACTCCTTTCCCAGTGCATTGGCCACTGGGCCAGGCAGCCATCAGGCCACAGAGGGAGGTGGATGGACGGATGTAGGTAGATCAGTGGCCGGTTTTCAGAGTTTCCCCTTTTGATGGTTTCTCTCATATTCTCTTTCTTTTTCCAGCGACCCGCACAGCCCCCTCCGTCTTCCCCCTGGTTCCCTGCTGCAGCAAGACCGGCAATGTGCCCCCGGACACCAGCTTGGCCTGCCTCGTAACTGGCTATTTGCCATCACCAGTGGACATCAAGTGGAATTCTGGCCAAGTGACCAAGGGGGTCAAAACTTTCCCAGAGGTGACGATGAGCAATGGGCTCCACACCCAGAGCAGCCTGCTGATCCCCTCCGACAGTTCCCGGCAGGGCGACCCCTACCAGTGCGACGTGACGCATCAAGGCACAGGGAAGACAGTGTCCGGGAAGTTCCCTCAGGAATGTAAGACATGCGGCGGGGGGAGGAGAGGGCAGCCAGGCTGAGATTTTCAAAGCGCCTAGAGGGTCTGGGAGCCAGTTAATCTTAATCCACATCCCGTAGGTACCTTTGGAAAAATCTCACCCTGCAAGAGTGGGGAAAGTTTGGCCCCGTGTTGAAACACACTGAGCCCCGGTGCTTTGTCATTGCAGAACTCCCGCCCCCAGCGCCCCTCTCCGTGGGCCCTGGAATGAGGGAAACCTCAGGGTGAAACGCACCCCTGGGCAGAGACCTATGTTCCACTAAAGGGGAGGATTTTCAGCCCTGCCTAAAATATTTAGGCCCCCGGTTCCCCTGGGCACTTGGCACATAAATCCCTCAGGCACCTTGGGAAATCTTAGACACGCAGCTGGTCTGAAATGGCACCTAAGCCTCATGCTGCCCTTCTGTACAGGGGAAATCTTCGGCTCACTGCCTTACTCCCTCACCCTCACCCAAACCCAAACCCAGACCCAGACTCCTCCCACCGGGGGGGTAGAACAAAGCCCATTCGCTGCTTCAGTCCAAAGGCCAGGTTTGTTCACACACAAGGACTCAAAGCAAAACCAGTGGAACTCAGAGCACAGGCTCCCAGCCACCCGGGGCCCCCCCAGCGTTCAGCCGGCTGGATGGGGAGCACACGCCCCCTTTCCCACAAGGTCCCCTTTCCCGCATGGTTCCTAGCCCTCCTGCCTGGTCCGCATCTAGAGACTTCCCCCTCAGGTGCTTTCCTCAGCACTGAGCCAGAAGCTTTCCCTTATATAGACTGCAGCAAGCAGCCCCATGAAACTCCAATTCCCAGCAACCACTGGCCCTAACGGGGCTACACCCCCTTACAAGCTAGCACTCGCTTACACCTCTTTGTCATGGAGCTGTGTGTGTTTCTTGCACTCCGGCTGTTCTCGGGCATCTTTTGAAATGGATACAACCCCAGAGCAGCAAACCTAGGCATTCTGGGGTCAGAACTTGAACGGGTGAAAATCGACTGATCTCCACGGAAGTCAGTGGCCCTGTGCCGACTTACATCAGCTGAGGATTTGACCCTTTTTCCGTAGTCAGACACAGTCAGTCCTCTCCCAGGTTTTCTTCTGATGCCATTCATGCTCTACAGCGCCACACTCCCCCTTAAACAGGACATTAATTAAGGAAAAGAAGTTCAAAGAAACACAGCTCAAGTTCCAGCTTTGTCCCTGCTGTTTACCAGGGAGAACATACTCCATGCAGCATGTGCAGAAAGAATGCACGGAGGCATTCAGTATTTGCCTAAATGATTTAAGGGCCCTGTTCCCATTTGTTTTAATCCCTTACATGGCTGTGAAGTTAATCCCTAGAGGCTGAATAAAGTACGCAGTGTAAACACAGCACAACAAGGTGGGGTTTTTGCCAGTGCTGGGAGAACTGTAGAGTTAGCACTCTCTCGGGAAGGGGAGTGGGGATCTACAGAGAGTGACGCTGGACTGTGTTTTCCCCTCTCTCTGCTCTCAGTGTGTGGTTCGGCAATGCCACCCCAGGTTCACCTCCTGGTCCCCACCTGCGAGGACAGCGCCACAGAGAGCCAGCTGGAGCTGGTTTGCCTCCTCCTGAGCTTCAGACCCGGGAAAGCCGACGTGAAATGGCTGGTGAATGGAAAGGAGAGGAGCCCCCCCACCCCGGCCTTTTCCTCTGCAATGGGCACAGATGGCTCCTACATGGGGCAGGGCCGCATGACCGTCACCAGGCAGAGCTGGGAGAGGGGGGACGTCTACAGCTGTCAAGTGACCCACCCAGCAGTGGGAACAGAGCTCTCCATGCACAATGCCAGCAAGTGCTTGGGTGAGGGGCTACGCCTGTGCATGGTGGGGAGGTGGGGTGGAGAGTTACTCAGAAACCAGCCCTGCCTAAGGGTAGGTGAGACTGCACCTAGACCCCAGTGTGATGGGAGACATAGGAGTACCACAGAGAAATTGATACTGTAGGTGGAAGGGAAGAGAAAGAGATATAATTGGGGGATGGATGGATGGATGGATACTACCAGTGTTCTGATGGGGATGGATGGATGGATAGATTTGATTAGATTAGATTTCGATAGTCTTTTTCTGCCTTTCCACATTATTTATGCTGGTCAATGACATCTCTTTGCATTTCTCAGCCTGCCTCAGAAGTTCACTTGACCCAACCATCTACTTAACCAAACCCTCCTATGAAGATGTCATCAAAAATTCTGGTCATGTTACCTGTCTAGTTTTGGGTTATGACTTAGCAGCCAGCAGAATCGCATGGAAAGTGGATGGGCAAGTCAGCTCTGTGGCAAAGACAGAAACTCTCAAGAAGAACAGCAACGGGACCACCAGCCTTTTCAGTTCTCACCCTGTGTCACTGGCCCAATGGGGACAAGGCACCATATTTACCTGCAAAGTGACCACACTCTGTTCTGGAGACCTAACCCAGGACATAACCCTGAGCAATACAGGTGAGTAGCCTTCGCATCTCAAAGGGAAAGGCAAACTCCAGTCATTGTTAATTGGGATTAGAGGGTGAAACTCACCCCACACATGTCCTAGGAAGCCTTTAAGTCCCAGTTAAACCCGCCAAATAACTCTTTTAGCGGAGCCGAGGCCCTCAGCACAGGGGTGTATTTCATCCGTAATTAATATTTCCCCTATGAATCTCTCATTCAGGGGATCACCATTAATATCCAGTTTAGAGGTTTTCCCAGTACTCACTTTCTTCTTATCATTGAATGCCAGCTCCTCTAAGAATTTCACTCCCTTGGCTCCCTGGGATCCGGGGATGTGGCCTTTGAGGGACTTTGAGTGTCCTATTTGTGACTCTGGTCTGATGTGCATTTGTATTTCTTATCTCTGGAAATCAGGCTGGTGCTTGTCATCCGGCATTCGGCCTTTCAGGGATATTTCTTGTGAGACTCTCTAAGAGTGTCCAGTGGAGTTAGGTTCCCAAATCCCATTGAAATACCCAAGATGTCCAAGTCCCTTAGCCAGCCTTTGAAAATCTTGATTGTGTTGAATTTTGCTGTGAGCGTTTGAAGGAGGGAAGAGGCTCCATCTGAGTGAGCAAATGGGTTGGTGACCCAATGTCATGATGATGCATGGCGGAGACTTGGGGTGAAGAGGAGATAGTGTGGTTCAAGGCTTGGGGTGAGGGTTCAGGTTTGGGACGCAGGACTAGCTGAAAGTCCGCTGCCCATCTGCATTACGGTAAAACCAAGCTGAGGATAACGATCAGGATGATGATCTCGAAGGGGATGAAGATGATGTCGATGACAATGAAGAAGGAAATGAAGATGCTGAAGGAGAAAAGAGAAAGAATGTTAGAATGCTGAAGGAGATGATGAAGATAAAGAGGAAAAGGATGATGATGAAGATTTTGATCTGAAAAAGAGGACGATAAAGAGGAAGGAAGTAATTATGAAGACAAGTGAGGTGAAGAAAATGAATATGATGATGGTGATGAAGATGAAGATAATGATGTTAAGTTGTTGCCTTTTAAGGTTGAAGTTCACTGTACATTCTGCGGGGAAGGCTTTGGAGTTCAGCTGAGTCTATGGGTGATGGTCCACTTGAGTCTTTGAGTTTCAAGGGAGATGATGCTCAATGGTTGGCTTTTTGTTTCACACATAACTTTGAACAACTGCCCTCCCTGGCCCCTTCACACAGTGATAGCTGCTGGATCTAAGTCCGTAACTTAGACATGCTAACCAAATCTTATTTTTCTCTTGCTCCTCTTCCTTTTCATTTAGGCATCAGTAAGAAGGAGCCCACAGTTACTGTCTCCCGAGCCTACCACGAAGACATCTCTGGGAACAGTGTCTCCTTTACTCTCATCTGCGAAGCTAGTGGCTTTTACCCTGAAGAGATCAGCATGTCATGGTTGAAGAATAACTCCCCGAAACTCAAGTCCAGTTACAGTGGCCCTGTGTCAGGAAATGGCACTTTCTCTGCCTACAGCATCCTGAAGGTTGAGCAAAGTCAAGGAGAAGGAAATTACACCTGTGTGGTGCATCACCCAGCCATGGAAGAGCCCAAGAGGGTTGTGGAAAAGGTGTCCCTTGGTAAGTGGATTCTCAGAGGCAGGTTTTAATTTGGGGATGTTCACACATGTTCTTATCCCGTCCAGCCAATGGCATGAACAACCGCATGACTCCATGTGAGCTCTCGTGGGAGGGGTGGCAATGAAGGATTTCTATCTCCATTATGATGCTGTCTTTGGTGAAATCAAGACTTATTGCAACCTGAGCTGGGTGGAGAATGTCCCCTCCACTCCAGTGCAGGAGAGTTCCCTGTATTTCCAAGGCAGTATCCAGTCCAAAATGCTCCAAGTAATGGGGATCCCACCCCACCCCTGGAGGAGATGATTCCACAGCCTCACAGAGCATATCACCACTAAAGGAAGTGCAGGAAAACTGTCCTAATTGCAAGAGAGAATTTAAGGGAGGGTGCAGAATGTAATCTCATTGGGCTGTGATTTGGCCAAGACATTGGGGTGGACACTCTTGCTCTTGGGGAAAGTTCAAAGAGGTCTTTCATGGCTGGGAGGTGGTTCGCTGAAAATGTTCTTTTCTTCTTAACCATGGATCGCCCTGGGTGTTGTTTGCTCCACACTTGAACATGGATTCCCACAGTGGCAGATTCACAATTTTGCCGTTATGGTCCCTTCTTATTCTTCAAATTTGTTGCTGGCACATTAGGAATGTCTTCATGGATCTGCAGCCATGACAGGCACCCAATTAAAATCTGTTCTCAAGGAAAAGATGAGCTGGGGTGGGGCAGATTCCATAACGGATTCAGAAGCTGATGAATTAATGCAAACAAAGGAGAGAAACCCCTCAGCTCCATTGCCCCACAGTGGGGCTTGGGCATCCATGTGAATCTGGAATCCCAGCTCCAGCAGCATCCATTTTAGAAACTAATCTCATGAGTGACACCATGCATATCCTTCACACAACATTCAATAGAGGACATTGTCCCTGGGTGCCAGGACTCCCATCAGTCTGGGTTTCCCTTCTCAGATTTCTAAAGTGATTCGAGGTCTCCCCTCCCCCATCGGCTTGCAGTGGAAGTTGAGGGACTCACGCCCTGAGGAACCTCGGCAGGCCATGGGTGTGCAATATAAATGGCCCTTCTGCCTGTGCAGGGGGTAGGGTTTAGGGAACACAAGTTTCATCCTGAGCTGTGGGTGCAGTGTGGGGTCTAGTGGTTAGAGTAGGAGGATCTGGGTGCCAGTCATGACCATGGGCAGGTCATTTGTCCTGTGTTCCAGCTGCCATCTCTGGGAAATGGGGATAACTGCACTGAGCTCAGGTGGGTCATCGAGCTCATGAATTTCAGGCCAGAAGGACCCTGATTTGAGCCACCACGGCTGGTTTGTTCCCAGCCATGTTTTCCTCAATGGGACTTTCTCCCAACAAAACCAGAGACCTTCAGATTTGCTCCTGGGACCCAGAGACCCAAATAAGCATAACTGGACCCAGGAATCCCAATCTCTCGGTTGGTTAGAAAATCTCAGCCATTTTCCCCACTGCTCCATAAGATGAGGGTCCCACCCCTTCTACCAGGGAATCCAGTGCCCTATTTCCACCTCCAGTGACCCTCAGCCCTTTCCCAAACAGCCCCTGGGCTTTGCGCCCCTGAGAGAGAGGCACTCAGTTACCACCTCATGCCTGTTGAAATATTTGCTCAGCCCAGCCCTCAATGCTGCCTCCTGCCCCCCACCAGGTGTCAGCAACTGTAATCGACACCCTCTGGAGGTCTCTCTCCTTCCCCCTTCCCTGGAGGACCTCTACATAGGGCAGAACGCCACCATCAGTTGTTTGGTGAGTGGCATGGAAATCCCCGGCAGCCTGGAGGTCTCCTGGAACCGGGGTAGTGGGGGCCCGTTGGCTGTGGTCTCCAGGGAGCCAGTGCTGCAGGAAGATGGCACCTACAGTGCAACCAGCATCCTGCGGGTGTGCGTGGAGGAGTGGCAGGCGGGGGAGGAGTTCACCTGCACCGTGAAGCACCAAGACATCCCGTCGGCCATTGTCAAGAGCATCCGCAAGAGTCACAGTAAGAACTCAGCCTTTCCCCTGTAGGGGGCGCCAGCTGCCATCCGGCTGCAGGCTTGGGAGAGTGGCTGGCTCAGGATGTGGGGAATGGGACACGGGACCTTCTGTCTCTAGGGGGTGCTAGCTGTGATCCGGCTTGAGGTCTTTGGGACTGGGAGTCGCAAATTTGTGGGTGTGATGAAACGGGCAAATTTATGAGACAGAAGGGGACAGAGTCAGGACTCCTGGGTTCTTTTTCTGTCTCTGGGAGGGGAGTGGGATGTCGTGGGTTAGAATAGGGAGACTGGAAGCCATGAGTCCTGAGTTCTAGCCCCTTTTCAGGGAAGGTATTTGGATCTGGTGGGTTAGTGTGGGCCGAACTCCTGGATTGTATCCATGGGTCTGGGTCGGGAGTGGGGGGTCTCGTGGGATATAGCAGGGTGATGAGGGTGGAGGGTGGTAGCCAGGACTCCTGGGTCCCAATCCTTCGCATCAACCCTTTGCTGTTTCTCATGGCAGTGGTTTCCCTCCGGGCCCCTTCTGTCTACATCTCCCCTCCTCACGCTGAGGAGCTGGCTCTCCGGGAATCGGCCACCATCACCTGCCTGGCCTCTGGCTTCCGGCCCAGAGCCATCTTGGTGACATGGACCCAGCAGGACCGGCCCGTGCCCCAGGAAGCCTACACCAACATCGGCCCCGTCCGGGAGGCCGGGAAGGAGGAGCGCTACTTCATCTACAGCAAGTTCAATGTCTTGGCATCTGAATGGGAGCGGGGGGACACGTACGCCTGCGTGGTGGGGCACGAGGGTCTGCCCATGACCTTCGTCCACCGGAGCGTGGACAAAGCCTCCGGTAAACCCACCGCCGTCAATGTCTCTGTGATCTTGTCCGATACCGACGTCACCTGCTACTGAGGAGCAGAGCCGCGTGGGCTCCTCACGGCGTATCTGAGATGGCCAGGGAACCTCGTGGGGTCTGGGATTCGTCTTAGCCTGTGTGTAAAGCTGTGGGAGCTCTGGTGTACAGAGCGTGGCTGTGTGTGGAATATGCCCAAATTAAAATGCAGCATGCCACAGTTTGTGATGAAGGGTGTGTCTTCTGGCGGAGACTGTCTCTGTGTCTCATCCACGCTTCCTTCCCCAATATCTAGATCTATCCCCCCACCTTTCTTTCTTTCTTTCTTTCTCTCCAGCCATCCTCCTTTCCTTATGTATAGACTACATCAATTAATTCTTCCAAACAGGATCCATCCACCCATCCTAGGCTCTGGGGGAGGGATAGCTCAGTATTTTGAGCATTGCTAAACCCAGGGTTGTGAGTTCAATCCTTGAGGGGGCCACTTAGGGATCTGGGGCAAAAATAGGGGATTGGTCCTGCTTTGAGCAGGGGGTTGGACTAGATGACCTCCTGAGGTTCCTTCGAACCCTGATATCGCATGATTCTATACCTGTTGCTTTGATTCTACAATGTCCATGCATGCAAAATTATGCAATCTTCTCTCTGCATCCATCCATCTTCATGCATTGTCATGTTTCTACCTGTCCATCCCTCTGCAGTGAGTTGCTATCCATCCATTAAATTCATGATATTGCAACTCCTAGATCTCCTGACTGAGGTCAGAGCCCCATTGGATGGGCCCTGTACGAACACACACAGAGCAAATGTCCTGGAACCAAGGAGCTGATAGTTTAAGCAGACAGAGGCTGGGATGGGATATTTTGGCACAAAAGGATTAAAATAGGGATGCTATAAAGAAGTGAGACACCCAACTCCCACTGCAATTGTGAGTTTATCTTCACTGGCACCTAATTTCCTAAGAGTCCTTTAAAGACCCCAGCCCAGGTGGCTTGTCTCTGGTCACACTGCAGGTCAGTGGGAGAGGTGGGAATAGAGCCCTGATCCCCCATCTCCAAGACTTGTTTCTTAACTATTGCACCTGTCCAGCCATGTAGCCCTAGCCACTCTGGCGTGAGATCCCTTAGGAGATGCGTCCTCATTTGACCACATAAGATTAGAGGCAGAGTGCCCAGGAATCTGGTTTTATGTGTTTAGAGAGCTAGGTGGGAGGGTGAGTCTAAGTTAGGAGCCTTCATTCCTCCCAGCTCTGTCCCTGGATGTATAAACATGGAGGTAGCGTGCAGGGGAAATGATTTCACCTCTGTGTACAGGGTTAGGGAGACTGATACTGGAATACAGCATTCAGTTCTGGAGTCAACACGGAGTGACAGTCAGAAAAGGTAACAATGGTAGGAACCATTAGGAAAGGGACAGATATTAAGACAGTAAATCTCATAATGCCACTGTATAAATCCATGGTATGCCCACAGCTTGAATATTGCATGCAATTCTGGTCGCCCCATCTCAAGAAAGATGTATTAGAAATGGGGAAGGTACAGAGAAAAGGGACAACATTGATCACGGGGATGGAACAACTTCCGCCTGAGGAGAGATTAGACAGGCTGGGACTTTTCATCTTAGAAAAGAAATGACTAAGGGGGATAGGAGAGAGGTCTATAAAATCATGGCGGGTGTGGAGAAAGTAAATCAGGAAGTGTTATTTTCCCCTCCAAATAATACAAGAACCTGGGGTCACCCAATGAAATTAAATGGCAGCTGGTTTCAAACAAACACAAGGAAGATCTTCTTCACACAACAGAGTCAATGTGTGGAAGTAGTTGTCAGGGGATGTTGTGATGGCCCAAAATATAAGTGGGTTCAAAAAAGAATTAGATAGATTCATGGAGTATAAGTCTATTAAAGGGCACGCATGAGCACAGGGCGGTGTGGCCTAGTGCCCATGGTCAATATATCAGCCCTCAAGTGCAGGATTTTGTTTGAGCCCTTGAGTGTAGGGGAGTGTGGCCTAGTGGCCAGAGTGAATAGAGAGGACCTCAAATGCAGGGCAGTGTGGTAATGGCCAAACCCAGGGGCTGTCACCGGAGGGGATGAGGCAAGGGCAGTGGGACACGGGCTCACCTGAGCGCTCATCTAGTCCCGGCCCCTGCACTCACGGCAGGACTAAGTATTATCTAGACCGCCCATGACAGGTGTTTGTCTAACCTGCTCTTCAACATCTCCAGTGATGGAGATTCCACAACCGCGCTAGTCAATTTATGCCAGTGCTTCACCACCCTGACAGGAAGTTTTTTCTAGTGTCCAACCGACCCCTCTCTTGCTGCAATTTAAGCCCATTGCTAATTGTCCTACCCTATGAGGTTAAGGAGAGCAATTTTTCTCCTTCCTCCTTGTAAGAACCTTTTATGTTCTTGAAAGCTGTTATCATGTCCCCTCTCAACCTTCTCTTTTCCAGCCTCAACAATCACAATTTTTAATCCTCCCTGAAAGCTCATGTTTTCTAGACTTCTAATCATTTGTGTTGCTCTTCTCTGACTTTCTCCAATTTGTCCACATCTTTCCTGATATAGACTGCAGGACAAGTGCTAGTAATAATAATAGGGCTCAGATTTTCCTGGATACGGTAGCTGATGGATTCCTTCACCAAGTAGTTGCTGAACTGAGAAGAGAGGACGCCATTTTAGATTTGGTTTTGGTGAGCAGCGAGGACCTCATAGAAGAAATGATTGTATGGGACAAGCTTGGTTTGAGCGATCATGAGCTAATTCAGTTCAAACTAAACGGAAGGATAAACAAAAATGGATCTGTGACTATGGTTTTTGATTTCCAAAAGGCTGACTTTAAAAAATTAAGGAAATTAGTTAGGGAAGTGGATTGTACTGAAAAACTTGTGGATCTAAAGGCAGAGGAGGCCTGGAATTACTTCAAGTCAAAGCTGCAGAAGCTATCGGAAGCCTGCATCCCAAGAAAGGGGAAAAAATTCATAGGCAGGAGTTGTAGACCAAGCTGGACGAGCAAGCATCTCAGAGAGGTGATTAAGAAAAAGCAGAAAGCCTACAGGGAGTGGAAGATGGGAGGGATCAGCAAGGAAAGCTACCTTGCTGAGGTCAGAGCATGGAGGGATAAAGTGAGAAAGGCCAAAAGCCATGTAGAGTTGGACCTTGGAAAGGGAATTAAAAGCAATAGTAAAAGGTTCTATAGCCTGTGACAAAGCTCTGTCCTTGCCTCCGTGGGTCCCGTGTTTCCTGGTGCATTTCGCTAGCCTCAGAGGCTCACTGTGACCCTCCCCGTAACCCTTCTCTCTCTAGAGACAAGGGTCACAGTCTACTGAGCCATTTTCATCATAAGCCAGTGGGGGAGGTGAGGAGAAGTTATCCTTCCTTGCACAGTCTCTGTTGTCTCCCAGTCTCAGTGATTAATCAGGGGGCAACGGTGGGGGGGGGGAGCCCGGGCCCACCATCTACTCCGGGCTCCAGCCCAGGACCCTAATAGTATCAGCTATGGTAGCTGACCTTTTAGAAACATGACATGTAGAATTCCCTGGGCTACTTCCCCCACAGCAGCCCTCACTTCCTCAAGCTCCACTTCACCCTTACCTCAGGGCCTCCTTCCTTGTGTCTGATATGGTGTGTACTACTCAGCCTCTCCAACAGCGCAACTTCCTCCCACATCTCCTGACATGCACACCCACCTGACTGACTGGGAGGCTTTGAACTAGTTTCAGCCAGCCCCTGATTGGCTTCAGGTGTCCCTTCTCACTGCCTTCTGGAAAGTTCTTAATTGGCCCCAGATGTCTTAATTGACCTGGAACAGCTGCCATTTCACTTATCCTGGTACCAGGGATTTGTTTAGCCTGGAGCTAATCTATCTATCTCCCACTACTTTTCCATAGCCATCTGGCCTTGCCCCGTCACAAGCCATATAAATAAGAAGAAAACAAAGAAAGAAGAAGTGGGACCGCTAAACACTGAGGATGGAGTGGAGGTTAAGGATAATCTAGGCATGGCCCAATATCTAAACAAATACTTTGCCTCAGTCTTTAACGAGGCTAATGAGGAGCTTAGGGATAATGGTAGGACGACAAATGAGAATGAGGATATGGAGGTAGATATTACCACATCCGAGGTAGAAGCCAAACTCGAACAGCTTAATGGGACTAAATCAGGGAGCCCAGGTAATCTTCATCCAAGAATATTAAAGGAACTGGCACATGAAATTGCAAGCCCGTTAGCAAGAATTTTTAATCAATCTGTAAACTCAGGGGTTGTACCGTATGACTGGAGAATTGCTAACATAGTTCCTATTTTTAAGAAAGGGAAAAAGAGTGATCCGGGTAACTACAGTTTGACATCTGTTGGTTTGACATCTGTAGTATGCAAGGTCTTGGAAAAAATGTTGAAGGAGAAAGTAGTTAAGGACATTGAGGTCAAAGGTAAATGGGACAAAATACAACATGGCTTTACAAAAGGTAGATCGTGCCAAACCAACCTGATCTCCTTCTTGGAGAAGGTAACAGATTTTTTAGACAAAGGGAATGTAGTGGATCTAATTTACCTCGATTTCAGTAGGGCATTTGATACGGTTCCACATGGAGAATTATTAGCTAAATTGGAAAAGATGGGGGTCAATATGAAAACTGAAAGGTCGATAAGTAACTGGTTAAAGGGGAGACTACAGTGGGTCACACTGAAAGGTGAACTGTCAGACTGGAAGGAGGTTACTAGTGGAGTTCCTCAGGGATCGGTTTTGGGACCAATCTTGTTTAATCTTTTTATTACTGACCTTGGCACAAAAAGCAGGAGTGTGCTAATAAAGTTTGGGGATGACACAAAGCTGGGAGGTATTGCCAATACAAAGAAGGACCGGGATATCATACAGGAAGATCTGGATGACCTTGTAAACTGGAGTAATAGTAACAGGATGAAATTTAATAGTGAAAAGTGCAAGGTTATGCATTTAGGGATTAATAACAAGAATTTCTGTTATAAACTGGGGACACATTACTTGGAAGTAACAGAGGAGGAGAAGGACCTTGGAGTATTGGTTGATCACAGGATGACTATGAGCTGCCAATGTGACAAGGCCGTGAAAAAAGCTAATGCGGTCTTGGGATGCATCAGGCGAGGTATTTCCAGGAGAGATAAGGAGGTGTTAGTACCGTTATACAAGGCACTGGTGAGACCTCCCCTGGAATACTGGGTGCCATTCTGGTCTCCCATGGTTAAGAAGGATGAATTCAAACTGGAACAGGTACAGAGAAGGGCTACTAGGATGAAACGAGGAATGGAAAATCTGTCTTATGAAAGGAGACTCAAGGAGCTTGGCTTGTTTAGCCTAACCAAAAGAAGGCTGAGGGGAGATATGATTGCTATGTATAAATATATCAGAGGGATAAATACCAGGGAGGGAGAGGGATTATTGAAGCTCAGTACCAATGTGGACACAAGAACAAATGGATATAAACTGGCCATCAGGAAGTTTAGACTTGAAATTAGATGAAGCTTCCTAAGCATCAGAGCAGTAAAGTTCTGGAACAGCCTTCCAAGGGAAGCAGTGGGGGCAAAAGACATATCTGGCTTCAAGACAAAGCTTGATAAGTTTATGGAGGAGATGGTATTCTTTCTACCAGCACGGCATTTGGAGCACGCTTAGCCTGACCTGAGGGGCAGGACTTCCTCCGCCCCTGGGGTGGGATTAACCCTTTCCTGGACAGTGAAGGTATTCACACCCCATCACAGGCACGAAATCTGGAAGGGAACCATTGGAACGAACTTCCAGTGGTAGAGGTGGAGTCGCCATCTCGAGATTTGTACATCCAGCCTGGGGTCCATTCTGGAAAATATGCTCCCAGCAAAGACAAGTCATGGGGCTGCATAGAGGGGTAGCTGGGTGAGATTCTCTGGCCTGTGATATACAGGAGGTCAGGCTTGTTACTGTAATGGTCCCTTCTTGCCTTAAGATCTACAAATGCACCAGTCAAGGTTTCAGAGCTAGGAAGGTCACGTCAATTATCCATCCACTGCCTGGGCCATAGAGTGCACTGGTGAGTGAATTAAGATTTCAGCTGGTACATCCAGACAGCTGAGGCCTCTCATGCCAGCCCTTTGAGTGCCCAGGTGTGTACTAATTTGAGGAGGCTCCAGGCCATTTCCCAGTCGATGTTCATGCCATTGACAAGACACATGGACAGGCTCAGGGAATGCTGGGCTGTGAGTCCTTCCAACTCTTGGGAACGGGTTCCCAGGGGAGCCCAGGCTGGTGGTGGATGAAAGGGGCTCTGACTGCGAGGTGTCCCATGTGGGATGAGTTGGGAGAGGTCTTTACTCAGTCCCCATGACACAACCACATAGACGGCTGAAGGAATTAGAAATGGGCCATGGAGACGTCTGCCTACAGGGACTGAGGTCACTGCTGTGTGATGGTGGCAGAGTCGCCCCAAGGGAGAAGTCAGTTGGGGGCCATCACGTCTGTTCCAGTGTCTGACAATATGGGGCAGCTCAGGGTGTTGCTGATGGGCTGGCCGTGCCTTTCCCCCCTTTTCGTAGGGCTTGAGGGTGGGCTGGTCAGGTGTTGCCCAAATGTGGCGATGGGCTACAGATCTTTCCCCTTCTAGGAGCATGGGTTTTAATGGAGTCCAAGCGGGTAGTGGCTTAAAAGTTGTTCCCATCATATGGCCCTGTTATTAGGTGTATTGCAGATGTGTGTAGAGGTCTCCACTGAGTTTGGGACCCCAAAATGCTAGGAGCTGCACACAGATAGAGTAAGAGATAGTCTCTGCCCAGGAGAGCTAAATGTCCAAACAGAGAAAGGATGTGAAGGGAAACTGAGGCACATAGAGGGGAGGTGAATTGCCTGAGGTCCTGCAAAGTCAATGACAGAGCTGGAAATAGACCCATGGGGGTCCTGAGTCCCATCCTAGTGCTCTGTTCATTGGACCTCACTGCCTGTGGGATGATACGAGTTGAGGGAGGTCTCAGAACAGCTCTGTGGGTAAATTCCCCAGGTCCCCAGAATAGGGATCGGGGGGAATTGGTGCCTCTGCTGCCCGAGAACTGGTCCCAGCATGGCTCAAGCTGGCATTGGCTGGGAAGATGCCACTGTTGGATGGGTGTGCATGGCCCCATTGAGCTATGCATTGGCAGGTCTCAGCCCAGCTCTGTTGCTGGCCTGGGGAGGGGAATCGCATGCTCGGGGTGGCTGGGGTGTGTAAAGGAGCCAAAGGGCGTGAAATTTAATGGAAGTTGGGGCTGAAATCCCTGAGGCTGCTGTGAGAATTGCAGCCTGTGACGGGGGGTCTCCCCCTGCAGCCTGCCCGGTCTCCCCTGGCCTCTCTCCTGCCCAGAGCCCAGATCGGAGCTCCCCGCTGTGCCCACTCAGCTCCCTGGGTTAACGAAGAGGCCTCTCTAACCAGCACGTTTGTCTCATCCCCAGCTCCTCACTGCCTAGTGGAGGACCAAGGCGTCTCTGTTGAAGGAGGAGAGGAGGAATCTGACGGTCTCTGGACACCTGTTGCCTTCATTGCTCTCTTCCTGCTCAGCCTGTTGTACAGCGCCGGCGTCACGCTGCTTAAGGTAAGAGCAACAGCTGCCTTCATGGTCCCGCGTCACCGCTGAGAGCAACAACCCGTGCTCAAGAATCGATCCCACGCCATCAGCATGCAGCCAGCCGCCAGCCGCGGGAACTACTTAGTCACCCACATTCAGTGATGAAATTCAATAAGGACAATGCCAGGTACTCCACTTAGGAAGGAACAATCAGTTGCACACACACAAATGGGAAATGACGGCCTAGGGAGGAGTACTGCCGAAAGGGATCTGGGGGTCCCAGGGGATCACAAGCTAAATATGAGTCAACAATGTAATACTACCGGGAAAAAAACGAATTCTGGGATGTATTAGCAGGAGTGTTCTAAGGAAGATACGAGAAGTAATTCGTCTGCTCTACTCTGTACTGATACGGCCTCATCTGGAGTCTTGTGTCCAGTTCTGGGGACCATATTTCAGGAAAGATGTGGAAAATTTGGAGAAAGGCCATAGGAGAGCAACAAAAATCATTCAAGGGCTAGAAAACATGAGCTGTGAGGGAAGATTGAAAGAACTGGAGAAGAGAAAACTGGGGTGTCCTGGGCGGGGGAATGAGATAATAACATTTTACAAATCTATAAAAGGTTGTTCTAAAAAGGAGGGTGAAAAATTGTACTAGTTAACCTCGGAGGCTAGGACAAGAAGCGATGGGCGATAATTGCAGCAAGGGCGGTTTAGGTTGGACATTGGAAAAACCTTCCTTACTGTCAGGCTGGGTAAATACTGGAACAAATTGCCAGGGAGGTTGTGGATCCTCCATTGTTGGAGGTTTTTAGGAGCAGGTTAGAGAAATACCTGTCAGGGATAGAATAGGTATGACTTAGTCCTGCCTCAGGGCAGGAGAGGGGACTAGGTGAGCTGTCGAGGTCTCTCCCTGTCCCACAGCTCTATGATGTTACGGTTGTCAGAGGCTAACACCAAAGTCAGGAGTTAGAGCTCAGGTTTAGGAACAGGTTACCTGGAGGGACGAAAGCCTGGGTGCAGGACAGCAGCTGGGCTGGACCCAGACGGGAAAAAGGCAGGAGCTGGGCTGGACCCAGACGGGAAAAAGGCAGGAACAGGGCTGGAACAAGCAGTCACAGCTGCTATCGCAGCCCTGGGGAAATTCTTTGGGCAGCTGCTTAACTTCTGCTGGGCTCATGAACCGGGCTGCTGAGTCTGCCAAGCAATCAGGGGGGAGCCAATCAGGCAGCCGGCTCCAGGCCAGGTGCGCACGTCAGGTTGCCTGGGACTGGCTCTGCTGCCAGCCCTGATTCCTGACAGTGACCAGCGATCAATGAGAGAGAATCAGGAGCGATTACTTATTAATAATCCACCACCCGTCATCACTAATTAACGAGCTGCCATCAAGGTTAATGCGGCAGTGATCAATAAATGAGAATCAACAGTCTATTATCAATTCCAATTATTTATCACTGAGAAATCAATAATCACGAATTGACTATCCCTGGTCAGTACCTAGTGATCTGTACTTAATGCTGAATAGCCATTAATCTGCAATTAATTATCAATAATCAACACTCACAGATCAGTAATTAATGTTAAAGAATCGAGGATCAAGCATCAATAAGCTGCTAATAATTATCAATTGATAAGAATCACTTGTCAATAATGAGGAATTAATGATCAATGACCAAAAATGAATGATCCCTAATTAAGAAGCAAGAGGAAATGTTCCAAGAGCAAGGCTCAATGAGTGTCAATCAATAAACACTCAGCCGTGACCTCCAAGGATCAGTGGTCAGGCCCAGAAGCACAAAGGGCCAGAGGTGCCCGTGAAGCCGGTTCTGTGCCGGGCCACGTTGCAATGGGGCTGGTACCAGAAGCAGAGAGAATCAGCGGAGGCAGCTGCGACTCCCCAGGGACTTGGTGTGAGGCACCCGGTGGGCAGTGGCCATTCCCTGAGGCGGTTTGGCAAGGCTGGTGTCTCTGTCTGGAAGATGAGCTCCAGCTCAACCCAGACATCCTGGCAGGACGCAGGCGTGGCTGGGCGAGGCTAGATGGTCCCAAGGGTCCCTTCTGGCCTTGCTCTCCCAGCCGAGGATGCTACCCGTGAGCGGCACCGGCTGAATCCCTCTGCTCTCTGTGTCCCACAGGTGCGGTGAGTGCCCGGCTCCGGGCTCCTAGGAGGGGACAGCACTGCTTCGTCCTCTTCATTCCCTCCCTCCATCTTCAGCCCTCCTGGGCTCCGGCCCCCTCTCCGGACACTGGGAGGGACCATGTTCCACGGCAGCGCGGAGGGCGCGACAACGGCCGCTGAAGGGTCTGAGCTCCACAGAACCCAGAGCATGGAGGGCAGAGTCCTTCCCCGGACGTCCCCGTGGGGCAGCCCACGCTGGAGCTTGAGCTCAGCCCCGTGCCCCTCAATCCTCCACCCCCATCCCACGGCAGGGACTGGATTTCCTTGTGTGTGTGTGTGTGCAGGGCTGTAGTGTCCTGAGGTCTGGTCAACGTGGACTCTGGCGAGGGAGAAGAGTCTCATTTGCTCCATCATTTAACTCGCAACTTAGAGGGGAATTGTGTGTTTGATCGAAAATAGAAGAAGTTAAGAATTGGTAGCTGCATTTCAGGGTGGTTTGGGGGGATTTAACCAAGGAGAACGGTACCCACTGTATGTCCCAGCCCCCCGATGTCTATCTACCCTCCGTCCATTCTCAGACATACACATCTTTCTTTCTTTCTTTCTTTCTTTCTTTCTTTCTTTCTTTCTTTCTTTCTTTCTTTCTTTCTTTCTTTCTTTCTTTCTTTCTTTCTTTCTTTCTTTCTTTCTTTCTTACGCATGACCCCATCTGATCCTACTTTCTGTATTTAATAAAATCACTTTTGCCTTATTAATTAACCCACAGTATGTATTAACACTTTCGGCTGTGCATATCTCTCTATCAGTGTTATAGAGGGTGAACAATTTATAAGTTTATCATGTATAAGCTGTATACAGGGCAAAATGGATTTATTTGGGGTTTGGACCCCATTGGGAGTTGGGCATCTGAGGGTCAAACGTGCTTTCAGTTAAGTCTGCAGCTTTGGGGCGTGTGGTTGAGACCTGGGTCTGTGCTGGAGCAGGCTGGCGTGTCTGGCTCAAACCAGGCAGGGTGCTGGAGTCCCAGGCTGGCAGGGAAAGCGAGGCAGAAGTGGCCTTGTGTCATAAATATAAAGGGAAGGGTAAACCCCTTTAAAATCCCTCCTGGCCAGAGGAAAAATCCTCTCACCTGTAAAGGGTTAAAGTAACCTCGCTGGCACCTGACCAAAATGACCAATGAGTTGACAAGATACTTTCAAAAGCTGGGAGGAGGGAGAAAAACAAAGGGTCTGTGTCTGTCTGTGTGATGCTTTTGCCGGGGACAGAAGAGGAATGGAGTCTTAGAACTTAGTAAGTAATCTAGCTCGGTATGTGTTAGATCATGATTTCTTTAAATGGCTGAGAAAATAGCTGTGCTGAATAGAATGAATATTCCTGTCTGTGTGTCTTTTTTTTAACTTAAGGTTTTGCCTAGAGGGATTCTCTATGTTTTGAATCTAATTACCCTGTAAGGTATTCACCATCCTGATTTTACAGAGGTGATTCTTTTCTTTTTACTTCTATTAAAAGTCTTCTTGTAAGGAAACTGATTGCTTTTTCATTGTTCTAAGATCCAAGGGTTTGGGTCTGTGGTCACCTATGCAAATTGGTGAGGATTTTTACCAAACCTTCCCCAGGAAGTGGGGTGCAAGGGTTGGGAGGATTTTGGGGGGAAAGACGTGTCCAAACTATGATTTTTCAGGAACCCAGATAAAGATTGGTGGTGGCAGTGGAAGTCCACGGGTAAAATAGTTTGTACCTTGGGGAAGTTTTAACCTAAGCTGGTAAAAGTAAGCTTAGGAGGTTTACATGCAGGTCCCCACATCTGTACCCTAGAGTTCAGAGTGGGGAAGGAACCTTGACACCTTGGCACATCAGGTGGGTTCTGTGATCCAACCCATCACAGAAGATGTGCCCCAGAGATCTCCCCTTTCTGCCCCTCAGTCCCAGCCTTTATAGGCTGAGGGACGAAGCCCCAGCTCTCTGGGTTCGTAGTTAGGCCCCCATCTCCCACTGGGGCCAATGCAGTGGGCATCCTTCATTTTATTCTCCATGCCTAGAGGCGTCCCCTACAGACACGACATGACCCTCTAGAGGGTGTCAGCGGTCCCTGAAAGTCGGGGATGGAGGTTATGAATGAGATGGAGCCTGATTTGTATATTTATTTATTTATTTATTGTCACTCAGTGCACACAACAAAAGTCACACCCACACACCACCCATAAAAATCCCAATGAAGAGCTAAATATGCAACATACAGCACGACAGACACAACTCTGGCTATGGTCCTGCCCCAGGACGGGGGGCTGGCTGGCGCAGGGGGTGGGGAAGGGGATATGGGGGCCTTTCTGCTCTAGGGGCGCTGGCTCTGATCCAGTCCGAGAGCAGGGGGCTGTTGGGCTCGAGAGGGTGGGAAGTGGGACTCGGGTTGTTTCCTCGCTAGGGGCGCTGGTTCCCTGCATGGTACGAGTTGTCTGGTCTCAGCCCAGCTCCCAGCAGGGCAGCGTCCCCAGTGGCTGAGGGTGGATTAGGCCATGTGGGGTGAGCTCCTCGCTCCCCCCAGGGGGGTCTCCCAGGGGCACAGCTCTAGCGGGGGGCAGCTGTGGGACTCAGGGTGGTGTCACCAATAGAGCCGGGAGTCCCGGCCCCTTGTCTCCGGGTGGATGGGGGCAGCGGCCCCTACACCACGCGCTGGATCACGTTCTTGTACTCGGGGCCACTCGCCTGCTTCAGCTGCACCACGGTGGAGAACAGCCACTTCACCTGCACGGGGGCAGAGAGAGCAAGGGTGAGAGGGGTCAGCACTGGGGGAGCGGCTCGGTCTGTCTGTCTGTGTCATCCCTTCCTGCTTTTATGTCTGTGTCTCATTCACTCAGTCTCCGTCTTATTCACCTATTCTTCTTTCTCTTTCCTTCTTCCTTTCTTTCTTTCCTTTCCATGCTGCCCTCTGTGATGTTATTGACATGAACTGTGACCGCATGGATCATTGTTGCAACCATTGATATATATTTGCAGGAAATGTTGCACAAAGGTTGTGGAGTGAGGTGTCTATGACAAAGTTATGATTTGCTGGTTGTGATGATCCTGTGTGTGTGTGTGTGTATCAATTTTGTAGTTGAAGTTATGGATATTGGCTATGGACTTGTATCTCAATGTGTTTTGATTCTAAGTAGCCTCAGTCAAGCATTTGCTCAGGTTCTTGGGAAAGGACTATTCTCAGTAAGTGGCCAATCCAGAAACACTTAACTGACAATGAATTTGGGAGATGCCAATCCACGTCTGAGCTTTCCTGGGAACATTCAAACTAACATGTAAACAATGGCATCGGCCTGCAAACTGAGCCGTGCATGGACATGTGACTTGCCCATGTGACTCCAGACTCCATCTTGGTGCTGTGAGTTTCCACAGTAAAAAGAAAGGACAGAGAATATAAAAGGCCCGGAAAACTCATCCATTTTGTCTTGATTCTGCTTCAGACCTCTGGAGGAACCTTGCTAGAAACTGAAGCTCTGAACAAAGGACTGAATGACCCATCCCCTCTGTGGATGTACTCCAGAGACTGGATTTGAACCTGTATCACTGGTACAAGCCTGGACCAAGAACTTTGCCATTACTCTCTGTGTCATAAATATAAAGGGAAGGGTTCCAACCTTTCTGTATGCAGTAACATAAAATCCCTCCTGGCCAGAGGTACAGAATCACTTACCTGTGAGGGATTAATCAGTTCAATTAACTTAGTTGGCACCTGAGCAGAAGGACCAATGGGGAAAGAAGATACTTTCAGATTGTTTGTGCTCTCTTTGTTGTTCCCTCTCAGAACAAAGAAAGAGATGGAGCAGGTAACCCAGCTCCTAAAAAGAGCCTGAAATAATATGTCTAAAATTACAGAAATTGTATGTAATAGCAAGGAAATGCGTTAGATTATTTTTTGTTTTAACTTGTAAATTTTCCCTATGCTAAGCGGTAATTTTATTCCTGTTTTGCGTCTGAGAAGCAGAGTCAGAGGGGAATCCTCTGTGTTTTAAATCTTTTTATTTACCCTGTAAAGTTACCTTCCATCCCAATTTTGCAAGTGGCTGTGCTTGACCAGTTTGCTGGGGAGATGAGGTTGTTGAGAGAGGAATGTCTCTGTGCTGATTCTGTGAGTGAGCCGTCTATGCTTCAGGGTCTGAGGACAGATTTGGCTACAGAGGGGATGGATAGCTCAGTGGCTTGAGCATTGGCTTGCTAAACCCAGGGTTGTGAGCTCAATCCTTGAGGGGGCCATTTAGGGATCTGGGGCAAAAATTGGGGATTGGTCCTGCTTTGAGCAGGGGGTTGGACTAGATGACCTCCTGAGGTCCCTTCCAACCCTGATATTCTATTCTACTAATGTTTTAGAGCCGAACAATTTTATAGCTGAATGCTTGAGGATGCAGGGGAGAGACAAGCAAAGTTTCACCCTCAGACTGTTTGGATTGGTGTGGTATCTCTTCAAGACAGAGTCCAGCCTTGGAATTGGTAGCAGTTAAGAATCTGAAAACTGGTGAACAGGCTCCTGTCTGTGTGGATGCAAATTACCTTGGAGACTGGGGGAAGAAAGACTTGCTAATAGCTGTTAGCACAGAGAGCCCACCCTAGCAGCCAGTGAATTCTGTTAAGCAAGAGAAATCAGGGTCTGATCCTTCAGGAGAAGGAGGAAAAAGAGAACTTAATTTTGCAGAGGGTAACCCTGAAAGGCCCAAACCCCAGTGATATTGAGCCAAAGATGTGGCATGACAAAAATGATTGTAGATGGACGCTTGCAATGAATTTGTTGTTATTGCTCATGGTAATTTTTGCAACGAATGTGTTGCTATTACCAAGAACTGTAAAAATGGGGGTAAGATCTGATTTGTATATTGACCTGGGTCTGGGGGTTGGTCCTTTGGGATTGTGAGAATTACTGGGTATTGGTTTTGATAACCATTCGTCCCCATAATGAGTGGCATTGATGGTGATACTGGGAAACTAGAGTGTCTAAAGGAATTGCTTGTGTGACTTGTGGTTAGGCAGTGCGGTAAAACCAAAGTCCTTTCTGCTGGGCTGGTTTGGTGTGCCTTAGAAGTGGAGAAACCCCAGCCTTGGGCTGTAACTGCCTTGCTCTAAGCAATTTGTCCTGAGTTGATACTCTCAGAAGTGTCCCACCAAAGACAGCATCGTTACACCCTCTACTGTGCTAAACTCGTTCATTGCTTCATTCCTATGTTCGTTCTCTCTCTCTCACCTTGAACAGGGTCACAGTGGCGCTGTAGCACACACTCAAGAGGAAGAGGGTGACGAAGACCGAGATGGTGGACCAGAGGCCGTCTAGCTCCTTGTCTCCATCCTCGCTGCAAAACTCACCTGACACGATCACCTCTGTTGGGGAGAGAGAAAGAGACATCAACTCCAACTCAGCCACTGTGACAGAGAGAGCTCGGACTGTGAGTCCAACACCAACCCGTCTATCCCCTTCTCTCTCCATCCTTCCATCCCTCCACTCATCTATCTCTGGATACATCCATCCATCCCTGACCAGAAACCATCCATCATTCCATCCCTAGACACATGCCTCTTTCCATTTATCCATCTCTAGATGTATCCATCCATCCGCCCATCCCCATTGACTCCTCCATCCATCCATGACCACAAACCACCCATCAATCCGTCCATCAATCTCTAGACACCTCCAACCATCCCCAGACGCACCCCTCCATCCATCCACCCACCCCTGCCCGCTATGATGAAATGAAGGATGCAGAGCCTCCCAGGTCTCATCTCACTTGTCCCATGTGACCGTGGCCCTACACCCTGGCACTGAAGATTGGCCGAGTGTTGAATTTCTCTGTGCCTTAGTATCTTTGCCTGTGAAAGGAGGCTCAGGATCCCTCTGAGGTGGGCGAGGTGCCGGGATGCTGCCATGGTGGGGGAGCTCCCTAAAGACCAGGAGGATGGATTTCACACGTGTGCCTCTATGACCCTGCTCCCAATGTATCTAAACACCCAAGAGTCACTTCAGATGGAACGCAGCCACCTCTGGGCCTGTTTACACAGGGCTCTCTTACCAACCTGGAGTTGCCTCGGCTGTGGGGATTTTGAACACTGTCGCTTTTATGAACAGAGCCATAAGTATTTTAAGGATGGGATCTAACGTTTCCCTCTGATATGAAAGATGATGCTCCCTGAAGCACGGTGCCCCCTACTGATCCCCCTGCCCTAGCGATGTCTGGAGAACAGGTGCATGAATCTGCTTGTCTCTCTCTGCGTTGTGTGTGTCTCTGTGTGTAGAAACACGACAGCCCAGGTGGGAGGGTCCCTCGGTCATGCCATGTTACAGGTGTGTCCATCTGCCCTGGACTGAGCTCTCTCTCAGCCAACCCTCCCACTCTCTTTCTCTGTGTGCCCCTGCACAGCCCCCAGGATAACAGCCCTAACACTGCTGCTGCAGGCTACCCACTCCTTAATGCCAGGTGCGAGGTCTGTGTGCTGCACTGGTGGGTTTGAGTCCTGCGCTCGCCCATCCAGCCTTGGGGCTGATACACACATGGGGGGGAAGGTGTGCGAGTGAGGGGCTGTTTAAGAGATGGGGCAACTGCATTGTCTGTCCCACCCACTGCCTGGGCCCCCTATGTCACCAGGGCTAGTGAGACTTTATGTGAGTCCCTGCTTAATGTTCTCTCCAGATAACAGCCCTACTACTGCTGCTACTTTGTGGGGACTGAGTCCCAGGAGCTGATCCCTGCTGTGAGGTGTTTGCCTGATGTTGTCCTATCTCCCCCTCCCCAGCTGCCACTGAGGGTAAGGGGTGGAGGGAGACCTCTTAGCCTCCTAGCCAGCAGAGGAGGTGTGTGTGGGGGTCAGGGTATTTTAATTACCTTCCCCACACTGACTGTCTGGAAAATCCCCATGGGGCATCTGCTCCTCTCTGCGGTGGACGGGGGTGTAGGGTAAATCCTGATCCTGATACAGTGCCCCTCTGGGTACACATGGGTTATAGCCTAGAGAGGATCTCGCCTCGGTGAGATGCCAGGGATGGCTTGGCCATCCACCGATACACCTACCCACCCAGCCATCCCACGCTCCATCCATCCTTATCTCTAACCATCCTCCATATCTTCCATCCATCCATATAGATCCTTACCCATCCATTCTCCTACCTCCCCTTTCATCCATCCATCCATCTCCATCATCATCCCTAACCATCCACCCATTCATCCTCCCCCACGTTTTCCGTCCATCCACGCACCCCCGTCCACTTATTTATCATCCCTTTATATATTATCCATCTCCAACCATCCATCACCATATGTCTCCATTAACACAATCAGTCATCCATCCATCCATTGCCATATTCACCCATCCATTCATCCTCATCAATCACTCACGATCACTACCAGCCCATCCATCCATCCGTCCATCCATTCTCATTTTCCTATCACCATCCATCCCTATCGGTACTGATCCACTACCATATGCACCCACTCATCCGTTCATTTATACATCCATCCGTCCCCACCTATCCTCATCTCTAGCCTTCCATCTATCATAGTCCACCTATGGCCATCCATTTATCCATCCCTTCATCCTTCACAGCGGATACCCTTCCTACCTTCACCATAAATTTATCCACCCATCCCCATCCACTTATCCATTGGCACCGCACCTGGGAACCATCCACCCACCATTCCCGCAGTGCAGCGCAGTCTAGTGGGACTAGGTGGGACTTTGAGAACACCTGGGTTCTGTTTCTAGCTCAGTAATGGACGTGACCTTGGGCAGGTCCCTTCCCCTCTTGGTGTCTCTGTTTCGTCTCCCTCCTTCTCTGTAAGGTGTGAGCCCTTTGACACAGGGACTGTCTCCCACTGTGTCTGTGCCATACCCAGCCCATCAGGGCCCTCTCTGAGTTGGGGGTGGAAGTGCTACTTTAATCCAAATAATAATCTCTCTCTCTCCTTCTCTCTGTGATATCTGTTGGTCTATTAGTCCTTCCCTCTGAAGTATGTAAGTATCCATCTAACCATCTCTCTGAACACTGGGCCTTCCTACTGACCTGGGCTTGGTCATGGGCTCTTTAGTATGTGTGTGTGTAACTGTCCATCTACCCCCCTCTCCATCACTGCTTCTGTGTTGTTTTTGTATCCATGTATCTACCCATCTTTCCTTCCTATGGCACCATTCCATCCTTCGTTCCATGGCATCAACCCGTGTATCTACCAATCCTTCCTTCCATGGTATCTACCAATCCTTCCTTCCATGGCATCAACCCATCCTTCCTTCCATGGCCTTTACCCATGGATCTACCCATCCATCCATGGTGTATATGTATCCACCCATTCAGGATCTGGGAATTGGCATCCCCAGACGTGTAGCTTCTCGGCTTCTCCCAGCCTGCAACCTGGGACCTCGTCCACCTTGGGCGACCTGCAGATTTGACCCAGTGACACCACAACAAGGAGACCTGGGGGTGAGCTCAGACTCATTCCGTTTATTCACTTGTTGTCATTGCGGGCACAGAGATTATTTACAGGAAGTTGTACTGGACAATACTAGCAGTGGGGCTGGGAGGAGACGTCTTCATTTACCAGAGACTTTGCTGACGCTGCGTTGGGTGAACTTCATCTGCAGGGCTTCGTGGATGACCGTGCAGGTGTAGGTGTCCCCGCTGTTCCAGCTGGCCTTGCTGACTTTCAGCTTGCTGTAGAGGAAGAAGTTCGAGTTGCCGGCTCCGTCCTTGATGGGCTGGGTGGTGATGTATTCCATGGTCTCGTTGGCTTTGTGGTTCTTCATCCACTGCACCGAGATGTCCTCGGGGAAGAAGCCCCGCACCAGGCAGGTGAGGCTGACGGAGTCTTCAGAGCTGCTCAGCTCATCGTTGTGGGGGCGCAGGAGGTAGATGCCTGGGCCAGAGCGCCTGCCTTCGGTGCATGGGGACGGAGGACACAGGGGAGCCATGCACATCACTCAGCTGGGCCACGCGGGGAGAAGGAATGTGCGTGTGTGTGTGTGTGTGTGTGGGTGTGTGTGTGTGTGGGGGGATAGAAACATCCCCTCTCTCCTCCCGGATGGAGGTGCTGGGGACTGGGAGCTGGTAGCTCCAGAGAGCAGGATGGGGGATTGGATGGTCTCCATCTCACGTGGGGATGCAAAGGGACCCAAGGCCGGGATCCCAGGTTGTTGGGGGTTGGGGCTTCCCCTTAAGGAGCATCCCTCCCTGCTGGGGTGGGGATAGGGGAGTCTCTCCCCTTAGGGACCCTGCTCTCCTCCTACCTGGCTTCTTGGAGATGGATTTGATGAGGGGTGAGGGCAGCTCTGAGTGCTCCACTTTGCAGGTGAAGGTCTCTCCGGCATCCCAGTCGCGGGTGAAGATGGGCATGGAGCTGGAGGCGGTGAAGGTGCCGTTGAACTGCTCACCGATGTCCAGGCGATCAGGGCTCATGGACTTTGGCTTCTCCCGGGACCAGACCACCTGGAGGCTGGAGTTGCTAGGCAGGTTGACCACCAGGCAGGTGAGCATGGGGCTCTGGGCCACATACAGGGCGGCGGGAGATGGGGGCACCAGGAAGACCTGGATGTTACTGGGAGATGTTTTTTCTTCTGGGGACAGGAGAGCCCAGGTCAGCAGGTTGCCCTGGGTTCCCCTGCCCAAGCCCATCCCAGTCTCCTCTTCCCCCTGGAGCCCAGTCCGGCATCCACCTCCCCAGAAGCGGATTTCCAGTAAAACACAGGGCCCCACAATGACAGGGGGCCTCAGGGCCAGCAGCTGCGAGGGCAGAAGCTTGGTCCTGCCCAGTGGGAGATTTAGAGTTAGTGGGGCCCCTCCTTGGGATCCAGCCAGGAAAAAGATCACTCTCTCCTATCTCCCCCCCGCCCCCATTTCTCATTCTTGTTTTCTTCCTCCTCCTCCTGTAAGTAATAGCAAGTGAATGAAAATGAAGTGAGATACTGTGACTGGTGTTGTCGTCAAACTTATTTTCCCACAGACCACTTGAAAATCGCTGGGGGTCTTGGCGGACACGTAATGATCTTTCCAAATATTGCGTGTCCCGTTTGCTAATGATTGTAAAGCGCTTCGGATAAGAGCCCTTTGTAAAAAAATGTAAGAAAAGGTGGGGTGAGGGGTGTGGCCAGGAGTTAGGGTGCGGGAGGGGGCTCAGGGTTGGGGGTGTGGGGTCTGGGAGGGAGTTAGGGTGTGGGACGGAGCTCAGAGTTGGGGGGGTGTGGGGTCTGGGTGGGAGTTAGGGTGTGGGACGGGGCTCAGGGTTGGGGTGCAGGGTCTGGGAGGGAGTTAGGGTGCAGGAGCAGGTTGGGGTGCAGGGTGTGGCCAGGAGTTAGGGTGAGGAAGGGGGCTCAGGGCTGGGGCAGGAGGTTGGGGTGTGGACCAGTTCCCTGGGGAGCTCCATTTGGTGCGGAGGGTGGGGGTGGGAATGTGGGGGGGTTCAGGAGTCAGGGCTGGGTGTGTGGGGGTGCTCCCAGCCCCCTGCCCCTGGCGACTCACGGGGGGAGATGTGCGGGGGGAGTGTGGCAGGCCCGAGCGCCGGCAAACAGCTGTTCGGGGGCAGGGGCAGCGCTGGGGAGGGGCAGGGAAGAGGTGGGGGAGGGGGGAGCGTGATGCCGGGGTGGGGCGGAGCCTGCAGAGGAGCCCCTGGAGCCGGCAGGAGCAGATGCGGATTGACAGTAAAACACAGGGGGGGTCCAGGGCTGGGCAGCTGCGGGGGAGAAGCTTGGTCCCCGCACTCCCCCTACACATACCCCCCCAGGCCCTGCCGTGAGCCGCTCGGGGGAGGGGACTGGGAGCACCCCCATGTGCCAGTCCCCTGCCCTGATTCCTGGACCCCCCACATTCCCACCTGCACCCCTGGCACCAAATGGAGCTGCCCTAGGTAAGCGCTGTGCACCCCAACCTCCTGCCCCAGCCCTGAGCCCCCTCCCGCGCCCTAACTCCCTCTCAGACCCTGCACCCCCCAGAGCCCCCAGCCACCTGCCCTCCCTGTCTCCTGCACCCCCCTACTGCCCCCAGCCTCCTGCCCTCCCTGTCTCCTGCACCCCCCCCACAGCTCCCAGCCTCCTGCCCTCCCTGTCTCCTGCACCCCCCACAGCACCCAGCCTCCTGCCCTCCCTGTCTCCTGCACCCCCCACAGCCCCCCAGCCTCCTGCCCTCCCTGACTCCTGCACCCCCCACCCCCTCCAGCATCCGGCCCTCCCTGACTCCTTCAGCCCCCCACAGCCCCCAGCCTCCTGCCCTCCCTGACTCCTGCACCCCCCACCCCCTCCAGCATCCGGCCCTCCCTGACTCCTTCAGCCCCCCACAGCCCCCAGCCTCCTGCCCTCCCTGACTCCTGCACCCCCCACCCCCTCCAGCATCCGGCCCTCCCTGACTCCTTCAGCCCCCCACAGCCCCCCAGCCTCCTGCCCTCCCTGAATCCTGCACCTCCCGCTGCCCCCCCGCCTTCTGCCCTCCCTGACTCCTGCACCCCCCGCACTTCCCACAGCCTCCTGCCCCCCACAGAGCCCTCCCGCCTCCAGCTCTCCCTTACTCCGGCAACCACCAATCCCCACCCCACTCCCAGCCCCCTGCCCTCCCTGATTCCTGCAGACCCCCACATCCACACCTGCACCCCTCTTACCAAATGGGAGCTGCCCCAGGGAAGTGATCCACACCCCAATCCCCTGCCCCAGCCCTGAGCCCATCCGTCCCCCTAACTCCTGGCCACACCCTGCACCCCAACCCCCAGCCCCCTCCCGCACCCTAACTCCCTCCCAGACCCTGCACCCCCAACCCTGAGCCCCCTCCCGCACCCTAACTCGTGGCCACACCCCTCACCGCACCTTTTCGTACATTTTTTTACAAAGGGCTCTTATCCGAAGCGCTTTACAATCATTAGCGAACGGTACACAGAATATTTGGAAAGATCATTACGTGTCCGCCGAGACCCCCAGCAATTTTCAAGTGGTCTGTGGGAAAATAAGTTTGACGACAACACCAGTCAAGGTACCTCCCTTTATTTTCATTCACTTGCTATTACTTACAGGAGGAGGAGGAAGAAAACAAGAATGAGAAACGGGGGTGGAGTGGAGAAGAGAGAGTGATCTTTTTCTTGGCTGGGTCCCAAAGGGGCCCCCCAAAAATGACGCTGATCACAGGGCCCCACTCCCTCTACATCCGCCACGGCCCCGTCTCTTCCAAGGCAGCTTAGTGCGGGTGACCGTCACCTTCGCACTTGCGGGCATGGTCCTGGTTTGTGGTCTTGGTGCCTGGGTGGTACACCTGGCAGGTGTACGTCTTGCCCTCCTGCCACTCGTCCTGGGAGACACTGGCCTTGCTGCGGGTGCTGAAGGTGCGGCCATCGGCGTCCTTCTTGGCAGGGTCGGTGTCACCATGAAGTATCCCGGGCTGGCCGTCCACCAGCCATTGCACCGTCAAAGGCTCGGGGGAGAAGCCGGAGATGAAGCACACCAGCTGCACGGTGCCTGGCTTGGCGGTGCAGGAGTATAGAACGTGCACCTCGGGTTCAGAGTGCTGGCCCTCTGGCAGAAGGGTGGCAGGGGTTAGTTTTTGTACAGACCCCTGCTGAGCCCCCCCACCTTGCTCCCCGCTCCCCGGCGCCCCCACCTTGCTCTCCGCAGCACGGCGCCCCTGACAGAGCCCTCTGCCCCTTTCCCTGCACTGCAGCACCCGTCACTTCTCTCGGCGTGGTGTCTCTCTCTCTCCGTCCATCCACCCACCACAGCGACTCCCTCGGCTCACAGCGCCGGCAGGCTCCCATCCTCTCTCCCTGCCACAGTCACCGGATCAGGGACCTGAGAGACCCCCAGCCCCTCCCCTTCCCCGCCCCCCGGGCTGCGCCGCGCTGTCCCTACTTGGGATTTCCTTGGAGATGCTGGAGCTGGTGGGCTGGTGTTGTACGTTGCAGCTATAGGTGTTAGACTCCCAGCTGCTGGCCGGGACGGTGACCTGGCTGCTGAGCGCGTAGAGGCCGCTGGAAGGTTGCAGCAGGGAGGGATAGGTCTTCACGCCCGAGGAGGCGACGCTTGGGCTCCACGTCACGGTGACCGGCTCGGGGAAGTATCCTTTGGCCAGGCAGCCGAAGGTGACCTGGGGGGTGTCGTCGCCGGTGCAGGAGGTCAGGGGGAAGACAGACGGGGCCGTGGGGCTGACTGCAAAGGGAGAGAGAGCGAGGCCATGAGACGCAGCCCCTACCCCGCTCCATGCAGCACGGGGGCCCTAGCGTGGCCCTGGGCCCAGCACTCAATGCCGGGGGAGAGCGTCCCCTAACGGAGCCCCACCCTGCTCCATTCAGCACAGCAGACAGCTTGTCATGAGACTGATGCAAGGTCTGTGTGTAAGTGGGTGCCTGAGAGAGGCTGCCCCCGTCTTCCCGGCGGAGTCACAGAGTCACCAGGAGCAGGGCCCCCAAATCACTTAGCGCTAAACAGGCCCTGTCTGTGGTCGGGGGCCCCATTACACAGGTGCTGCAGAGAGACACAATGACAGACAGTCCCTACCTCAAGGAACTTACAGGCCAAATAGGCAAGGTAAAGGAAGGGTCAGAGGGGAAACTGAGGCAGAGGGCGAGGAAGGGACCTGGTCACAGCAGGTCAGTGGCACAGCCAGGTACAGAAACCAGGAGTCCTCTGTCCCAACCCCAACCTCTGCTCTATGGACTGGGTGATGCATTGTGCTGGTGCCGTGGTTCAGCAGGGACATGGGTTGATTTCCCAGAGTGGAGGGTTGTTCCCAGTTATTTGCACCGGGATTTTCCCGAGGAACCAAAGGGAATTAGGTGACAAAGTGGCAGAGAAATTCTCCTTGGAGAAATCACAGCCTCTGCAGCTAGAAAACAACCCAAGTTTTTGACCAAGGAATTGAAATTGGGGGACATTTCTGGGCTCTCGGAAGAAGTGTGGTACCAGAAACGTTTGGGTCTTCCGGTCTCCAGCTGGAGACATGCAGATGTTAGACCAGCAATTTTAGCTTGGGTACGAATATTAAATGTTATATTCTCACTAGGGTCCTAGGTTCACTGCTAACATCATCAGTCCCTAGCGGCCAATTAGCAATTCTGTTGCTCAGACACACGTTATTAGAGTCCTGGGAACTGACTTGAGACACTGGTAGGAAAGACTGGGACTGTCCAGATCAACCCGGGACATTTGGGCCCTTTGGGTTAGAGTTCGGGTTATCATTATACATGGGAGGAGGATTAAGGGTTAGCGGTTAGGGTTAGGTGCTGGGGTTAAGGGCTATAATTAAGTGTGACGGTTTAATGGTTCGGGTGAAATACCTTTCCACTCTCAAGTTCAATATTTGATGTGTTGTGATTGGATTTCTAGCCAATTTTGAAGCCATTCAACCATCAGATTCCTACCGGTTCTGCTGCCATTTCCCAGAGTTAGTGAGACTCTGTAGTCCTATCCCAAGGGGCCAGTTTGCCACGATGACGCATAATTCTGATGCTGGGATGCTTGATACACAACTGGAGACATGGAAACCCTAAAGCTCAGAGGGTCAAGGTTGGGAGGTTAGGGTTAGAGCTGGGGTTATGGTTAGGGGTATAATTGGTAGTTAGTACTTGCATCAAAGTGTCTAGAAAACCCAATCTAGGATCAGGGACCCATTGCGCCAGGAGCTTTACAGAGAAATAAGAATGAGGACTCTACTGATCCCAGGACCATTGCAGCCTAAGCAATCTAAAGTCAGGGTTGGGGGGATAAGGTTGGGACGTTAGGGTTAGGGTTGGGTTTGATGAGAGGATCAGAGTTGGGGGTCAGAGTTAGGGAGTAGGGGCTAGAGAGCCGGGGTTCAGGATGAGGATAGGACTATAGGGAAAGGGCGAGATTAGGGTGTTGGGGTTAAGGAGTTGGTGCATGTGTCGGGGGTTAGGACTGGGGTTAGGATCCTGGTTAGGGAGTTAGGTCAGAGTTGGGGGTCTAAGTAGTTGGGTTTAAGGTTGGTTTAGGGTGATAGTTCTGTGGTTAGGTTAAAAAAGCTTCCCTCCCCCAAACTCAGTAGTTGACTAGTTATCATGACTTCTAGCTCACGACCTTTCTAGCCAGATTGCTACTCAAGCAGTTACCGGGGTCTGAATCTCCAGTGGGCTTTAGCCGGAGATGTCAGAGCTCGTCCCCCCTGGAAAGGAAGCCCGACGCGTCTCCAGCTGAGTGTGCCGCAAAAATGGAGACAGCTCAACTCAAAGGCCAAATTAGGAGCCTGAACTCTGAGCTGCTGCCCGAACAGGGGCTGCCAGTTACGTCCAGCCCCAGGCAGCCAAGCTGACATCTAGCTGTGCTGGGAACTCCCCACGCTCAGCCCTCAGCATGGAGCATGAGCACAGAGCTGGTGGAGGGAGGCTGGGACGGCTCAGAGAGACGTGTTCCTGCACTCGGCGAGTTGAGGGTTTTACCTCTGACAAGGGACATGCAAAGGGAAATTTATGCCTCAGTTTAGAAAGTTTTTGGTAGCAAATATTTGCGACTGGGCTAAAGAGAGGAGACAACAAAAGCCCCTTAGAAACAATTCAGCTGTTCCCCCAAACCTCTAGTTTCAGCCCCCCAACCCTGAGTGCCCCATGTCTGCTTATGTCCCTGAGTTCTGACCCCCAGCCTCCTGCTAGCCCAGCCCTGGGCTCCCCCAGACCTGCTGGTGCCTCTCACTCCCAACCCACAGCCCCCTGATATCTCAGCCCTGCCCCCGCAGCTCTGCTGGTGCCCCCTCACTCCTGACCTTCAGCCCCCTGCTAGCCCAGCCCTGGGATCCCCCACCCAGCTCTGCCAGTGACCCTCAATGCTGACTTGAAGCCCCCTGATATCTCAGCCCTGCTTCCCCGGCCCTGCTGGTGCCCCTCACTCTTGACCCACAGCAGCGTGCGAGCCCAGCCCTGGCTCCCCCACAGCTCTGCGGTTGCCCCTCACTCCCGACCCGCAGGTCCTGCTAACCCAGCCCTGGGCTCGCTCCCTACAGTTCTTTCAAAACTGTTATCCCAGCTTATAGGTGGAGTGTGAGATAATCACCTCTGTTCCCCTGTCTCTGTTGGGGGCAGGGGGCACAGCGCTGCCTATGTTACCCATCCCGACCTCCCCAGCATATCCAGGCTCTGCAGGGGAGCCATGTTCTGCACCCTGCTCTGGTTTTGGGTCCACACAGGGGGCGTACCCCACTGCCCTTCATAGGTGAGAACAGAGCACAACAGTCCTGGATCCCTGACCCGCTGTTTTAACCTACTAGACCCCGCCCCCCTCCCAGAGCTGGGGAGAGAACCCAGGTGTCTTGCTCCCCTCTCTAGCACACTCTCCACCCCATTTATCTCTGATAGGGTTAAAACACCCTCTGCACTCATGTGAGAAGCCAATAGCAGCCACTTTCCTGTAATTTACTCACCATGTTGGGTCGTGGTCCGGCACTGTAGACCGGGGGGTTCTGTCCGGGAGTCCAGCTCTGCTCTGTGGCTGTCGCATAGCTCTTCTGAGGTATCTTTGCCTGTCAGACATCCCCTCTCCTCCCCGCCAGATGGTAGTCAAGATAATTATAGATTGAGAACAATAGATGACGCCCACTGGGGAGCTTTCACTGTTACAGCTGGTGAGAAGGTGTGAAAATTGGACAGGCGGGGAAGCCGAGGGGGCTAAAACCGGGGTGAAAAAACAACCTCAGTGTGACTTTCACTTCTGTAATCTTCCCCTTTTCAGCCCATGTTGTTTGTTTGTTTTGTTGGTCGGTTTTCCCCAGAGATTCGGTCACGAAGGCCCCAAAGCTCAGAAAAGATTGAGGCCTCCTGGGGGCTCTTTTTGAGAACCTGCCGTGCGGGAAGGTGAAGAAGGAGACTTTACGGCTGTCCTGGAACTGGGGATAGAACCCAGGAGTCCTGACTCTCAACCACCCAGGATGGATAGATTGATAGTGGGTGTATTCGGGGATAGATAGATGTCCTGTACCTAGGTGCACACAAGTATCATGTCTCCTTCTATCCATCTTTTAATTCTTTTAACATCTCCTGGCAGTTTGTCTTTATTATTTGTCTTTATTGTCTCTTCTGGTTCTCGCTCCTGTGAAGGTGGTGAGAAGTAGTTGGGTGGTTCCTCGCACCAAGACTGGTGGTGGAATGTCCACTGCAATTTGACCTGTTTAGAACTCATCAATTCATGGAGTTTCAGGGCAGAAGAAGGGATCACCGTGATTGGCACGTCCCCCGGCGATCCCTGGCCCAAGCCCCACCTTCTGGTCCAGCAGAGCAGTTAGATAGAGAGGCCAAAGCTGGCTTTAAGGACTCCGTGTCATGGAGAGTCCACCAGAATCCAGAAATAAGGACTGCAAGCCCCAAAATACTGTAAAATTGGGAAAGCCAGCTGGGAATGAATATTTCATCCACAGTGAATTTCCCCTGGACCTGTCAGTGTCCCGGAGAGGCAGATTGAAGAGCCCAGAATCCGAGGTGTATGGTTTGAAAGATCTGTTTGCACAGAAGGGCAGGGACAGGAGGAGAAAGCGCGCGTGTTGAGTTATCTTGTCCATCCATGACTCATGGAGGGCTCTTCCCTAGCTTTAGCAAATGGTCTTGTCATCAAACAGAGGACGGGACTTAGGGAGCTGGCTTCGGTTCCCAGATCTCCCACAGACTCTCCCTGTCACCTTGGGGAAGCCACGTCATCGCTCCAGGCCTCAGTTTCCCCATCTGTTCAACAACAGTACTGATGCTCGCTTCACACTGGATAGCTGAGGAGGGCTGGACTCACATTGTGAGGCGCGTGGGGAATATTTCTGCCTTATAAAGGACCAGAGTCTCCTCTCAGCATCACTTGCACAAAACCAGAGCTAGTCCTCTGGAGTTGCTCCAGGTTTACACTGGAGCAGCCGAGGTCAGAATCCCATTTCTCGTGTTTTTCGTCCATCGCTCCGACACCACTTCACAATGGAAAGTTAAAGGGCGAGAGAAGGTCTGCGACAGGCCCACGGTCCCACAGCAGCTGGGAATAGAACCTCAGAGTCCTGACTCCTTTCCCAGTGAATTGGCCACTGGGCCAGGCAGCCATCAGGCCACAGAGGGAGGTGGATGGACGGATGTAGGTAGATCAGTGGCCGGTTTTCAGAGTTTCCCCTTTTGATGGTTTCTCTCATATTCTCTTTCTTTTTCCAGCGACCCGCACAGCCCCCTCCGTCTTCCCCCTGGTTCCCTGCTGCAGCAAGACCGGCAATGTGCCCCCGGACACCAGCTTGGCCTGCCTCGTAACTGGCTATTTGCCATCGCCAGTGGACATCAAGTGGAATTCTGGCCAAGTGACCAAGGGGGTCAAAACTTTCCCAGAGGTGACGATGAGCAATGGGCTCCACACCCAGAGCAGCCTGCTGATCCCCTCCGACAGTTCCCGGCAGGGCGACCCCTACCAGTGCGACGTGACGCATCAAGGCACAGGGAAGACAGTGTCCGGGAAGTTCCCTCAGGAATGTAAGACATGCGGCGGGGGGAGGAGGGGGCAGCCAGGCTGAGATTTTCAAAGCGCCTAGAGGGTCTGGGAGCCAGTTAATCTTAATCCACATCCCGTAAGTGCCTTTGGAAAAATCTCGCCGTGCAAGAGTGGGGAAAGTTTGGCCCCATGTTGAAACACACTGAGCCCTGGTGCTTTGTCATTGCAGAACTCCCGCCCCCAGTGCCCCTCTCCGTGGGCCCCTGAATGAGGCAAACCTCAGGGTGAAATGCACCCCTGGGCAGAGACCTATGTTCCACGAAGGGGGAGATTTTTCAGCCCTGCCTAAAATATTTAGGTACCCATTTCCCATGGGAACGTGGCACGTAAATCCCTCAGGCACCTTGGGAAATCTTAGACACGCAGCTGGTCTGAAATGGCACCGAAGCCTCATGCTGCCCTTCTGTACAGGGGAAATCTTCGGCTCACTGCCTTACTCCCTCACCCTCACCCAAACCCAAACCCAGACCCAGACTCCTCCCACCGGGGGGGTAGAACAAAGCTCATTCGCTGCTTCAGTCCAAAGGCCAGGTTTGTTCACACACAAGGACTCAAAGCAAAACCAGTGGAACTCAGACCACAGGCTCGCAGCCACCCAGGGCCCCCCCAGCGTTCAGCCGGCTGGATGGGGAGCACACGCCCCCTTTCCCACTAGGTCCCCTTTCCCGCATGGTTCCTAGCCCTCCTGCCTGGTCCGCATCTAGAGATTTCCCCCTCAGGTGCTTTCCTCAGCACTGAGCCAGAAGCTTTCCCTTATATAGACTGCAGCAAGCAGCCCCATGAAACTCCAATTCCCAGCAACCACTGGCCCTAACGGGGCTACACCCCCTTACAAGCTAGCACTCGCTTACACCTCTTTGTCATGGAGCTGTGTGTGTTTCTTGCACTCCGGCTGTTCTCGGGCATCTTTTGAAATGGATACAACCCCAGAGCAGCAAACCTAGGCATTCTGGGGTCAGAACTTGAACGGGTGTAAATTGACTGATCTCCATGGAAGTCAGTGGCCCTGTGTCGACTTACATCACCTGAGCATTTGACCCTTTTTCTGTAGTCAGACACAGTCAGTCCTCTCCCAGGTTTTCTTCTGATGCCATGTCATGCTCTACAGCGCCACAGTCCCCCTTAAACAGGACATTAATTGAGGAAAAGAAGTTCAAACAAACACAGCTCAAGTTCCAGCTTTGTCCCTGCTGTTTACTAGGGAGAACACACTCCAGCAGCATGTGCAGAAAGAATGCACGGAGGCATTCAGTATTTGCCTAAATGATTTAAGGGCCCTGTTCCCATTTGTTTTAATCCCTTACATGGCTGTGAAGTTAATCCCTAGAGGCTGAATAAAGTATGCAGTGTAAACACAGCACAAGAAGGTGGGTTTTTGCCAGTGCTGGGAGGACTGTAGAATTAGCACTCTCTTGGGAAGGGGAGTGGGGATCTACAGAGAGTCACACTGGACTGTGTTTTCCTTTGTCATAAATATAAAGGGAAGGGTAAACCCCTTTAAAATCCCTCCTGGCCAGAGGAAAAATCCTCTCACCTGTAAAGCATTAAGAAGCTAAAGGTAACCTCACTGGCACCTGACCAAAATGACTAATGAGGAGACAAGATACTTTCAAAAGCTGGGAGGAGGGAGAGAAACAAAGGGTCTGTGTCTGTCTGTATGCTGCTTTTGCTGGGGATAAAACAGGAATGGAGTCTTAGAACTTTTAGTAAGTAATCTAGTTAGGTATGTGTTAGATTATGATTTCTTTAAATGGCTGAGAAAAGAACTGTGCTGAATAGAAGGACTATTCCTGTCTGTGTGTCCTTTTTGTAACTTAAGGTTTTGCCTAGAGGGATTCTCTATGTTTTGAATCTAATTACCCTGTAAGGTATCTACCATCCTGATTTTACAGAGGTGATTCCTTTACTTCTATTAAACGTCTCCTTGTAAGAAAACTGAATGTTTTTTCATTGCCCTAAGATCGAAGGGTTTGGGTCTGTGGTCACCTATGCAAATTGGTGAGGATTTTTACTAAACCTTCCCCAGGAAGTGGGGTGCAAGGGTTGGGAGGATTTTGGGGGGAAAGACGTGTCCAAACTACTTTTCCCAGCAAACCCAGTTAAAGTTTGGTGGTGGCAGTGGATCCAGGGGCAAAGGATAAAATTAATTTGTACCTTGGGGAAGTTTTAACCTAAGCTGGTGAAACTAAGCTTAGGAGGTTTTCATGCAGGTCCCCACATCTGTACCCTAGAGTTCAGAGTGGGGGAGGAACCTTGACATCTCCTGTCTCTGCTCTCAGTGTGTGGTTTGACAGTGCCACCCCAGGTTTACCTCCTAGTCCCCACCTGCGAGGAGAGTGCCATAGAGAGCCAGCTGGAGCTGGTTTGCCTCCTCCTGAGCTTCAGACCCGGGAAAACTGTCATGAAATGGCTGGTGAATGGAAAGGAGAGGAGCCCCCCCTACCCCGGCCTTTTCCTCTGCAATGGGCACAGATGGCTCCTACATGGGACAGAGCCGCATGACTGTCACCAGGCAGAGGTGGGGGACGTCTACACCTGTCAAGTGACCCACCCAGCAGTGGAAACAGAGCTCTCCATGCACAACGCCAGCAAGTGCTTGGGTGAGGGGCTATGCCTGTGCATGGTGGGGTGGAGAGTTACTCAGAAATCAGCCTTGCCTAAGGGTAGGTGGGACTGCACCTAGACACTAGTGTGGTGGGAGACAGGAGTACCATAGAGAAATTGATACTGTAGGTGGATGGGAAGAGAAAGAGATATAATGGGGGGATGGACGGATGAGATGGATACTACCAGTGTTCTGATGGAGGTGGATGGATAGATTAGATTAGATTTCGATAGTCTTTTTCTACCTTTCCACATTATTTATGCTGGTCAATGACATCTCTTTGCATTTCTCAGCCTGCCTCAGAAGTTCACATGACCCAACCATCTACTTAACCAAACCCTCCTATGAAGATGTCATCAAAATTCTGGTCATGTTACCTGTCTAGTTTTGGGTTATGACTTAGCAGCCAGCAGAATCGCATGGAAAGTGGATGGGCAAGTCAGCTCTGTGGCAAAGACAGAAACTCTCAAGAAGAACAGCAACGGGACCACCAACCTGGTCAGTTTTCACCCTGTGTCACTGGCCCAGTGGGGACAAGGCACCATATTTACCTGCAAAGTGACCACACTCTGTTCTGGAGAACTAACCCAGGACATAACCATGAGCAATACAGGTGAGTAGCCTTGGCATCTCAAAGGAAAAGGCAAACTCCAGTCATTGTTAATTGGGATTAGAGGGTGAAACTCACCCCGAACAAGTCCTAGGCAGCCTCTAAGTCCTAGGACTTTAGCGGAGCCCAAGTCCTTAGGACAGGGATGTATTGCAGGTATAATTATTATTTCTCCTATGAATCTTTCATTCTCTATCTCTCATTAATTTCCACTTGCACAGTTTCCCCAGTATTCCCTGCTTTAACGTTAATTTCCAGATTCTCCAAGAATTTCACTCTCTCTGCTCCCTGGGATCCAGTGACGTGGCCTGTTAGGGACTTAGTGTCCTATTTGTGACTCTGGTCTGATGTGCATATGTACTTCTTACCTCTGGAAATCAGGCTGGTGCTTGTTGCAGGCATCTGGTCTTTCAGGGATATTTCTGATGAGAATCTCTAAGTCTCCAGTGGAGTTAGGTGCCGAAATCCCATTGAAATACCCAAGGTGTCCAAGTCCCTTAGCCAGCCTTTGAAAAATCTCAGTTGTGTTGAATTTTGCTGTGAGCATTTGAAGGAGGGAAGAGGCTCCATCTGAGTGAGCAAATGGGTTGGTGACCCAATGTCATGATGATGCATGGCGGAGACTTGGGGTGAAGAGGAGATCGTGTGGTTCAAGGTTTGGGGTGAGGGTTCAGGTTTGGGACACAGGACTAGCTCAAAGACCCCTGCCCATCTGTGTTACTGTAAAACCAAGTTGAGGATAACGATTAGGATGATGATTATCTCGAAGGGGCTGAAGGAGAAAAAAAAAAGAACGTTAGAATGCTGGAGAAGATGAAGATAAGGAGGAAGGAAGGGAGGTGAAGAAGATGAATATGGTGATGGAGATGAAGATGATGATATTAAGTTGTTGCCGTTGAAGGTTGAGGATCTGGAAGTTCACTGTGCATTCTGCGGGGAAAGCTTTGGAGTTCAGTTGAGTCTTTGGGTGAAGATCCAAGCTTTTTGAGTTTCAAGGGAGATGATGCTCAAGGGTTGGGTTTTTATTTTGCCTGGTCTAGCTTCACACGTACCCTGAACAACTGCCCTCCCTGGCCCCTTCACACAGAGATAGCTGGTGGATCTAAGTCCTTAACTTAGACAGACAAACCAAGTCTTATTCTTTTCTTGCCCCTCTTCCTTTTCATTTAGGCATCCGTGAGAAGGAGCCCTCGGTCACTGTCTCCCAAGCCGACCACAAAGACATCTCCAGGAACAGAGTGTCCTTGACTCTCTTCTGCGAAGCTAGTCGCTTTTACCCTGAAGAGATCAGCATGTCATGGTTGAAGAATAACTCCCCAGAACTCAAGTCCAGTTACAGTGGCCCTGTGTCAGGAAATGGCACTTTCTCTGCCTACAGCATCCTGAAGGTTGAGCAAAGTCAAGGAGAAGGAAATTACACCTGCATGGTGCATCACCCAGCCATGGAAGCGCCCAAGAGGGTTGTGGAAAAGGTGTCCCTCGGTAAGTGGATTCTCAGAGGCAGGTATTAATTTGGGGATGTCCACACATGTATTTATCCCGTCCAGCCAATGGCATAAACAACTGAATGACTCCATGTGAGCCCTGGTGGGGGGAGGCGGGGTGGCAATGAAGGCATCATAATGGAGAAAGAGATCCGTCTTTGGTGAAACCAAGATTTATTGCAACCTGAGCTGGGTGGGAACCTCCGCTCCACTCCAGTGCAGGAGAGTGCCCTGTATTCCCAAGGCATTATCCAGTCTGAAATGCCCCAAGTAATGGGGATCCCACCCCACCCCTGGAGGAGATGATTCTGCAGCTTCATAGACCCCATAACCACTAACAGAATTGCAGGAAAACTGTCCTAACTGCAAGAGGGAATTTAAAGGAGGGTGCAGAATGTAATCTCATTGGGCTGTGATTTGGCCAAGACATTGGGATGGATACTCTTGCTCTTGGGGAAAGTTCACGGAAGACTTTCATGGCAGGGAGGTGGTTCACTGAAAAATTTCTTTCCTTCTTAACCATGGGATCCCCCTGGGAGTTGTTTGCTCCACACTTGGACATGGATTCCCAAGGTGGCTGATGTTAGGGGGCTTATTCCTTCACCCACTTACTTCCCTGGTCCTTCTCACATGAACAGAGAGCAACAATACCCGAAGTCCAAAGGTGCAAACAATTCGATGTTTATTGGGGTGAACTTCCAGCAAGCATGATTCCAGTTTCCTTCCTTAGTATCCTCCTTCCCAGCTCTGACACCACAGAGCCTTACACCTGTGTCCCTGTTCCCATTCCTACCCTTAGCCAAACATGATTCCAACTTCCTTACTCCCATTCCCTGTTCCCATCTCCCCCTTTAGCAAAACATGATTCCAATTTTCTTACCCCCATTCCCTGTTCCCATCTCACACACCCACATGCCCACCCCCACCCACACCCCGTCACTTCCTCATTGACTACAAATTATATAGTAAAACTTGAGTTCTGCTTAGCTATACCTTAACCAATCATTTTCCTGAAATTTAACTAACCAATCCTAACATATTGTAACATGATTATGTAACCAATTATATCCCACCACCTCAATTAGTTTACACCCAGCAAAATTAATTATACAGCAGACAGGAACAATCACAGAACCAGACAGAGATTATACAGACAAACAACAGCAAAGTGGGAACTATAATGACAAAACAATACAGAAGTGAGGATTTCACATCCCAGCTATTGATAAGTGAGTTCTTGCCAGACAGGATGCTATCAAACTAAGTTTCCTTTTACATTTTCTAGGCACTTCCCTTTCTCTGGAGGTGATAGGAATACAATCCTGTCCTGATAGTGCCTAACAGCCCAATAGCACCTTATTTCAGTGTGACTAGTTTGGGATGTGAGGAGGTGACCGTTCGCTTCCCAGCTTATGGCTGCCTCTGCTGCTTAGCCAAAGGCCTGAGCCTAAGCACAGGGCCTCAGACTGTCACAGTAAGAGAAGGCCCTTACACCAGCAGACAGTGGTTTTGATTCTTTCTTTTATACCTCTAGAACTAGCCAAGTGATAAGAATACACCTAAATTCTTAGAGTACAGGCCTTTGCAGACAGGCCTGAATATCTATATCCTAACAGCTGATTCACAATTTTGTCCTTATTGTCCCTTTTTATTCCTCAAATTTGTTGCTGGCACATTAGGAAAGTCTTCATGGATCTGCAGCCATGACAGGCACCCAATTAAAATCTGTTCTGAAGGAAAAGATGTGTTGGGGTGGGGCAGATTCCATATCGGATTCAGAAGCCCATGAATTCATTCAAACAAAGGAGAGAAACCTCTCAGCTCCATTGCCCCACAGTGGGGCTTGGACGTTCACTTTAGAAACTAATCTCATGAGCGACACCATGCATATTCTTCACACAACATTCAAGAGAGGACATTGTCCCTGGGTGCCAGGGCTCCCATCAGTCTGGGTTTCCCTGCTGAGATTTCTAAAGTGATTCGAGGTCTCCCCTCCTCCATCGGCTTGCAGTGGGAGTTGCGGGACTCATGTCTTGAGGGACCTCAGCAGAGCACAGGTGTGAAATATAAATGGCCCTTCTCCCTGTGCAGAGGGTAGGGTTTAGGGAACACAAGTTCTGTCCTGAGCTGTGGGTGCAGTGTGGGGTCTAGTGGTTAGAGCAGGAGGATCTGGGTGCCAGTCATGACCATGGGCAGGTCATTTGTCCTGTGTACCAGCTGCCATCTCTGGGAAAGGGGAATAAATGCATTGAGCTCAGGTGGGTCATCAAGCTCATGAATTTCTGGCTGGAAGGACCCAGAGTTGAGCAACCATGGCAGGTCTGTCCCTGGCCATGTTTTCCTCAATGGGGCTTTCTCCCAACAAAGCTGGAGACCTTCAGATTTGCTCCTGGCACCGAGAGACCCAAATAAGCATAATTGGACCCAGGAATCCCAATCTCTCTGTTGGTTGGAAAATCTCAGCCATTTTCCCTGCTGCTCCATAAGATGAGGGTCCTGCCCCTTCTACCAGGGACCCCAGTGCCCTATTTCCACCTCCAGTGACCCTCAGCCCCTTTCCCAAACAGCCCCTGGGCTTTGCGCCCCTGAGAGAGAGGCACTCAGTTACCACCTCATGCCTGTTGAAATATTTGCTCACCCCAGCCCTCAACGCTGCCTCCTGCCCCCCACCAGGTGTCAGCAACTGTAATCGACACCCTCTGGAGGTCTCTCTCCTTCCCCCTTCCCTGGAGGACCTCTACATAGGGCAGAACGCCACCATTAGTTGTTTGGTGAGTGGCATGGAAACCCCTGGCAGCCTGGAGGTCTCCTGGAACCGGGGTAGTGGGGGCCCGTTGGCCGTGGTCTCCAGGGAGCCAGTGCTGCAGGAAGATGGCACCTACAGTGCAACCAGCATCCTGCGGGTGTGCGTGGAGGAGTGGCAGGCGGGGGAGGAGTTCACCTGCACCGTGAAGCACCAAGACATCCCGTCGGCCATTGTCAAGAGCATCCGCAAGAGTCACAGTAAGAGCTCAGCCTTTCCCCTGTAGGGGGCGCCAGCTGCCATCCGGCTGCAGGCTTGGGAGAGTGGCTGGCTCAGGATGTGGGGAATGGGACACGGGACCTTCTGTCTCTAGCTGTGATCCGGCTTGAGGTCTTTGGGACTGGGAGTCACAGATTTGTGGTTGGGATGAAACAGACAAATTTATGAGACAGAAGGGGACAGAGTCAGGACTCCTGGGTTCTTTTTCTGTCTCTGGGAGGGGAGTGGGATGTCGTGGGTTAGAATAGGGAGACTGGAAGCCATGAGTCCTGAGTTCTAGCCCCTTTTCAGGGAAGGTATTTGGATCTGGTGGGTTAGTGTGGGCCGAACTCCTGGATTGTATCCATGGGTCTGGGTCGGGAGTGGGGGGTCTAGTGGGATATAGCAGGGTGATGAGGGTGGGGGGTGGTAGCCAGGACTCCTGGGTCCCAATCCTTCGCATCAACCCTTTGCTGTTTCTCATGGCAGTGGTTTCCCTCCGGGCCCCTTCTGTCTACATCTCCCCTCCTCACGCTGAGGAGCTGGCTCTCCGGGAATCGGCCACCATCACCTGCCTGGCCTCCGGCTTCCGGCCCAGAGCCATCTTGGTGACATGGACCCAGCAGGACCGGCCCGTGCCCCAGGAAGCCTACACCAACATCGGCCCCGTCCGGGAGGCCGGGAAGGAGGAGCGCTACTTCATCTACAGCAAGTTCAATGTCTTGGCATCTGAATGGGAGCGGGGGGACACGTACGCCTGCGTGGTGGGGCACGAGGGTCTGCCCATGACCTTCGTCCACCGGAGCGTGGACAAAGCCTCCGGTAAACCCACCGCCGTCAATGTCTCTGTGATCTTGTCCGATACCGACGTCACCTGCTACTGAGGAGCAGAGCCGCGTGGGCTCCTCACGGCGTATCTGAGATGGCCAGGGAACCTCGTGGGCTCTGGGATTCCTCTTAGCCTGTGTGTAAAGCTGTGGGAGCTCTGGTGTACAGAGCGTGGCTGTGTGTGGAATATGCCCAAATAAAAATGCAGCATGCCAGAGTTTGTGATGAAGGGTGTGTCTTCTGGCGGAGACTGTCTCTGTGTCTCATCCACCCATCCACACTTCTTCCCACAATATCTAGATGTATCCCCCCACCTTTCTTTCTTTCTTTCTTTCTTTCTCTTTAGCCATCCTCTTTTCCTTATGGATTGTCTACGTCAGTTCATCCTTCCACAGGATCTATCCATCCATCCTACCCTCTGCAGTACCTGTCTCGTTGATTGCACAATATCTGTCCATCCATGCATGCAAAATTATGCAATCTCCTCTCTGCATCCGTCCATCCTCATGCAGTGTCATGTTTCCACCTGTTCATCCCTCTGCAGGGAGTTGCTATCCATCCATTATTATTCATGATATTACAGCTCCTAGATCTCCTGACTGATGTCAGGGCCCCATTGGATGGGTCCTGTATGAACACACACACAGCAAACGTCCTGGAAGCAAGGAGCTGATATTTTGGCACAAAAGGATTAAAATTGTTAAGCTAAAATGGAACGAGACACCCAACTCCCATTCAATTGTGAGTTTATTTCACTGGCACCTAATTTCCTAAGAGTCCTTTAAAGTCCCCAGCCCAGGTGGCTTGTCTCAGGTCACACTGTAGGTCAGTGGGAGAGGTGGGAATAGAGCCCTGATCCCCCATCTCCAAGACTTGTTTCGTAACTATTGCACCTGTCTCACAATGTAGCCCTAGCCACTCTGGCGTGAGAAGCCTTAGGAGATGCATCCTCACTTGACCACATAAGGTTAGAGGCAGAGCGCCCAGGAATCTGGTTTTATGTGTTTAGGGAGTGAGGTGGGAGGGTGAGACTGAGTTAGGAGCCTTCATTCCTCCCAGCTCTGTCCCTGGATGTATAAACATGGGGGTGGTGTGCAGGGGAAGTGATTTCACCTCTGTGTACGGGGTTAGGGAGACCGATACTGGAATACGGCATTCAGTTCTGGAGTCAACACAGGGTGACAGTCAGAAAAGGTAACAATGGTAGGAACCATTAGGAAAGGGACAGATATTAAGACGGTAAATCTCATAATGCCACTGTATAAATCCATGGTATGCCCACAGCTTGAATACTGCGTGAAATTCTGGTCACCTCATCTCAAGAAAGATGTATTAGAAATGGAAAAGGTACAGAGAAAAGGGACAACATTGATCATGGGGATGGAACAGCTTCCGACTGAGGAGAGATTAGACAGGCTGGGACTTTTCATCTTAGAAAAGAAATGACTAAGGGGGATATGACAGAGGTCTATAAAATCATGGCGGGTGTGGAGAAAGTAAATCAGGAAGTGTTATTTTCCCCTTCACATAATACAAGAACCTGGGTTCACCCAATGAAATTAAATGGCAGCTGGTTTCAAACAAACACAAGAAAGAACTTCTTCACACAACAGAGTCAACGTGTGGAAGTAGTTGTCAGGGGATGTTGTGATGGCCCAAAGTATAAGTGGGTTCAAAAAGGAAATTAGATAAGTTCCTGGAGGATAAGTCTGTTAAAGGGAACCCATGAGCACAGAGTGGTGTGGCCTAGTGCCCATGGTGAATATATCAGCCCTGAAGTGCAGGACTTTGTTTTCTTGGGGCTAGAGTCAATATAGCAGCCCTTGAGTGTAGGGGAGTGTGGCCTAGCGGCCAGAGTGAATAGAGAGGACCTCAAATGCAGGGCAGTGTGGTAATGGCCAAACCCAGGGGCTGTCACCGGAGGGGATGAGGCAAGGGCAGTGGGACACGGGCTCACCTGAGCGCTCATCTAGTCCCGGCCCCTGCACTCACGGCAGGACTAAGTATTATCTAGACCGCCCATGACAGGTGTTTGTCTAACCTGCTCTTAAACATCTCCAGTGATGGAGATTCCACAACCGCGCTAGGCAATTTATGCCAGTGCTTCACCACCCTGACAGGAAGTTTTTTCTAGTGTCCAACCGACCCCTCTCTTGCTGCAATTTAAGCCCATTGCTAATTGTCCTACCCTATGAGGTTAAGGAGAACAATTTTTCTCCCTCCTCCTTGTAAGAACCTTTTATGTTCTTGAAAGCTGTTATCATGTCCCCTCTCAACCTTCTCTTTTCCAGCCTCAACAATCCCAATTTTTAATCCTCCCTGAAAGCTCATGTTTTCTAGACTTCTAATCATTTGTGTTGCTCTTCTGTGACTGTCTCCAATTTGTCCACATCTTTCCTGAAATGTGGCACCCAGAACCGGACACAATACTCCAGTTGAGGCCTAATCAGCACGGAGTAGAGTGGAAGATTGTTCCTTCCCAAGTGGAGTACTTTGCATTTGTACTTATTGAATTTCATCCTTTTTACTTCAGACCATTTCTCCACTTTGTCCAGATCATTTTGAATTTTAATCCTAACCTCCAAAGCACTTGCAACCCCTCCCACTTGGTATCATCCACAAACTTTATACGTGTGTTCTCTATGCCATTATCTAAATCATTGATGAAGATATTGAAGAGAACTGGTCCCAGAACTGATCCCTGCGGGACCCCACTCACTATTCCCTTCCATCATGACTGTGAACCACTGATAACTACTCTCTGGGAATGGTTTTCCAACCAGTTATACACCCACCTCATAGTAGTTCCATCTAGTCTGCATTTACCTAGTTTGTTTATGAGAAGGTCCCATGAGACTGTATCAAAAGCCCTACTAAAGTCAAGATATACCATGTCTATCGCTTCCGCCCTATCCACAAGGCTTGTTCCCCTGTCAAAAAAAGCTATCAGGTTGGTTTGACACGATTTGTTCTTGACAAATCCACGCTGTTACTTATCACCTTGTTTTCTTCTACATGTTTGCAAATTGATTGCTTCATTATTTGCTCCATTATCTTTCCGGGTACAGAAGTTAAGCTGATTGGTCTGTAATTCCCCAGGTTGTCCTTATTTCCATTTTTATAGATGGGCACTAGATTTGCCCTTTTCCAGTCTTCTGCAATCTCCTCCAACTTCCATGACTTTTGAAAGATAATCGCTAATGGCTCAGATATCCCCTCAGTCAGTTCCTCGAGTATTCTAGGATGTGTTTCATCCGGCCCTGGTGACTTGAAGACATCTAACATGGCTAAGTAATTTTTAACTTGTTCTTTCCCTATTTTAGCCTCTGATCCTACCTCATTTTCACCGGCATTCACTACATTAGACGTCCAATTGCCACCAACCTTGTTGGTGAAAACGGAAACACAGAGGTCATTAAGCACCTCTGCCATTTCCGCATTGTCTGTTATCGTTTTCCTCCCCTGATTGCAACATGCTGACCTTAGACGGGTGGGAGATACCACTCCCTCCACCTCCCTGGGTCACTTGCTACCGGGCTTCCTGAAGCTGCAGTCCATATCACTTTGGGGTCTGCGAGCTCCTCGGAGCAGGTATTTCCCTGTGACTCCGACTCCAGCTGGTCAGCTGAAGGCAAGAGGTCCCAGGTCTGTGTCTCGAGATGTCCACCTTCCACAGGCAAGGGCTGTAATGGCTCCTGGGTTGGAGCCTCGACCAAGTGTCCTTCCTCCTTGGCGGTCAGTGCAGAGTGAGCTGGCCTGCTCTTCTTCCTACCAGCACAGCATTTGGAGCTTGCTTAGCATGGTGTGAGGTGAAGGACTTCCTCCACCCCTAGGGTGTGATTAACCCTTTCCTGGCTAGTGCGGGTATGCACACCCTGCCACAGGCACAAGATCTGGAAGGGAAGCATTGGAATGAACTGGCATTGGCTGGGAAGACGCCGCTGTTGGATGGGGGGTGCATGGTCCCATTGAGCTATGCATTGGCAGGTCTCAGCCCAGCTCTGTTGCTGGCCTGGGGAGGGGAATCGCATGCTCGGGGACAGGCATGTCGTGCCGCTGGCTGGGGTTTGTATAGGAGCCAAAGGGCGTGAAATTTAATGGAAATTGGGGCTGAAATCCCTGAGGCTGCTGTGAGAATTGCAGCCTGTGACGGGGGGTCTCCATCTGCAGCCTGCCTGTCTCCCCTGGCAGGGAACCCTCTGTCTCTGGCCCTGGACAGGGATCTCCTGCCAGAGCACAGATCGGAGCTCCCTGCTGTGCCCACTCAGCTCCCTGGGTTAATGAAGAGGCCTCTCTAACCGGCACATTTGTCTCATCCCCAGCTCCTCACTGCCTAGTGGAGGACCAAGGCGTCTCTGTTGAAGGAGGAGAGGAGGAATCTGACGGTCTCTGGACACCTGTTGCCTTCATTGCTCTTGTCATAAATATAAAGGGAAGTATAAAATCCCTCCTGGCCAGGGGAAAAATCCTCTCACCTGTAAAGGGTTAAGAAGCTAAAGGTAACCTTGCTGGCACCTGACCAAAATGACCAATGAGGAGACCAGATACTTTCAAAAGCTGGGAGGAGGGAGAAAAACAAAGGGTCTGTGTCTGTCTGTGTGATGCTTTTGCCGGGGACAGAACAGGAATGGAGGCTTAGAACTTAGTAAGTAATCTAGCTAGGTATATGTTAGATTCTGATTTCTTGAAATGGCTGAGAAAATAGCTGTGCTGAATAGAATGAATATTCTTGTCTGTGTGTCTTTCTGTAACTTAAGGTTTGGCCAGGGATTCTCTGTGTTTTGAATCTAATTACCCTGTAAGGTATTTACCATCCTGATTTGACAGAGGTGATTCTTTTTACTTTTTCTTGTATTAAAGTTCTTCTTGTAAGAAAACTGGTCACTTTTTCATTGTTCTAAGATCCAAGGGTTTGGGTCTGTTGTCACCTATGCAAATTGGTGAGGATTTTTACCAAACCTTCCCCAGGAAGTGGGGTGCAAGGGTTGGGAGGATTTTGGGGGGAAAGACGTTTCCAAACTATGTTTTTTCAGGAACCCAGATAAAGTTTGGTGGTGTCAGTGGAAGTCCAAGGGCAAAGGGTAAAATAGTTTGTACCTTGGGGAAGTTTTAACCTAAGCTGGTAAAAGTAAGTTTAGGAGGTTTTCATGGAGGTCCCCACATCTGTACCCTAGAGTTCAGAGTGGGGAAGGAACCTTGACATGGTGGCAGAGCGGTGGGATTAAGGCAGAGTAGTTAACCTCCTGCAGGGAAATTCTCAAGTTTTCACAGACCTAAGAGCAACTAGAGGGGATTTCCACCTATTTGTCTGAATACAAAAGTGTTAGTTTTTGGGTTTTTTAGGATTTTAATTTTTTTTTTGGACAAGGAGCACAGATTTGAAAAGGAAATTTTTTCCTTTGGGCTGCTAGAAAGCAGGTATCCAACTGGAAATCGTTGGAAGCTTTTTTGCTTTGATTTGGGGCCAGAGCAGAGACAAAGGGAATTGTTTTTTTCTGTAGGCTGACAATCACTATCAGAGAATAGGTATCCTATTCCAGCACAACACAATTTTACAAGCTAAGTTTTGTTCCTTTTATTTCTAAACCTCGGGTGTAAAGTTAGTTAAAAACAGAGAGGTTAGGATGACAGACTCCATGGCTCAACAAAAGCTGGAATTAGCCAGATTTGAGGCTGCTGAAAAACAAAAGGAACATGAAAGACAGATAGAACTCATGCGGATGGAGAAGGATGTACAGGAGGCTGCCCACAGGAGGGAGATGGAGGCAAGGGACAAAGAGATGGAGGCAGCGAAAGAGGCAGAACACCACCAAGCGGCTGCTCACAGGAGAGCTATGGAAGCAAGGGATAAAGAAATGGAGGCAAGGGCCAAAGAACTGGAGGAGAAGGAAAAAGAGAGGAAGCATGTGGAGGAGATGGAGAAGGTAAAGGCTCAGCAGAATATACCAACAAACCCTAGCAATCCTTCTCCAGGTACCACTTCCCATCCCAGAAAGTTCCCCACCTACAAGGCAGGTGATGATACTGAGGCCTTCTTAGAAAACTTCGAAAGGGCCTGCCTTGGGTACAGCATCTCTACCGACCAATACATGGTGGAGCTGAGGCCGCAGCTCAGTGGACCCTTAGCTGAGGTGGCGGCTGAAATGCCTAAAGAACACATGAACAAGTATGAACTGTTTAAATCCAAGGCGAGAGTCAGAATGGGGATAACACCCGAGCATTCTCGTCGGAGGTTCAGAGCCCTAAGGTGGAAACCAGATGTGTCATTTACCCGACATGCCTACCACATTGTGAAACACTGGGATGCCTGGATATCAGGAGCAAGTGTTGAATCTCCAGTAAATTTGCCCTTCCTAATGCAAATGGAACAATTCTTAGAGGGTGTTCCTGAGGAAATAGAAAGATACATCCTAGATGGGCAGCCCAAAACTGTAATCGAGGCAGGAGAGATTGGAGCCAGATGGGTGGAGGTGGCAGAGAAGAAGAAAACTGGTCGCAGTTGGAGCGGAGACCAGAAGGGACCACCCCAGACCACACCCTATTACCGGGGGCCGCCCAAAGCCCCACCTACCTCCCAAAGAACCCTCCAGACCCCTTATCATCCCACCACCCCGTTCTCCAGCAACCCACCTCGCCCCGGTGACCCGTCAGCTGGACGATGTTTTAAATGTAACGAGCTGGGGCATGTAAAGGCCAACTGCCCCAAGAACCCCAACAGATTAGAGTTCATTGCACCGGAATCACACCAGAGATCTGCAGGCCCAGATACCTCCCAGATACCCTTGGAGCGGAGGGAAACTGTGAGTGTGGGCGGGAAGAAGGTCACCGCGTGGAGGGACACCGGAGCACAAGTGTCAGCTATCCATGCTTCCTTAGTGGACCCCAATTTAATCAACCCAGAGATTCAAGTGACAATTCAACCCTTCAAATCCAACTCTTTCAATTTACCTACAGCCAAGTTGCCTGTCCAGTACAAGGGTTGGTCAGGAACGTGGACTTTTGCAGTCTATGATGATTATCCCATCCCCATGCTGTTGGGGGAAGACTTGGCCAATCATGTGAAGCGGGCCAAGAGGGTGGGAATGGTCACCCACAGCCAGGCTAAACAAGCCGTGAGGCCTAGCTCTGTTCCAGAAACTTCTATCAGGACCCGGTCAGAGGTGATGGACCCGGACCCCAGGCCAATGTCTGCAACAGCAGTAGTGGATCCAGTCCCAGAGACCCAGACGGAACCAGTCCCAGAACTGGAACCAGCGGAACAACCAGCACCGGACCCATTGCTAGCACTGAATCCAGTACTTGCAACCTCAACACCAGAGAGCCCCACTGAACCTGAACTGGCAGTAGCCGATAACCCTACACAAGAGGCTCAGCCGGAGCCTTAACCCCAACATAGTGTCCCAGTGGAGAGCGGTTCACAGTCAATGGAAACAGCCCCATCCCCTACATCGCTTCCAGAGGGACCAAGCCTAGGTCCACAATCCAATGAGGAACTGATGTCTCCAGCATCAAGGGAACAGTTCCAGACCTAACAGGAAGCAGATGAAAGCCTCCAGAGAGCTTGGACGGCAGCACGGAGCAACGCTCCACCTCTCAGCTCTTCTAATCGATCCAGGTTTGTTGTAGAAAGAGGACTTTTATAGAAGGAAACTCTTTCTGGTGGACACCAGGAAGACTGGCATCCTCAGAGACAGTTGGTAGTTCCAACTAAATACCAGGCCAAGCTCTTGAGCTTAGCCCACGATCATCCTAGTGGCCATGCTGGGGTGAACAGGACCAAAGACCGTTTGGGGGGGTCATTCCACTGGGAGGGAATGGGCAAGGATGTTTCTACCTATGTCCGGTCTTGTGAAGTATGCCAAAGAGTGGGAAAACCCCAAAACCAGGTCAAAGTCCCTCTCCAGCCACTCCGCATCAGTGAAGTTCCATTTCAGCGAGTAGCTGTGGATATTCTGGGTCCTTTTCTGAAAAAGACACCCAGAGGAAAGCAGTACATACTGACTTTCATGGATTTTGCCACCCGATGGCCGGAAGCAGTAGCTCTAAGCAACACCGGGGCTAAAAGTGTGTGCCAGGACTTGCAGACATTTTTGCCAGGGTAGGTTGTCCCTCCGACATCCTCACAGATGCAGGGACTAATTTCCTGGCAGGAACTATGGAAAACCTCTGGGAAGCTCATGGGGTAAATCACTTGGTAGCCACTCCTTACCACCATCAAACAAATGGCATGGTGGAGAAGTTTAATGGAACTTTGGGGGCCATGATACGTAAATTTGTAAATGAGCACTCCAATGATTGGGACCTAGTGTTGCAGCAGTTGCTCTTTGCCTACAGAGCTGTACCACATCCCAGTTTAGGGTTCTCCCCATTTGAACTTGTATATGGCTGTGAGGTTAAGGGGCCATTACAGTTGGTGAAGCAGCAATAGGAGGGATTTACACCTTCTCCAGGAACTAACATTCTGGACTTTGTAACCAACCTACAAAACACCCTCTGAACCTCTTTAGCCCTTGCTAAAGAAAACTTACAGGATGCTCAAAAAGAGCAAAAAGCCTGGTATGATAAACATGCCAGAGAGCGTTCCTTCAAAGTAGGGACCAGGTCATGGTCTTAAAGGTGCTCCAGGCCCATAAAATGGAAGCATCGTGGGAAGGGCCATTCACAGTCCAGGAGCGCCTGGGAGCTGTTAATTATCTCATAATTAACACCTCCAACCTCCCACCTCCAACCGAAAGCCTAAAGTGTACCATATTAATTGTCTGGAGGCCTTTTATTCCAGAGAATTAAAGGTTTGTCAGTTTACAGCCCAGGGCGGAGAGGACGCTGAGTGGCCTGAAGGTGTCTACTACGAAGGGAAAAGTGCTGGTGATGTGGAAGAGGTGAACCTCTCCCTGACCCTTGGGCGTATGCAGCGACAGCAGATCGAGGAGCTGTGCACTAGCTACGAGCCGACGTTCTCAGCCACCCCAGGACTGACTGAATGGGCATACCACTCCACTGACACAGGTAATGCTCACCCAATTAAAGTCCAACCTTACCGGGTGTCTCCTCCAGCTAAAACTGCTATAGACCGGGAGATCCAGGATATGTTACAGATGTGTGTAATCCGCCCCTCTGGCAGTGCACGGGCATCTCCAGTGGTTCTAGTTCCCAAACCAGATGGGGAGATATGTTTTTGCGTGGACTACCGTAAGCTAAATGCTGTAACTCGCCCAGACAACTATCCAATGCCACGCACAGATGAACTATTAGAGAAACTGGGACGGGCCCAGTTCATCTCTACCTTGGACTTAACCAAGGGGTACTGGCAGGTACCGCTAGATGAATCCACCAAGGAAAGGTCAGCCTTCACCATACATCTCGGGCTGTATGAATTTAATGTCCTCCCTTTCGGGCTGCAAAATGCACCCGCCACCTTCCAAAGACTTGTAGATGGTCTCCTAGCGGGATTAGGAGAATATGCAGTCTCCTACCTTGAGGATGTGGCCATATTTTCGGATTCCTGGGCAGAACACCTGGAACATCTACAAAAAGTCCTTGAGCGCATAAGGGAGGCAGGACTAACTGTTAAGGCTAAGAAGTGTCAAATAGGTCTAAACAGAGTGACTTACCTTGGACACCAGGTGGGTCAAGGAACTATCAGCCCCCTACAGGCCAAAGTGGATGCTATCCAAAAGTGGCCTGTCCCAAAGTCAAAAAAACAGGTTCAATCCTTCTTAGGCTTGGCCGGATATTACAGGTGATTGTACTGCAATACAGCCAAATCGCCGTCCCACTGACAGACCTAACCAAAAAGAAACAGCCAAATGCCGTTCAGTGGACCGAAGAGTGTCAGAAGGTCTTTAACCAGCTTAAAGCGACACTCGTATCTGACCCTGTGCTAAGGGCCCCAGACTTTGACAAACCGTTCCTAGTAACCACAGATGCGTCGGACCGTGGTGTGGGAGCAGTTTTAATGCAGGAAGGACTGGATCAAGAATTCCACCCTGTAATGTTTCTCAGCAAGAAGCTGTCTGAGAGGGAAAGCAACTGGTCAGTCAGTGAAAAAGAATGTTACGCCATTGTCTACGCTCTGGAAAAGCTACGCCCATACGTCTGGGGATGGCGTTTCCACCTGCAAACTGACCATGCTGCACTACAGTGGCTTCATACCGCCACGGGAAATAACAAAAAACTTATTCGGTGGAGTTTCGCGCTCCAAGATTTTGATTTCGACATCCAACACATCTCAGGAGCTTCTAACAAAGTGGCTGATGCACTCTCCCGTGAAAGTTTCCCAGAATCAACTGGTTAAAATCGTCCTTGAGATGTGGAAAATATTGTTAGTCTTTATGTACTTGGTAGTATATTTAGAGGTGCATGTGTCTTATTAACTCTGTTTTTTCCTAGAGCTCCAGGAAGAAATCACAGCCAGCGTTTCACCCTAGCTGAGATTTGGGGGGCTTGTCATAAATATAAAGGGAAGAGATAAATATAAAATCCGTCCTGGCCAGAGGAAAAATCCTCTCACCTGTAAAGGGTTAAGAAGCTAAAGGTAACCTTGCTGGCACCTGACCAAAATGACCAATGAGGAGACCAGATACTTTCAAAAGCTGGGAGGAGGGAGAAAAACAAAGGGTCTGTGTCTGTCTGTGTGATGCTTTTGCCGGGGACAGAACAGGAATGGAGGCTTAGAACTTAGTAAGTAATCTAGGTAGAGATGCGTTGGATTCTGATTTCTTGAAATGGCTGAGAAAATAGCTGTGCTGAATAGAATGAATATTCTTGTCTGTGTGTCTTTCTGTAACTTAAGGTTTTGCCTCGAGGGATTCTCTGTGTTTTGAATCTGATTACCCTGTAAGGTATTTACCATCCTGATTTTACAGAGGTGATTCTTTTTTTCCCTTCTATTAAAAGCCTTCTTGTAAGCAAACTGATTGCTTTTTCATTGTTCTAAGATCCAAGGGTTTGGGTCTGTGGTCACCTATGCAAATTGGTGAGGATTTTTACCAAACTTCCCCAGGAAGTGGGGTGCAAGGATTGGGAGGATTTTGGGGGGAAAGACGTTTCCACACTACATTTTTTCAGGAACCCAGATAAAGTTTGGTGGTGTCAGTGGAAGTCCAAGGGCTAAGGGTAAAATAGTTTGTCCCTTGGGGAAGTTTTAACCTAAGCTGGTAAAAGTAAGTTTAGGAGGTTTTCATGCAGGTCCCCACATCTGTACCCTAGAGTTCAGAGTGGGGAAGGAACCTTGACAGCTCTCTTCCTGCTCAGCCTGTTGTACAGCGCCGGCATCACGCTGCTTAAGGAAACAGCAACAGCATGGTCCTGTCACTGCTTAGAGCAACAACCAGTGCTGAAGAATCGATCCCACGCCATCAGCATGCAGCCAGCCGCCAGCCGCGGGAACTACTTAGTCACCCACATTCAGTGATGAAATTCAATAAGGACAATGCCAGGTACTCCACTTAGGAAGGAACAATCAGTTGCACACACACAAATGGGAAATGACGGCCTAGGGAGGAGTACTGCCGAAAGGGATCTGGGGGTAGTAGGGGATCACAAGCTAAATATGAGTCAACGATGTAATACTATCGGGGAAAAAAATGAATTCTGGGATGTATTAGCAGGAATATTGTAAGGAAGATATGAGAAGTAATTCGTCTGCTCTACTCCGTACTGATACGGCCTCATCTGGAGTCTTGTGTCCAGTTCTGGGGACCATATTTCAGGAAAGATGTGGAAAATTTGGAGAAAGGCCATAGGAGAGCAACAAAAATCATTCAAGGGCTAGAAAACATGAGCTGTGAGGGAAGATTGAAAGAACTGCAGAAGAGAAAACTGGGGTGGCCTGGGCGGGGGAATGAGATTATAACATTTTTCAAATCTACAAAAGGTTGTTCTAAAAAGGAGGGTGAAAAATTGTACTCGTTAACCTCGGAGGCTAGGACAAGAAGCGATGGGCGATAATTGCAGACAGGGCGGTTTAGGTTGGACATTGGAAAAACCTTCCTTACTGTCAGGCTGGGTAAATACTGGAACAAATTGCCAGGGAGGTTGTGGATCCTCCATTGTTGGAGGTTTTTAGGAGCAGGTTAGAGAAATACCTGTCAGGGATGGAATAAGTATGACTTAGTCCTGCCTCAGGGCAGGAGAGGGGACTAGGTGAGCTGTCGAGGTCTCTCCCTGTCCCACAGCTCTATGATGTTACGGTTGTCAGAGGCTAACACCAAAGTCAGGAGTTAGAGCCCAGCTTTAGGAACAGGTTACCTGGAGAGAAGAAAGCCTGGAAGAAGGCAGGAGCTGGGCTGGACCCAGAAGGGAAGAAGGCAGGCGCAGGGCTGGAACAAGCAGTCACAGCTGCTATCGCAGCCCTGGGGAAATTCTTTGGGCAGCTGCTTAACTTCTGCTGGGCTCATGAACCGGGCTGCTGAGTCTGCCAAGCAATCAGGGGGGAGCCAATCAGGCAGCCGGCTCCAGGCCAGGTGCGCACGTCAGGTTGCCTGGGACTCGCTCTGCTGCCAGCCCTGATTCCTGACAGTGACCAACGATCAATGAGAGAGAATCAGGAATGATTACTTATTAATAATCCACCACCCGTCATCACTAATTAATGAGCTCCCATCAAGGTTAATGCGGCAGTGATCAATAAATGAGAATCAACAGTCTATTATCAATTCCAATTGTTTATCACTGAGAAATCAATAATCATGGATTGGCTATCCCTGGTCAGTACCTAGTGATCTGTACTTAATGCTGAATAGCCATTAATCTGCAATTAATTATCAATAATCAACACTCACAGATCAGTAATTAATGTTAAAGAATCGAGGATCAAGCATCAATACGCTGCTAATAATTATCAATTGATAAGAATCACTTGTCAATAATGAGGAATTAATGATCAATGACCAAAAATGAATGATCCCTAATTAAGAAGCAAGAGGAAATGTTCCAAGAGCAAGGCTCAATGAGCGTCAATCAATAAGCACTCAGCTGTGACCTCCAAGGATCAGTGGTCGGGCCCAGAAGCACAAAGGGCCAGAGGTGCCCGTGAAGCCGGTTCTGTGCCGGGCCGCGTTGCAATGGGGCTGGTACCAGAAGCAGGGAGAATCGGCGGAGGCAGCTGCGGCTCCCCAGGGACTTGGTGTGCGGCACCCGGTGGGCAGTGGCCGTTCCCTGAGGCGGTTTGGCAAGGCTGGTGTCTCTGTCTGGAAGATGAGCTCCAGCTCAACCCAGACATCCTGGCAGGATGCAGGCGTGGCTGGGCGAGGCTAGATGGTCCCAAGGGTCCCTTCTGGCCTTGCTCTCCCAGCCGAGGATGCTGCCCGTGAGCGGCACCGGCTGAACCCCTCTGCTCTCTGTGTCCCACAGGTGCGGTGAGTGCCCGGCTCCGGGCTCCTAGGAGGGGACAGCACTGCTTCGTCCTCTTCATTCCCTCCCTCCATCTTCAGCCCTCCCGGGCTCCGGCCCCCTCTCCGGACACCGGGAAAGACCATGTTCCACAGCAGCGCGGAGGGCGCGACAACGGCCGCTGAAGGGTCTGAGCTCCGCAGAACCCAGAGCAGCGAGGGCAGAGTCCTTCCCCGACGTCCCCGTGGGGCAGCCCATGCTAGAGCTTGAGCTCAGCCCCGTGCCCCTCAATCCTCCACCCCCATCCCACGGCAGGGACTGGATTTCCTTGTGTGTGTGTGTGTGCAGGGCTGTAGTATCCTGAGGTCTGGTCAACGTGGACTCTGGCGAGGGAGAAGAGTCTCATTTGATCCACCGTTTAACTTGCAACTTACACGGGAATTGTGTGTTTGATCGAAAATAGAAGAAGTTAAGAATTGGTGGCTGCATTTCAGGGTGGTTTGGGGGGATTTAACCAAGGAGAACGGTACCCACTGTATGTCCCAGCCCCGTCTACGCATCTATCTATCTATCCCAGCTCTATCTACGCATCTGTCCATTCTCAGACATGCACATAACTCTCTTTCTTTCTTTCTTTCTTTCTTGGCTGATCAGTGGTATTCCCTGCCCCAGAGATCTCCCCTTAGTGCCCATCAGTCCCAGCTCTCTGGGTTCGTAGCTAGGCCCCCATCTGCCATTGGGGCCAGTGCAGCGGGCATCCTTCATTTTATTCTCCATGCTGGGAGGTGCCCCCTACAGACACGACATGACCCTCTAGAGGGTGTCAGGGGTCCCTGAAAGTCGGGGATGGAGGTTATGAATGAGATGGAGCCTGATTTGTATATCTATTTATTTATTTATTTATTGTCACTCAGTGCACATAACACAAGTCACACCCACACACCACCCATAAAAATCCCAATGAAGAGCTAAATATGCAACATACAGCACGACAGACACAACTCTGGCTATGGTCCTGCCCCAGGGCGGGGGGCTGGCTGGCGCAGGGGGTGGGGAAGGGGATATGGGGGCCTTTCTGCTCTAGGGGCGCTGGCTCTGATCCAGTCCCAGAGCAGGGGGCTGTTGGGCTCGAGAGGGTGGGAAGTGGGACTCGGGTTGTTTCCTCGCTAGGGGCGCTGGTTTCCTGCATGAAGCAAGTTGTCTGGTCTCAGCCCAGTTCCCAGCGGGGCAACGTCCCCAGTGGCTGAGGGCAGATTAGGCCATGTGGGGTGAGCTCCTCGCTCCCCCCAGGGGGGTCTCCCAGGGGCACAGCGCTAGCGGGGGGCAGCTGTGGGACTCAGGGTGGTGTCACCAATAGAGCCGGGAGTCCCGGCCCCTTGTCTCCGGGCGGACGGGGGCAGCGGCCCCTACACCACGCGCTGGACAACGTTCTTGTACTCGGGGCCACTCGCCTGCCTCAGCTGCACCATGGCGGAGAACAGCCACTTCACCTGCAGGGGGGCAGAGAGAGCAGGGGTGAGAGGGGTCAGGGCTGGGGGAGCGGCTCGGTCTGTCTGTCTGTGTCATCCCTTCCTGCTTTTATGTCTGTGTTTCATTCACTCAGTCTCTGTCTTATTCACCTATTCTTCTTTCTCTTTCCTTCTTCTGTTCTTTCTTTCCCTTCCATGCTGCCCTCTGTGATGTTATTGACATGAACTGTGACCGCATGGATCATTGTTGCAACCACTGTTATATATTTGCAGCAAATATTGTACAAAGGTTGTGGAGTGAGGTGTCTATGACAAGGTTATGATTTGCTGGTTGTGATGATCCTGTGTGTGTGTGTGTATTATTTTTGTAGTTGAAGTTATGGATTTTGGCTATGGACTTGTATCTCAATGTGTTTTGATTCTAAGTAGCCTCAGTCAAGCATTTGCTCAGGTTCTTGGGAAAGGACTATTCTCAGTAAGTGGCCAATCAAGAAACACTTAACTGACAATGAATTTGGGAGGTGCCAATCCACGTCTGAGCTTTCCTGGGATTGTTCAAACTAACATGTAAACAACGGCAACATACTTACACTCTCTACTGTGCTAAACTCATTCATTCTTTCGTTCCTATATTCGTTCTCTCTCTCTCTCTCTCTCACCTTTAACAGGGTCATGGTGGCACTGTAGCACACGCTCAAGAGGAAGAGGGTGATGAAGACCGAGATGGTGGACCAGAGGCCGTCTATCTCCTTGTCTCCATCCTCACTGCAAAACTCACCTGACACGATCACCTCTGCTGGGGGGAGAGAAAGAGACATCAACTCCAACTCAGCCACTGTGACAGAGAGAGCTCGGACTGTGAGTCCAGCACCAACCCGCCTATCCCCTTCTCTCTCCATCCTTCCATCCCTCCACTCATCTATCTCTGGATACATCCACCCATCCCTGACCACAAAGCATCCATCATTTCATCCCTAGACATCCCTAGACATTTCATCCCTTCCATTCATCCATCTCTAGATGTATCCATCCATCTGCCCATCCCCATTCACTCCTCCATCCATCCATGACCACAAACCACCCATCGATCCATCAGTCCATCCTTAAATACCTCCATCCATCCAACCATTCCTAGATACACCCCTCCAGCCATCCACCTTTAGGTACATCCATCCATCCATGACCAAAACTCATCATCCCTAGACACACCCCTCTATCCATCCATCCATGCATGATAGCAACTCCCACATCCACCCAGCAGTCCACCCCTAAGAGGAACCCCTCCATCCGTTCACCCACCCCTGCCCGCTGTGATGAAATGAAGGATGCAGAGCCTCCCAGGTCTCATCTCACTTGTCCCATGTGGCCGTGGCCCTACAGCCTGGCACTGAAGCTTGTTGAATTTCTCTGGGCCTCAGTTTCTCTGCCTGTGAAAGGAGGCTCAGGATCCCTCTGAGGTGGGCGAGGTGCCGGGATGCTGCCATGGTGCAGGAGCTTCCGAAAGACCAGGATGGATGGATTTCACACGTGTGCCTCTATGACCCTGATCCCAATGTAACTATACACCCAGAAGCCACATCAGATGGAACACAGCCACCTCTGGGCCTGTTTATACAGGACTCTCTTGCCAACCTGGAGTTGCCTCGGCTGTGGGGATTTTGAACACTGTTGTTTTTAAGAACAGAGCCACAAGAATTTTAAGGATGGGATCTAATGTTTCTCTCTGATACATAATAGATAGTGCTCTCTGAAGCACGGTGCCCCCTACTGAGCCCCCTGCCCTAGAGATGTCTGGAGAACAGGTGCATGGATCTGTGTGGGTGCATGTTTGTCTCTCTCTGTGTTGTGTAAAAAGAAAAGGAGTACTTGTGGCACCTTAGAGACTAACCAATTTATTTGAGCATGAGCTTTCGTGAGCTACAGCTCACTTCATTGGATGCATACCGTGGAAACTGCAGCAGACATTAAATACACAGAGACCATGAAACAATACCTCCTCCCACCCCACTGTCCTGCTGGTAATAGCTTATCTAAAGTGATCATCAAGTTGGGCCATTTCCAGCACAAATCCAGGTTTTCTCACCCTCCACCCCCCCCCACACAAACTCACTCTCCTGCTGGTGATAGCCCATCCAAAGTGACAACTCCCTTCACAATGTGCATGATAATCAAGGTGGGCCATTTCCTGCACAAATCCAGGTTCTCTCACCCCCTCACCCCTCTCCAAAAACCACACACACAAACTCACTATCCTGCTGGTAATAGCTCATCCAAAGTGACCACTCTCCCTACAATGTGCATGATAATCAAGGTGGGCCATTTCCAGCACAAATCCAGGTTTTCTCACCCCCCCACCCCCATACACACACAAACGCACTCTCCTGCTGGTAATAGCTCATCCAAAGTGACCACTATCCCTACAATGTGCATGGTAATCAAGGTGGGCCATGTCCAGCACAAATCCCGGGGGGCGGGGGTGTGTATGTGACAAAGCCTGGATTTGTGCTGGAAATGGCCCAACTCGATGATCACTTTAGATAAGCTATTACCAGCAGGACAGTGGGGTGGGAGGAGGTATTGTTTCATATTCTCTGTGTATATATAAAGCCTGCTGCAGTTTCCACGGTATGCATCCGATGAAGTGAGCTGTAGCTCAAGAAAGCTCATGCTCAAATAAATGGGTTAGTCTCTAAGGTGCCACAAGTCCTCCTTTTCTTTTTGCGAATACAGACTAACACGGCTGCTACTCTGAAATCTGTGTTGTGTGTGTGTCTCTGTGTGTAGAAACACGACAGCCCAGGTGGGAGGGTCCCTGGGTCATTCCATGTGACAGGTGTGTCCATCTGCCCTGGACTGAGTCGAAAGAATAGTAAATATGGCAGGCGACCAGCTTGGCTTAATGGTGAAATCCTAGCGGATCTTAAACATAAAAAAGAAGCTTACAAGAAGTGGAAGGTTGGACATATGACCAGGGAAGAGTATAAAAATATTGCTCGGGCATGTAGGAATGTTATCAGGAGGGCCAAATCGCACCTGGAGCTGCAGCTAGCCAGAGATGTCAAGAGTAACAAGAAGGGTTTCTTCAGGTATGTTGGCAACAAGAAGAAAGCCAAGGAATGTGTGGGCCCCTTACTGAATGAGGGAGGCAACCTAGTGACAGAGGATGTGGAAAAAGCTAATGTACTCAATGCTTTTTTTGCCTCTGTTTTCACTAACAAGGTCAGCTCCCAGACTGCTGCGCTGGGCATCACAAAATGCGGAAGAGATGGCCAGCCCTCTGTGGAGATAGAGGCGGTTAGGGACTATTTAGAAAAGCTGGACGTGCACAAGTCCATGGGGCCGGACGAGTTGCATCCGAGAGTGCTGAAGGAATTGGCGGCTGTGATTGCAGAGCCACTGGCCATTATCTTTGAAAACTCGTGGCGAACCGGGGAAGTCCCGGATGACTGGAAAAAGGCTAATGTAGTGCCCATCTTTAAAAAAGGGAAGAAGGAGGATCCTGGGAACTACAGGCCAGTCAGCCTCACCTCAGTCCCTGGAAAAATCATGGAGCAGGTCCTCAAAGAATCAATCCTGAAGCACTTGCATGAGAGGAAAGTGATCAGGAACAGCCAGCATGGATTCACCAAGGGAAGGTCATGCCTGACTAATCTAATCGCCTTTTATGATGAGATTACTGGTTCTGTGGATGAAGGGAAAGCAGTGGATGTATTGTTTCTTGACTTTAGCAAAGCTTTTGACACCGTCTCCCATAGTATTCTTGTCAGCAAGTTAAGGAAGTATGGGCTGGATGAATGCACCATAAGGTGGGTAGAAAGCTGGCTAGATTGTCGGGCTCAACGGGTAGTGATCAATGGCTCCATGTCTAGTTGGCAGCCGGTATCAAGTGGAGTGCCCCAAGGGTCGGTCCTGGGGCCGGTTTTATTCAATATCTTCATAAATGATCTGGAGGATGGTGTGGATTGCACTCTCAGCAAATTTGCGGATGATACTAAACTGGGAGGAGTGGTAGATACACTGGAGGGGAGGGATAGGATACAGAAGGACCTAGACCAATTGGAAGATTGGGCCAAAAGGAATCTGATGAGGTTCAATAAGGATAAGTGCAGGGTCCTGCACTTAGGATGGAAGAACCCAATGCACAGCTACAGACTAGGGACCGAATGGCTAGGCAGCAGTTCTGCAGAAAAGGACCTAGGGGTGACAGTGGACGAGAAGCTGGATATGAGTCAGCAGTGTGCCCTTGTTGCCAAGAAGGCCAATGGCATTTTGGGATGTATAAGTAGGGGCATAGCGAGCAGATTGAGGGATGTGATCGTTCCCCTCTATTCGACATTGGTGAGGCCTCATCTGGAGTACTGTGTCCAGTTTTGGGCCCCACACTTCAAGAAGGATGTGGATAAATTGGAGAGAGTCCAGCGAAGGGCAACAAAAATGATTAGGGGACTGGAACACATGAGTTATGAGGAGAGGCTGAGGGAGCTGGGATTGTTTAGCCTGCAGAAGAGAAGAATGAGGGGGGATTTGATAGCTGCTTTCAACTACCTGAAAGGGGGTTCCAAAGAGGATGGCTCTAGACTGTTCTCAATGGTAGCAGATGACAGAACGAGGAGTAATGGTCTCAAGTTGCAGTGGGGGAGGTTTAGATTGGATATTAGGAAAAACTTTTTCACTAAGAGGGTGGTGAAACACTGGAATGCGTTACCTAGGGAGGTGGTAGAATCTCCTTCCTTGGAGGTTTTTAAGGTCAGGCTTGACAAAGCCCTGGCTGGGATGATTTAACTGGGAATTGGTCCTGCTTCGAGCAGGGGGTTGGACTAGATGACCTTCTGGGGTCCCTTCCAACCCTGATATTCTATGATTCTATGATTCTATGACTGAGCTTTCTCTCAGCCAAGCCGCACGCTCTCTTTCTCTGTGTGCCCTTGCACGGCCCCCAGGATAACAGCCCTAACACTGCCGCTGCAGGCTACCCCCTCTTTAATGCCAGGTGCGAGCTCTGTGCTCGGCACTGGTGGGTTTGAGCCCTGCGCTCGCCCATCCAGCCTTGGGGCTGATACACGCATGGGGGGGAAGGTGTGTGAGTGAGGGGCTGGGTAGGAGATGGGACTCATGTGGGGGGCCATAGGGGTATCTGCCTCACCTTCCCACCCCACTGCCTGGGCCCCCTATGTCACCAGAGCTAGTGAGACTTTAACTGAGTCCCTGCTAAGTGTCCTCTCCAGATAACAGCCCTACTACTGCTGCTACTTTGTAGGGACTGAGTCCCAGGAGCTGATCCCTGCTGTGAGGTGTTTGCCTGATGTTGTCCTATCTCCCCCTCCCCAGCTGCCACTGAGGGTGAGGGGTGGAGGGAAACCCCTTAGCCTCCTAGCCAGCAGAGGAGGTGGATGTGGGAGTCAGGGTATTTTAATTACCTTCCCACCACTGACTCTGTCTGGAAAATCCCCATGGGGCATCTGCTCCTCTCTGAAGTGGACGGGGGTGTAGGGTAAATCCTGATCCTGATACAGTGCCCCTCTGGGTACACATGGGTTATAGCCTAGAGAGGATCTCGCCTCGGTGAGATGCCAGGGATGGCTTGGCCATCCACCGATACACCTAGCCACCCAGCCATCCCACGCTCCATCCATACTTATCTCTAACCATCCTCCATATCTTCCATCCATCCATATAGATCCTTACCCATCCATTCTCCTACCTCCCCTTTCATCCATCCATCCATCTCCATCATCATCCCTAACCATCCACCCATTCATCCTCACCCATGTCTTCCATCCATCCATGCAACCCCATCCACTTATCTATCATCCCTTTATATATTATCCATCTCCAACCATCCATGACCATATGTCTCTATTAACACACTCTCTGTGATATCTGTTGGTCTATTAGTCCTTCCCTCTCAAGTATGTATGTATCCATCTAACCATCTCTCTGAACATCTGGCCTTCCTACTGACCTGGGCTTGGTCATGGGCTCTGTAGTATGTGTGTGTGTAACTGTCCATCTACCCCCCTCTCCATCACTGCTTCTGTGTTGTTTTTGTATCCATGTATCTACCCATCCTTCCTTCCTATGGCACCAACCCATCCTTCGTTCCATGGCATCAAGCCGTGTATTTAGCAATCCTTCCTTCCATGGTATCTACCAATCCTTCCTTCCATGGCCTTTACCCATGTATCTACCCATCCATCCATGGTGTATATGTATCCACCCATTCAGGATCTGGGAATTGGCATCCCCAGACGTGTAGCATCTCGGCTTCTCCCAGCCTGCAACCTGGGACCTTGTCCACCTTGGGCAACCCGCAGATTTCACCCAGTGACACCACAACAAGGAGACCTGGGGGTGAGCTCAGACTCGTTCTGTTTATTCATTTGTTGTCATTGCGGGCACAGAGATTATTTACAGGAAGTTGTACTGGACAATACTAGCAGTGGGGCTGGGAGGAGACGTCTTCATTTACCAGAGACTTTGCTGACGCTGCGTTGGGTGAACTTCATCTGCAAGGCTTCGTGGATGACCATGCAGGTGTAGGTGTCCCCGCTGTTCCAGCTGGCCTTGCTGACTTTCAGCTTGCTGTAGAGGAAGAAGTTCGAGTCGCCGGCTCCGTCCTTGATGGGCTGGGTGGTGATGTATTCCATGCTCTCGTCGGGTTTGTGGTTCTTCATCCACTGCACCGAGATGTCCTCGGGGAAGAAGCCCCGCACCAGGCAGGTGAGGCTGACGGAGTCGTCGGAGCTGCTCAGCTCATCGTTGTGGGGGCGCAGGAGGTAAATGCCTGGGCCAGAGCGCCTGCCTTCGGTGCGTGGGGACGGAGGACACAGGGGAGCCATGCACATCACTCAGCTGGGCCACGCGGGGAGAAGGAATGTGTGTGTGTGTGTGGGGGGGGGTAGAAACATCCCCTCTCTCCTCCAGGATGGAGGGGCTGGGGACTGGGAGCTGGTAGTCCTGGAGAGCAGGATGGGGGATAGGATGGTCTCCATCTCACGTGGGGATGCAAAGGGACCCAAGGCTGGGATCCCAGGTTGTTGGGGGTTGGGGCTTCCCCTTAAGGAGCATCCCTCCCTGCTGGGGTGGGGATAGGGGAGTCTCTCCCCTTAGGGACCCTGCTCTCCTCCTACCTGGCTTCTTGGACATGGATTTGATGAGGGGCGAGGGCAGCTCTGAGTGCTCCACTTTGCAAGTGAAGGTCTCTCCGGCATCCCAGTCGCGGGTGAAGATGGGCATGGAGCTGGAGGCTGTGAAGGTGCCGTTGAACTGCTCCCCGATGTCCAGGCGATCAGGGCTAATAGACTCTGGTTTCTCCCGGGACCAGACCACTCGTAGGCTGGAGTTGCTAGGCAGGTTGACCACCAGGCAGGTGAGCATGGGGCTCTGGGCCACATACAGGGCGGCGGGAGATGGGGGTACGAGGACGACCTGGATGTTGCTGGGAGATGTTGTTTCTTTTGGGGACAGGAGAGCCCAGATCAGCAGGTAGCCCTGGGTTCCCCTGCCCAAGCCCATCCCAGTCTCCTCTTCCCCCTGGAGCCCACCCTGGCATCCACCTCCCCAGAGGTGGATTTCCAGTAAAACACAGGGTGCCCTGGCAGAGGGCCCCTCAATGACAGGGGGCCCCAGAGCCAGGCAGCTGCGAGGGCAGAAGCTTGGTCCTGCCCAGTGGGAGATTTAGAGTTAATGGGGCCCTGGGCTCAGTTTCATTTTTGGGGCCCCTCCTTGGGACCCAGCCAAGAAAAAGATCATTCTCTCTTATCCCCCCACCCCCATTTCTCATTCTTGTTTTCTTCACCCTCCTCCTGTAATTAATAGGAAGTTGTGATGAAGCAGGACTGTTCTTAATGTTTCCTCTGAATATTGTGGGGGTGCCTCAGTTTCCCCTATGCAGTTCTTAAGTATCGAGGTGGTGGGGTAAGGGTGTATGATCATTGCAGAGCCCTAGAGGGCAGGTGTGTGCAGGGGTCTGGACACAGAGAATGGCCGACACCCTGTTTCCTGGCAACTGGTGGCCTGGGCCCTTCCCCCCTGCAAGGTGAGAGCTAAAGGGTTGGAGAACAAAGGAATCAGGTGGCCTCCTGGCCCCGGAAAGGGGAAAGCCCAGAGGAGGAGGGGCTGGAGGGAGTTTCAGTTTGGGGCTGGCTGGGACATGGAGTGAAGTGCAGACGGGGTTGTCTGGCTCACTGCCCCCCAGAATGGACCCAGCTGAGGGGTCCCTTCTCTGCACCTACAAGCTCTGGGTTAGACCATGTTCCTGTCGTCTAATAAACCTCTGTTTTACTGGCTGGCTGAGAGTCACGTCTGACTGCGGAGTTGTGGGGCAGGACCCTCTGGCTTCCCCAGGACCCCGCCTGGGCGGACTCGCTGGGGGAAGCGCAGGGAGGGGCAGAGGAGGCTGAATGCTCCGAGGTCAGAGCCAGGAAGGTGGAGCCGGGTGAGCTGTGTGTCCTGCAGACAGGCTGCTCCCAGGAAAGCGACTGCCCCAGAGTCCTGCCTGGCTTCATGGGGAGCAGCTCCGGAGCATCGGCCGGGGACTCCGGGACAGAACTAAATGAACATGAAGTGAGGTACCTTGACTGTTGTTGTTGTCGAACTTATTTTCCCACAGACCACTTGAAAATCACTGGGAGTCTCAGCGGACACGTAATGATCTTTCCAAATATTGCGTGTACCGTTCGCTAACGATTGTAAAGCGCTTCGGATAAGAGCCCTTTGTAAAAAAATGTAAGAAAAGGTGGGGTGAGGGGTGTGGCCAGGAGTTAGGGTGCGGAAGGGGCTCAGGCATGGGGTGTGGGGGGCTGGGAGGGAGTTGCGGTGTGGGAGGGGGCTCAGGGTTGGGGGTACAGGGTCTGAGAGGGAGTTAGGGTGCGGGAGGGGGCTCAGGGTTGGGGGTATGGGGTCTGGGAGGGAGTTAGGGTGCGGGAGGGGGCTCAGGGTTGGGGGTGCAGGGTCTGGGTGGGAGTTAGGGTGCGGGAGGGGGCTCAGGGTTGGGGGTATGGGGTCTGGGAGGGAGTTAGGGTGCGGGAGAGGGCTCAGGGTTGGGGGTGCAGGGTCTGGGTGGGAGTTAGGGTGCAGGAGCAGGCTGGGGGTTGGGGTGCAGGGTGTGGCCAGGAGTTAGGGTGAGGAAGGGGGCTCAGGGCTGGGGCAGGAGGTTGGGGTGTGGACCAGTTCCCTGGGGAGCTCCATTTGGTGCGGAGGGTGGGGGTGGGAATGTGGGGGGGTTCAGGAGTCAGGGCTGGGTGTGTGGGGGTGCTCCCAGCCCCCTGCCGGCTCACGGGGGGAGATGTGCGGGGGGAGTGCGGCAGGCCCGAGCGCCGACAAACAGCTGTTCGGGGGCAGGGGCAGCGCTGGGGAGGGGCAGGGAAGAGGTGGGGGAGGGGGGAGCGTGATGCCGGGGTGGGGCGGAGCCTGCAGAGGAGCCCCTGGAGCCGGCAGGAGCAGATGCGGATTGACAGTAAAACACAGGGGGGGTCCAGGGCCGGGCAGCTGCGGGGGAGAAGCTTGGTCCCCGCACTCCCCCTACACATACCCCCCCAGGCCCTGCCGTGAGCCGCTCGGGAGAGGGGACTGGGAGCACCCCCATGTGCCAGCCCCCTGCCCTGATTCCTGGACCCCCCCCACATTCCCACCTGCACCCCTGGCACCAAATGGAGCTGCCCCAGGTAAGCGCTGTGCACCCCAACCTCCTGCCCCAGCCCTGAGCCCCCTCCCGTGCCCTAACTCCCTCTCAGACCCTGCACCCCCCAGAGCCCCCAGCCACCTGCCCTCCCTGTCTCCTGCACCCCCCCCACAGCCCCCAGCCTCCTGCCCTCCCTGTCTCCTGCACCCCCCTACTGCCCCAGCCTCCTGCCCTCCCTGTCTCCTGCACCCCCCCAGCCCCCCAGCCTCCTGCCCTCCCTGACTCCTGCACCCCCCACAGCACCCAGCCTCCTGCCCTCCCTGTCTCCTGCACCCCCCCCACAGCCCCCCAGCCTCCTGCCCTCCCTGACTCCTGCACCCCCCACAGCACCCAGCCTCCTGCCCTCCCTGACTCCTGCACCCCCCCACAGCCCCCCAGCCTCCTGCCCTCCCTGACTCCTGCACCCCCCCCACAGCCCCCCAGCCTCCTGCCCTCCCTGACTCCGGCAACCCCCACTCCCTCCCTGGCTCCTGCAGATCCCCACATCTGCACCTGCACTCCTCGCACCAAACGGGAGCTGCCCCAGGGAAGTGATCCACACCCCAATCTCCTGCCCCAGCCCTGAGCCCATCCCTCCCGCTAACTCCTGGCCACACCCTGCACCCCAACCCCCAGCCTGCTCCTGCACCCTAACTCCCTCCCAGACCCTGCACCCCCAACCCTGAGCCCCCTCCCGCACCCTAACTCCCTCCCAGACCCCGCACCCCACCTTTTCTTACATTTTTTTACAAATGGTACACGCAATATTTGGAAAGATCATTACGTGTCCGCCGAGACCCCCAGCGATTTTCAAGTGGTCTGTGGGAAAATAAGTTTGACGACAACACCAGTCAAGGTACCTCCCTTTATTTTCATTTACTTGCTATTACTTACAGGAGGAGGAGGAAGAAAACAAGGATGAGAAATGGGGTCGGGGCGGAGAAGAGAGAATGATCTTTTTCTCGGCTGGGTCCCAAGGGGGGGCCCCCAAAATGACGCTGATCACAGGGCCCCACTCCCTCTACATCTGCCACGGCCCCGTCTCTTCCGAGGCAGCCTAGTGGGAGTGACCGTCACCTTCGCACTTGCGGGCATGGTCCTGGTTTGTGGTCTTGGTGCCCGGGTGGTACACGTGGCAGGTGTACGTCTTGCCCTCCCGCCACTCGTCCTGGGAGACAGTGGTGTTGCTGCGGGTGCTGAAGGTGCGGCTGTCGGCGTCCTTCTTGGCAGGGTCGGTGTGACCAGGAAGTAGCCCACGCTTGCCGTCCACGAGCCATTCCACGCTCAAAGGCTTGGGGGAGAAGCCGGAGATGAAGCACACCAGCTGCACGGTGCCTGGCTTGTGGGTGCAGGACTGGAGGACTTCCACCTCGGGTTCAGAGTGCTGGACCTCTGGGAGAAGGGTGGCAGGGGTTAGTTTTTGTACAGACCCCTGCTGAGCCCCCCCACCTTGCTCCCTGCAGCACGGCGCCCCCGACGGAGCCCCCTGCCCCTTTTCCTCCACTGCAGCACCCGTCACTTCTCTCGGCGTTGTGTCTCTCTCTCTCCGTCCATCCACCCACCACAGCGACTCCCTCGGCTCACAGCGCCGGCAGGCTCCCATCCTCTCTCCCTGCCGCAGTCACCAGATCAGGGACCTGAGAGACCCCCAACCCCTCCCGTTCCCCCCTCGGGCTGCGCCGCGCCGTCCCTACTTGGGATTTCCTTGGAGATGCTGGAGCTGGTGGGCCGGTGTTGTACGTTGCAGCTATAGGTGTTAGACTCCCAGCTGCTGGCCGGGACGGTGACCTGGCTGCTGAGCGCGTAGAGGCCGCTGGAAGGTTGCAGCAGGGAGGGATAGGTCTTCACGCCCGAGGGGGCGACGCTTGGGCTCCACGTCACGGTGACCGGCTCGGGGAAGTATCCTTTGGCCAGGCAGCCGAAGGTGACCTGGGGGGTGTCGTCGCCGGTGCAGGAGGTCAGGGGGAAGACAGACGGGGCCGTGGGGCTGACTGCAAAGGGAGAGAGAGCGAGGCCATGAGACGCAGCCCCTACCCCGCTCCATGCAGCACGGGGGCCCTAGCGTGGCCCTGGGCCCAGCACTCAATGCCGGGGGAGAGCGTCCCCTAACGGAGCCCCACTCTGCTCCATTCAGCACAGCAGACAGCTTGTCGTGAGACTGATGCAAGGTCTGTGTGTAAGTGGGTGCCTGAGAGAGGCTGCCCCCGTCTTCCCGGCAGAGTCACAGAGTCACCAGGAGCAGGGCCCCCAAATCACTTAGTGCTAAACAGGCCCTGTCTGTGGTCGGGGGCCCCATTACACGGGTGCTGCAGGGAGACACAATGACAGACAGTCCCTACCCCAAAGAACTTACAGGCCAAATAGGCAAGGTAAAGGAAGGGTCAGAGGGGAAACTGAGGCAGAGGGCGAGGAAGGAACCTGGTTACAGCAGGTCAGTGGCACAGCTGGGTAGAAAACCCAGGAATTAGGTGCTGAAGTGCTCAAGTGGCAGAGAAATTCTCCTTGGAGAAATCACAGCGCCTGCAGCTAGAAAACAACCCAAGTTTTTGACCAAGGAACTGAAATTGGGGGACCCTTCTGGGCTCTCGGAAGAAGTGTGGTACCAGAAACGTTTGGGTCTTCCGGTCTCCAGCTGAAGACATGCAGAAGTTAGACCAGCAATTTTAGCTTGGGTATGAATATTAAATGTTATATTCTCACGAGGCTCCTAGGTTCACTGCCAACATCATCAGTCCCTAGTGGCCAATTAGTAATTCTGTTGCTCAAACACACGTTATTAGAGTCCTGGGAACTGACTTGAGACACTGGTAGGAAAGACTGGGACTGTCCAAATCAACCCGGGACATTTGGGCCCTTTGGGTTAGAGTTCGGATTATCATTATACATGGGGAGGAGGATTAAGGGTTAGGGTTAGGTGCTGGGGTTAAGGGCTAGAGGTTGCTGGGGTAAAATTAAGGGTGATGGTTTAATGGTGGGTCAAATACCTTTCCACTCTCAAGTTCTATTTTTGACATGTTGTGATTGGATTTCTAGCCAATTTTGTAGGCATTGATCCATCAGATTCCTACCGGTTGTGCTGTCATTTCCCAGAGGGAGTTAGTGAGACTCTTGGGTCCTATCCCAAGGGGCAGTTTGCCACGATGACTCATAATTCTGATGCTGGGATGCTTGATACCTCACTGGAAACATGGAAACCCTAGTGCTCAGAGGGAGAAGGTGGGGAGGTTAGGGTAAGAGCTGGGGTTATGGTTAGGGGTATAATTGGTCATTAGTACTTGTATCACAGTGTCATACTAGAAATCCTAATCTAGGATCAGGGACCCATCGTGCCAGGAGCATTACAGAGAAATAAGGATGAGGACTTTACTGATCCCAGGACCATTGCAGCCTAAACAATCTAAAGTCAGGGTTGGGGGCATCAGGTTGGGATGTTAGGGTTAGGCGTTGGGTTTGACGAGAGGATCAGAGTTGGGGAGTAGGGGCTAGAGAGCTGGGGTTCAGGATGAGGATAGGACTATAGGGAAAGGGCGAGGATTAGGGTGTTGGGGTTAAGGAGTTGGTGCATCTGTCAGGGGTAAGGACACTGGGGTTAGGATCCTGGTTAGGGAGTTAGGACAGAGTTGGGGGTCTAAGTAGTTGGGTTTAAGGTTTGGTTTAGGGTCAGAGTTCTGGGGTTAGAGTAAAAAACCTTCCCTCCCCCAAACTCAGTAGTCGACTGGTTTTCACGCCCCCTCGCGCACGACCTTTCTAGCCAGATTCCCACTCAAGAAACACTCATATTCTAACCAATTTGGATGAAGATTTTGCTGGACACTTTCCTAAACTCTACAGGAGAAATCTCCCAAGAATTTCAGTGGCCTCACTTTCTAGAAGCCCAAACTTGAGGCACCTTGGGGAGCAGTTACCAGGGTCTGCATCTCCAGTGGGCTTTAGCCGGAGACGTCAGAGCTCGTCCCCCCTGGAAAGGAAGCCAGACGCGTCTCCAGCTGAATGCGCCGCAAAAACGGAGCCAGTTCAACTCAAAGGCCAAATTAGGAGCCTGAACTCTGAGCTGTTGCCCGAAGAGGGGCTGCCAGTTACGTCCAGCCCCAGGCAGCCAAGCTGACATCTAGCTGTGCTGGGAACTCCCCACGCTCAGCCCTCAGCATGGAGCATGAGCACAGAGCTGGTGGAGGGAGGCTGGGACGGCTCAGAGAGACGTGTTCCTGCACTCGGCGAGTTGAGGGTTTTACCTCTGACAAGGGACATGGAAAGGGAAATTTATACCCCAGTTTAGAAAGTTTTTGGTAGCAAATATTTGCGACTGGGCTAAAGAGAGGAGACAACAAAAGCCCCTTAGAAACAATTCAGCTGTTCCCCCAAACCTCTAGTTTCAGCCCCCCAACCCTGAGCGCCCGACGTCTGCTTATGGCCTTGAGTCCTGACCCCCAGCTGCCTGCTAGCCCAGCCCTGGGCTCTCCCCAGACCTGCCGGTGCCTGTCACTCCCAACCCACAGCCCCTGCCAGCCCTGCTCTGCCCCACTGCCCTGCCGGTGCTCCTCACTCCCGACCCGCAGCCCCCTGCTAGCCCAACCCTGGCTCCCGCCCAGCTCTGTGGGGGCCCCTCGCACCTGAGCGGCAGCCCCTTCTAGCCCCGCTTGGGGCTCCCCCACCCAGCTCTGCTGGTGCTCCTCACTCCCGACCCGCAGCCCCCTGCTATCCCAGTCCTGGCATCCCCCTGCAGCTGAGCCGGTGCCTCTCACTCCGGACCTGCAGCCCCCTGTTAGCCCAGCTCTGGGCTGTCCCCACTTCTGCTGATGCCCCTCACTCCCGACCCACAGCCCCTGCTAGCTCAGCCCTGCCTGCCCCCCCCCGCCAGCTCTGCTAGTGCCCCTCAATCGTAACCTGCAGCCCCTGCTAGCCTAGCCCTGGGCTCGCTCCCTACAGTTCTTTCAAAACTGTTATCCGATAGAATCATAGAATATCAGGGTTGGAAGGGACCTCAGGAGGTCATCTAGTCCAACCCCCTGCTCAAAGCAGGACCAATCCCCAATTTTTGCCCCCAATCCCTAAATGGCCCCCTCAAGGATTGAACTCACAACTCTGGCTTTAGCAAGCCAATGCTCAAACCACTGAGATATCCCTACCCCCTTATCCCAGCTTATAGGTGGAGTGTGAGATAAGCACCTCTGTTCCCCTCATGGACTCATGGAATATCAGGGTTGGAAGGGACCTCAGAAGGTCATCTAGTCCAACCCCCTACTCAAAGCAGGACCAATCCCCAATTTTTGCCCCTGATCCCAAATGGCCCCCTCAAGGATTGAACTCACAACCCTGGGTTTAGCAGGCCAATGCTCAAACCACTGAGCTATCCCTCCCCCCCCAGTCTCTGTGGGGGGCGGGGGGCACCGTCTGGCCTCCCCAGCTTATCCCCATTTATCTCTGATAGGGTTAAAACACCCTCTGCACTCATGTGAGAAGCCAACAGCAGCCACTTTCCTGTAATTTACTCACCATGTTGGGTCGTGGTCCGGCACTGTAGACCGAGGGGTTCTGTCCGGGAGTCCAGCTCTGCTCTGTGGCTGTCGCGTAGCTCTTCTGAGGTATCTTTGCCTGTCAGACATCCCCTCTCTTCCCCCCGCAGAGGGTAGTCAAGATAATTATAGATTGAAAACAATAGATGATGCCCACTGGGGAGCTTTCACTGTTACAGCTCGTGAGAAGGTGTGAAATTTGGACAGGTGGGTGAGCCCAGGGGGCTAAAACCGGGGTGAAAAAACAACATTGGTGTGACTTTCACTTGTGGAAACTTCCCCTTTTCAGCCCATGTTGTTTGTTTGTCGGTTTTCCCCAGAGATTCAGCCAGGAAGGTCCCAAAGCTCAGAAAAGATTGAGGCCTCCTGGGGGCTCTTTTTGAGAACCTGCTGTGTGGGAGGGTGAAGAAGACAACTTTAGGGCTGTCCTGGAACTGGGGATAGAACCCAGAAGTCCTGACTCTCAACCACCCAGGATGGATAGATTGATAGTGGGGATAGATAGATGTCCTGTACATCGTTGCACACAAGTTTCGTGTCTCGCTTCTAGCCATCTTTTCTTTATTTTAACGTCTCCTGGCAGTTTGTCTTTATTACACAAAGGGTCTCTTCTGGTCCTTGCCCCTGCGAAGGTGGTGAGAAGTAGTTGGGTGGTTTGTCGCACGATGACTGGTGGTGGAATGTTCACTGCAATTTGACCTGTTTAAACTCATCAATTCGTGGAGTTTTAGGGCAGAAGAAGGGATCACCGTGATTGGCACGTCCCCCGGCGATCCCTGGCCCAAGCCCCACCTTCTGGTCGAGCAGAGCAGTTAGAAAGAGAGGCCAAAGCTGGCTTTAAGGACTCCGTGTCATGGAGAGTCCACCAGAATCCAGAAATAAGGACTGGAACCCCCAAAATACTGTAAAATTGGGAAAGCCAGCTGGGAGTGAATATTTCATCCTCAGTGAATTTCCCCTGGACCTGTCAGTGTCCCGGAGAGGCAGACTGAAGAGCCCAGAATCCGAGGTGTATGGTTTGAAAGATCTGTTTGCACAGAAGGGCAGGGACCAGAGGAGACAGCGCGCGTGTTGAGTTATCTCATCCATCTATGACTCATGGAGGGCTCTTCCCTAGCTTTAGCAAACGGTCTTGTCATCAAACAGAGGAAGGGACTTAGGGAGCTGGCTTCGGTTCCCAGATCTCCCACAGACTCCCCCTGTCACCTTGGGGAAGCCACGTTGTGGCAGTTCAATACAAGACAGGACACGGCTTTAGGCAAGCAAGCAGGCTGGTTTGGTGACTGGATTGCCCCTTTCAGCTTTTCCACCCCTCTTTAATTTCTCTCCCCCCTGCGCATTACATACTCCGACCGCAAAAGGCATCAACAAAGGAAATAATATGACTTTGATTAATATTCTTATTTACCAGCCTCTATCTACTACAGTCTTTGTTCTCAGGGCTTGAGCCTAGGCCGAGGAAGCTTCCCACGGTTGATGTCCTTATTTTGACTTCCCAGATGGTCCATGTTTTCATGGTCCATGTCCTTGGACAGAGCAGAGCAATGTGTGCATTGCTCCTACACAACAGTCAGGGTGTGCCCTGACTGTTTCCAGGTGCATGAACGCTACATGAACTCTTCACACGTCATCTCTCCAGGCCTCAGTTTCCCCATCTGTTCAATAACAGTACTGATGCTCGCTTCACACTGGAGAGCTGAGGAGGGCTGGACTCACATTGTGAGGCGTGTGTGTTGCGGTCCAAATACAAGACAGAACAAGGCTTTAAGCAAGCAAGCAGGCTGGTCTGTCTTGTCAGCTTTCCACCCTCTCTTTTATTCTCCCCCTCCTCCTGTGCATTACATTCTCCAACAGATAAAAGGAATACACTGGCTTTGTTTAATATTCTTATTTACCAATTTCCTTGCTCTCGGGCCTTGAGCCCAGTCCTGGGAGGCTTCCCACAGTTCATGTCCTCTGGGCGAATTTCCAACGTTCATGCCCTTGAGAGGAGCCGTGTGTGCACTGCTCCTACACAACACTCAGGGTGTGCCCTGAATGTTGTCAAGTGCATGAACCCTGCATGAATCCTTCACGTGTGGGGAATATTTCTGCCTTCTAAAGGACCAGAGTCTCCTTTCAGCATCACTTGCACAAAACCAGAGCGAGTCCACTGGAGTTGCTCCAGGTTTACACTGGTAGATCAGTGGCCTGGTTTTCAGAGTTTCCCCTTTTGATGGTTTCTCTCATATTCTCTTTCTTTTTCCAGCGACCCGCACAGCCCCCTCCGTCTTCCCCCTGGTTCCCTGCTGCAGCAAGACCAGCAATGTGCCCCCGGACACCAGCTTGGCCTGCCTCGTAACTGGCTATTTGCCATCACCAGTGGACATCAAGTGGAATTCTGGCCAAGTGACCAAGGGGGTCAAAACATTCCCAGAGGTGACGATGAGCAATGGGCTCCACACCCAGAGCAGCCTGCTGATCCCCTCCGACAGTTCCCGGCAGGGCGACCCCTACCAGTGCGACGTGACGCATCAAGGCACAGGGAAGACAGTGTCCGGGAAGTTCCCTCAGGAATGTAAGACATGCGGCGGGGGGAGGAGGGGGCAGCCAGGCTGAGATTTTCAAAGCACCTAGAGGGTCTGGGAGCCAGTTAATCTTAATCCACATCCCGTAGGTGCCTTTGGAAAAATCTCACCCTGCAAGAGTGGGGAAAGTTTGGCCCCGTGTTGAAACACACTGAGCCCTGGTGCTTTGTCATTGCAGAACTCCCGCCCCCAGTGCCCCTCTCCGTGGGCCCCTGAATGAGGCAAACCTCAGGGTGAAACACACCCCTGGGCAGAGACCTATGTTCCACTAAAGGGGAGGTTTTTCAGCCCTGCCTAAAATATTTAGGCCCCCGGTTCCCCTGGGCACTTGGCACGTAAATCCCTCAGGCACCTTGGGAAATCTTAGACACGCAGCTGGTCTGAAATGGCACCTAAGCCTCATGCTGCCCTTCTGTACAGGGGAAATCTTCGGCTCACTGCCTTACTCCCTCACCCTCACCCAAACCCAAACCCAAACCCAAACCCAGACCCAGACTCCTCCCACCGGGGGGGTAGAACAAAGCTCATTCGCTGCTTCAGTCCAAAGGCCAGGTTTGTTCACACAGAAGGACTCAAAGCAAAACCAGTGGAACTCAGAGCACAGGCTCCCAGCCACCCGGGGCCCCCCCAGCGTTCAGCCAGCTGGATGGGGAGCACACCCCCCCTTTCCCACAAGGTCCCCTTTCCCGCATGGTTCCTAACCCTCCTGCCTGGTCCACATCTAGATATTTCCCCCTCAGGTGCTTTCCTCAGCACTGAGCCAGAAGCTTTCCCTTATATAGACTGCAGCAAGCAGCCCCATGAAACTCCAATTCCCAGCAACCACTGGCCCTAACGGGGCTACACCCCCTTACAAGCTAGCACTCGCTTACACCTCTTTGTCATGGAGCTGTGTGTGTTTCTTGCACTCCGGCTGTTCTCGGGCATCTTTTGAAATGGATACAACCCCAGAGCAGCAAACCTAGGCATTCTGGGGTCAGAACTTGAACGGGTGTAAATCGACTGATCTCCACGGAAGTCAGTTGCCCTGTGTCGACTTACATCACCTGAGCATTTGACCCTTTTTCCATAATCAGACACAGTCAGTCCTCTCCCAGGTTTTCTTCTGATGCCATGTCATGCTCTACAGCGCCACAGTCCCCCTTAAATGGGACATTAATTAAGGAAAAGAAGTTCAAAGAAACACAGCTCAAGTTCCAGCTTTGTCCCTGCTGTTTACCAGGGAGAACACACTCCAGCAGCATGTGCAGAAAGAATGCACGGAGGCATTCAATATTTGCCTAAATGATTTAAGGGCCCTGTTCCCATTTGTTTTAATCCCTTACATGGCTGTGAAGTTAATCCCTAGAGGCTGAATAAAGTACGCAGTGTAAACACAGCACAACAAGGTGGGGTTTTTGCCAGTGCTGGGAGGACTGTAGAGTTAGCACTCTCTTGGAAAGGGGAGTGGGGATCTACAGAGAGTGACGTTGGACTGTGTTTTCCCCTCTCTCTGCTCTCAGTGTGTGGTTTGACAATGCCACCCCAGGTTCACCTCCTGGTCCCCACCTGTGAGGACAGCGCCACAAAGAGCCAGCTGGAGCTGGTTTGTCTCCTCCTGAGCTTCAAACCCGGCAAAGCCAACGTGAAATGGCTGGTGAATGGAAAGGAGAGGAGCCCCCGCACCCTGGCTTTTTCCTCTGCAATGGGCACAGATGGCTCCTACATGGGGCAGAGCCGCATGACCGTCACCAGGCAGAGCTGGGAGACGGGGGATGTCTACACCTGTCAAGTGACCCACCCAGCAGTGGGAACAGAGCTCTCCATGCACAATGCCAGCAAGTGCTTGGGTGAGGGGCTACGCCTCTGCATGGTGGGGAGGTGGGGTGGAGAGTTACTCAGAAACCAGCCCTGCCTAAGGGTAGGTGGGACTGCACCTAGACCCCAGTGTGATGGGAGACATAGGAGTACCACAGAGAAATTGATACTGTAGGTGGAAGGGAAGAGAAAGAGATATAATGGGGGGATGGATGGATGGATGGGGTGGATACTACCAGTGTTCTGATGGGGATGGATGGATGGATAGATTAGATTAGATTAGATTTCGATAGTCTTTTTCTGCCTTTCCACATTATTTATGCTGGTCAATGACATCTCTTTGCATTTCTCAGTCTGCCTCAGAAGTTCACTTGACCCAACCATCTACTTAACCAAACCCTCCTATGAAGACGTTATCAAAAATTCTGGTCATGTTACCTGTCTAGTTTTGGGTTATGACTTAGCAGCCAGCAGAATCGCATAGAAAGTGGATGGGCAAGTCAGCTCTGTGGCGAAGACAGAAACTTTCAAGAAGAACAGCAACGGGACCACCAGCCTTGTCAGTTCTCCCCCTGTGTCACTGCCCAATGGGGACAAGGCACCATATTTACCTGCAAAGTGACCACACTCTGTTCTGGAGAACTAACCCAGGACATAACCATGAGCAATACAGGTGAGTAGCCTTGTCATCTCAAAGGGAAAGGCAAACTCCAGTCACTGTTAACTGGGATTAGAGGGTGAAACTCACCCCACACAAGTCCTAGGAAGCCTTGAAGTCCCAGTTAAACCCCTCAAATAACTCTTTAGCAGAGCCGAGGCCCTCAGCACAGGGGTGTATTTCAGCCGTAATTAATATTTCCCCTGTGAATCTCTCATTCAGGGGATCACCGTTAATATCCAGTTTAGAGGTTTTCCCAGTACTCACTTTCTTCTTATCATTGAATGCCAGCTCCTCTAAAACTTTCACTCCCTTGGCTCCCTGGGATCCGGGGATGTGGCCTTTGAGGGACTTTGAGTGTCCTATTTGTGACTCTGGTCTGATGTGCATTTGTTCTTCTTATCTCTGGAAATCAGGCTGGTGCTTGTCATCCGGCATTCGGCTTTTCAGGGATATTTCTTGTGAGACTCTCTAAGAGTGTCCAGTGGAGTTAGGTTCCCAAATCCCATTGAAATACCCAAGATGTCCAAGTCCCTTAGCCAGCCTTTGAAAATCTTGATTGTGTTGAATTTTGCTGTGAGCGTTTGAAGGAGGGAAGAGGCTCCATCTGAGTGAGCAAATGGGTTGGTGACCCAATGTCATGATGATGCATGGCGGAGACTTGGGGTGAAGAGGAAATAGTGTGGTTCAAGGCTTGGGGTGAGGGTTCAGGTTTGGGACGCAGGACTAGCTGAAAGTCCCCTGCCCATCTGCATTACGGTAAAACCAAGCTGAGGATAATGATTAGGATGATGATCTCGAAGGGGATGAAGATGATGTCAATGACAATGAAGAAGGAAATGAAGATGCTGAAGGAGAAAAGAGAAAGAATGTTAGAATGCTGAAGGAGATGATGAAGATAAAGAGGAAAAGGATGATGATGAAGATTTTGATCTGAAACAGAGGATGATAAAGAGGAAGGAAGTAATTATGAAGACAAGGGAGGTGAAGAAAATGAATATGACGATGGTGATGAAGATGAAGATAATGATGTTAAGTTGTTGCCTTTTAAGGTTGAAGTTCACTGTACATTCTGCGGGGAAGGCTTTGGAGTTCAGTTGAGTCTTTGGGTGATGGTCCAGTTGAGTCTTTGAGTTTCAAGGGAGATGATGCTCAATGGTTGGCTTTTTGTTTTGCCTGGTCTAGTTTCACACATACTCTGAACAACTGCCCTCCCTGGCCCCTTCACACAGTGATAGCTGCTGGATCTAAGTCCGTAACTTAGACATGCTAACCAAATCTTATTTTTCTCTTGCCCCTCTTTTTTTTCATTTAAGCATCAGTAAGAAGGAGCCCACAGTCACCGTCTCCCGAGCCTACCACGAAGACATCTCTGGGAACAGTGTCTCCTTTATTCTCATCTGCGAAGCTAGTGGCTTTTACCCTGAAGAGATCAGCATGTCATGGTTGAAGAATAACTCCCCGGAACTCAAGTCCAGTTACAACAGTGGCCCTGTGTCAGGAAATGGCACTTTCTCTGCCTACAGCATCCTGAAGGTTGAGCAAAGTCAAGGAGAAGGAAATTACACCTGGGTGGTGCATCACCCAGCCATGGAAGAGCCCAAGAGGGTTGTGGAAAAGGTGTCCCTCGGTAAGTGGATTCTCAGAGGCAGGTTTTAATTTGGGGATGTTCACACGTGTTCTTATCCTGTCCAGCCAATGGCATGAACAACCGCATGACTCCATGTGAGCCCTCATGGGAGGGGTGGCAATGAAGGATTTCTATCTCCATTATGATGCTGTCTTTGGTGAAACCAAGACTTATTGCCACCTGAGCTGGGTGGAGAATGTCCCCTCCACTCCAGTGCAGGAGAGTTCCCTGTATTTCCAAGGCATTATCCAGTCCGAAATGCCCCAAGTAATGGGGATCCCACCCCACCCCTGGAGGAGATGATTCCACAGCCTCACAGAGCATATCACCACTAAAGGAAGTGCAGGAAAACTGTCCTAATTGCAAGAGAGAATTTAAGGGAGGGTGCAGAATGTAATCTCATTGGGCTGTGATTTGGCCAAGACATTGGGGTGGACACTCTTGCTCTTAGGGAAAGTTCAAAGAGATCTTTCATGGCTGGGAGGTGGTTCGCTGAAAATGTTCTTTTCTTCTTAACCATGGATCGCCCTGGGTGTTGTTTGCTCCACACTTGAACATGGATTCCCACGATGGCAGATTCACAATTTTGCCCTTATTGTCCCTTCTTATTCTTCAAATTTGTTGCTGGCACATTAGGAAAGTCTTCATGGATTTGCAGCCATGACAGGCACCCAATTAAAATCTGTTCTCAAGGAAAAGATGAGCTGGGGTGGGGCAGATTCCATATCGGATTCAGAAGCTGATGAATTCATGCAAACAAAGGAGATAAACCCCACAGTGGGGCTTGGGCGTCCATATGAATCTGGAATCCCAGCTCCAGCAGCATCCACTTTAGAAACTAATCTCATGAGTGACACCATGCATATCCTTCACACAACATTCAATAGAAGACATTGTCCCCGGGTGCCAGGACTCCCGTCAGATTTGAGCCACCATGGCTGGTCTGTTCCCAGCCATGTTTTCCGCAATGGGACTTTTTCCCAACAAAACCAGAGATCTTCAGATTTGCTCCTGTGACCCGGAGACCCAAATAAACATAATGGGACACAGGAATCCCAATCTCTCGGTTGGTTGGAAAATCTCAGCCATTTTCCCCCTGCTCCATAAGATGAGGGTCCCGCCCCTTCTACCAGGGAACCCAGTGCCCTATTTTCACCTCCAGTGACCCTCAGCCCCTTTCCCAAACAGCCCCTGGGCTTTGCGCCCCTGAGAGAGAGGCACTCAGTTACCACCTCATGCCTGTTGAAATATTTGCTCACCCCAGCCCTCAACGCTGCCTCCTGCCCCCCACCAGGTGTCAGCAACTGTAATCGACACCCTCTGGAGGTCTCTCTCCTTCCCCCTTCCCTGGAGAAGCTCTACATAGGGCAGAACGCCACCATCAGTTGTTTGGTGAGTGGCATGGAAATCCCCGGCAGCCTGGAGGTCTCCTGGAACCGGGGTAGTGGGGGCCCGTTGGCTGTGGTCTCCAGGGAGCCAGTGCTGCAGGAAGATGGCACCTACAGTGCAACCAGCATCCTGCGGGTGTGCGTGGAGGAGTGGCAGGCGGGGGAGGAGTTCACCTGCACCGTGAAGCACCAAGACATCCCGTCGGCCATTGTCAAGAGCATCCGCAAGAGACACAGTAAGAACTCAGCCTTTCACCTGTAGGGGGCGCCAGCTCTAATCTGGCTGCAGGCTTGGGAGAGTGGCTGGCTCAGGATGTGGGGAATGGGACACGGGACCTTCTGTCTCTAGGGGGTGCTAGCTGTGATCCGGCTTGAGGTCTTTGGGACTGGGAGTCGCAAATTTGTGGGTGGGATGAAATGGGCAAATTTATGAGACAGAGGGGGACAGAGTCAGGACTCCTGGGTTCTTTTTCTGTCTCTGGGAGGGGAGTGGGATGTCGTGGGTTAGAATAGGGAGACTGGAAGCCATGAGTCCTGAGTTCTAGCCCCTTTTCAGGGAAGGTATTTGGATCTGGTGGGTTAGTGTGGGCCGAACTCCTGGATTGTATCCATGGGTCTGGGTGGGGAGTGGGGGGTCTCGTGGGATATAGCAGGGTGATGAGGGTGGGGGGTGGTAGCCAGGACTCCTGGGTCCCAATCCTTTGCATTAACCCTTTGCTGTTTCTCATGGCAGTGGTTTCCCTCCGGGCCCCTTCTGTCTACATCTCCCCTCCTCACGCTGAGGAGCTGGCTCTCCGGGAATCGGCCACCATCACCTGCCTGGCCTCCGGCTTCCGGCCCAGAGCCATCTTGGTGACATGGACCCAGCAGGACCGGCCCGTGCCCCAGGAAGCCTACACCAACATCGGCCCCGTCCGGGAGGCCGGGAAGGAGGAGCGCTACTTCATCTACAGCAAGTTCAATGTCTTGGCATCTGAATGGGAGCGGGGGGACACGTACGCCTGCGTGGTGGGGCACGAGGGTCTGCCCATGACCTTCGTCCACCGGAGCGTGGACAAAGCCTCCGGTAAACCCACCGCCGTCAATGTCTCTGTGATCTTGTCCGATACCGACGTCACCTGCTACTGAGGAGCAGAGCCGCGTGGGCTCCTCACGGCGTATCTGAGATGGCCAGGGAACCTCGTGGGCTCTGGGATTCCTCTTAGCCTGTGTGTAAAGCTGTGGGAGCTCTGGTGTACAGAGCGTGGCTGTGTGTGGAATATGCCCAAATAAAAATGCAGCATGCCAGAGTTTGTGATGAAGGGTGTGTCTTCTGGCGGAGACTGTCTCTGTGTCTCATCCACCCATCCACACTTCTTCCCACAATATCTAGATGTATCCCCCCACCTTTCTTTCTTTCTTTCTTTCTTTCTTTCTTTCTTTCTTTCTTTCTTTCTTTCTTTCTTTCTTTCTTTCTTTCTTTCTTTCTTTCTTTCTTTCTTTCTTTATAGACTACATCAATTCATTCTTCCAAACAGGATCCATCCACCCATCCTAGGCTCTGGGGGAGGGATAGCTCAGTATTTTGAGCATTGGCTTGCTAAACCCAGGGTTGTGAGTTCAATCCTTGAGGGGGCCACTTAGGGATCTGGGGCAAAAATAGGGGATTGGTCCTGCTTTGAGCAGGGGCTTGGACTAGATGACCTCCTGAGGTTCCTTCGAACCCTGATATCGCATGATTCTATACCTGTTGCTTTGATTCTACAATGTCCATGCATGCAAAATTATGCAATCTTCTCTCTGCATCCATCCATCTTCATGCATTGTCATGTTTCTACCTGTCCATCCCTCTGCAGTGAGTTGCTATCCATCCATTATTATTTATGATATTGCAACTCCTAGATCTCCTGACTGAGGTCAGAGCCCCATTGGATGGGCCCTGTATGAACACACACAGAGCAAATGTCCTGGAACCAAGGAGCTGATAGTCTAAGCAGACAGAGGCTGGGATGGGATATTTTGGCACAAAAGGATTAAAATAGGGATGCTATAAAGAAGCAAGACACCCAACTCCCACTGCAATTGTGAGTTTATCTTCACTGGCACCTAATTTCCTAAGAGTCCTTTAAAGACCCCAGCCCAGGTGGCTTGTCTCTGGTCACACTGCAGGTCAGTGGGAGAGGTGGGAATAGAGCCCTGATCCCCCATCTCATAGAATCATAGAATATCAGGGTTGGAAGGGACCTCAGGAGGTCATCTAGTCCAACCCCCTGCTCAAAGCAGGACCAATCCCCAATTAAATCATCCCAGCCAGGGCTTTGTCAAGCCTGACCTTAAAAACTTCTAAGGAAGGAGATTCTACTACCTCCCTAGGTAACGCATTCCAGTGTTTCACCACCCTCCTAATGAAAAAGTTTTTCCTAATATCCAACCTAAACCTCCCCCACTGCAACTTGAGACCATTACTCCTTGTCCTGTCCTCTTCTACCACTGAGAACAGTCTAGAACCATCCTCTCTGGAACCACCTCTCAGGTAGTTGAAAGCAGCTATCAAATCCCCCCTCATTCTTCTCTTCTGCAGGCTAAACAATCCCAGTTCCCTCAGCCTCTCCTCAGAAGTCATGTGTTCCAGACCCCTAATAATTTTTGTTGCCCTTCGCTGGACTCTCTCCAATTTATCCACATCCTTCTTGTAGTGTGGGGCCCAAAACTGGACACAGTACTCCAGATGAGGCCTCACCAATGTCGAATAGAGGGGGACGATCACGTCCCTCGATCTGCTCGCTATGCCCCTACTTATACATCCCAAAATGCCATTGGCCTTCTTGGCAACAAGGGCACACTGCTGACTCATATCCAGCTTCTCGTCCACTGTCACCCCTAGGTCCTTTTCTGCAGAACTGCTGCCTAGCCATTCGGTCCCTAGTCTGTAGCTGTGCATTGGGTTCTTCCGTCCTAAGTGCAGGACCCTGCACTTATCCTTATTGAACCTCATCAGATTTCTTTTGGCCCAATCCTCCAATTTGTCTAGGTCCCTCTGTATCCTATCCCTGCCCTCCAGCATATCTACCACTCCTCCCAGTTTAGTATCATCCGCAAATTTGCTGAGAGTACAATCCACACCATCCTCCAGATCATTTATGAAGATATTGAACAAAACCGGCCCCAGGACCAACCCCTGGGGCACTCCACTTGACACCGGCTGCCAACTAGACATGGAGCCATTGATCACTACCCGTTGAGCCCGACAATCTAGCCAACTTTCTACCCACCTTATAGTGCATTCATCCAGCCCATACTTCCTTAACTTGCTGACAAGAATACTGTGGGAGACCGTGTCAAAAGCTTTGCTAAAGTCAAGAAACAATACATCCACTGCTTTCCCTTCATCCACAGAACCAATAATCTCATCATAGAAGGCGATTAGATTAGTCAGGCATGACCTTCCCTTGGTGAATCCATGCTGACTGTTCCTGATCACTTTCCTCTCATGTAAGTGCTTCAGGATTGATTCTTTGAGGACCTGCTCCATGATTTTTCCGGGGACTGAAGTGAGGCTGACTGGCCTGTAGTTCCCAGAATCCTCCTTCTTCCCTTTTTTAAAGATTGGCACTACATTAGCCTTTTTCCAGTCATCCGGGACTTCCCCCTGTGGCGGTTCAGTGATGAGACAGAACACAGCTTTATGCAAGCAAACAGGCTGGTCAGCGGAGATGGGCTGTTCTGCCCCCCCGCCTTCCACCTTCTTCTTTTATTATATTTCTCCCCCTAAGCATTACACACTGCTACACAAAGGAATGTATGACGTTGATTCATATGCTTAGTTACCATCCTCTATCTACTACAATCCTGGTTCTCAGGCCTTGAGCCCAGGCTAAAAAAGCCTCCCACAGTTGCTGTCCAAACAATCAAGTTCTCATGGTTCATATCTAGCCCTTGTCCTTGGATAGAGCAATGTGTGCATTGCTCCTAGGAAACAGTCAGGGTGTGCCCCGCCTGCTTCCATGTGGAATAGCTAAACATTAACCCTTCATCCCCCGTTCGCCACGAGTTTTCAAAGATAATGGCCAATGGCTCTGCAATCACAGCCGCCAGTTCCTTTAGCACTCTCGGATGCAACTTGTCCGGCCCCATGGACTTGTGCACGTCCAGCTTTTCTAAATAGTCCCTAACCACCTCTTTCTCCACAGAGGGCTGGCCATCTACTCCCCATGTTGTGATGCCCAGCGCAGCAGTCTGGGAGCTGACCTTGTTCGTGAAGACAGAGGCAAAAAAAGCATTGAGTACATTAGCTTTTTCCACATCCTCTGTCACTAGGTTGCCTCCCTCATTCATTAAGGGGCCCACACTTTCCTTGGCTTTCTTCTTGTTGCCAACACACCTGAAGAAACCCTTCTTGTTACTCTTGACATCTCTCGCTAACTGCAGCTCCAGGTGCGATTTGGGCCTCCTAATTTCATTCCTACATGCCCGAGCAATATTTTTATACTCTCCCCTGGTCATATGTCCAAACTTCCACTTCTTGTAAGCTTCTTTTTTATGCTTAAGATCTGCTAGGATTTCACCGTTAAGCCAAGCTGGTCGCCTGCCATACTTACTATTCTTTCGACACATCGGGATGGTTTGTCCCTGTAAGCTCAACAGGGATTCCTTGAAATACAGCCAGCTCTCCTGGACTTCTTTTCCCTTGCTTGATAAACAATTAAAACAAGGGGAGCTGCATCTCCGAACCTTAGGAGACATTCAGCAACAATTGCATGTCCTTTTGTTTACTTTAAATAATTTAATACTGAATACAGATCAGCAGACCCCCGCGGATTGGCATTTTCATAAGTCCGAGGTACTGGAAAGACCGCGTGTCTATTACCGTCAGCTGCCCGATCCGCAATGGTTGGGCCCAGTACCTTTAATTACTTGGGGTCGGGGATATGCTGCTCTGTCTCTCCCTGCAGGAGTGTTGTGGGTTCCGGCCCGGTGTGTGCGACCGGCACTGAAACAGCATGGCGTGACACCAGGGGCTGTCGAACCCCATACCGGAGTTTCAGCTGACCTTGGAGGAGAACGTGGTGCCTCCCGGGTCGACAATGGCGGGATGGAGATGGAGGAGACGTAGCATCCCAAGCCAGCCCGTGACATGGGGAGTAGTGAAAGCATTGGTTGCCGCGGCTCAACGAAGACTGGCAGCAGATCAACAGCCAGAGACTCCTGAGACTCTGTTTGTGGCCATTCTCGCCCAAATCACTGCTAATTGTGTATTGATTGTGTGCCTTATGTGCCTGCTATTTCCTGTAGGGGTTGACTCGGCAGCGCCTCCTCCGTTACGGGCCCGAATGACATATAACCTATGGGAAAGATTGGCTTCAATAGCAAATGTTACCCACTTTTGTTTATCTGATTTTGTAGCAGCTGAAGAATTGTTAGGTACGTGCCTTATTCCAGTATGTGATCACCCTGAGGAAATAGGGAATGAGATGATGCTTGCTGCTTACGCGAACCTCTCTTCCCAGTACTCTAGCATGGCTAATTGGGGCCCGGCCAACTACACTTTACCCTCTTGGGCTTATTTTTTGCTGTTGCTATGTGCAATGTATTTCCTTTTTGTTAAGGCTTTGTCGAGACCCGCCCTGGCAGGCTCCACGAGTTATGACCTTGTCTGTCTGGGAGTTAATGGCTTGAAAAGCAAATTGATGGCTACCATGAGATGGCCGAGCACAAATAAACAAAAAAGGAGGGGATGAAGGATTCATGCAGGGTTCATGCACTTGGCAACATTCAGGGCACACCCTGAGTGTTGTGTAGGAGCAGTGCACACACGGCTCCTCTCAAGGGCATGAATGTTGGAAACTCGCCCAGAGGACATGAACTGTGGGAAGCCTCCCAGGACTGGGCTCAAGGCCCGAGAGCATGGAATGCGGTAGATAGAAATTGGTAAATAAGAATATTAAACAAAGCCAGTGTATTCCTTTTATCTGTTGGAGTATGTAATGCGCAGGAGGAGGGGGAGAATAAAAGAGAGGGTGGAAAGCTGACAAGACAGACCAGCCTGCTTGCTTGCTTAAAGCCTTGTTCTGTCTTGTATTTGGACCGCAACAAAAAGCAATAGTAAAAGGTTCTATAGCCTGTGACAAAGCTCTGTCCTTGCCTCCGTGGGTCCCGTGTTTCCTGGTGCATTTTGCTAGCCTCAGAGGCTCACTGTGACCCTCCCCGTAACCCTTCTCTCTCTAGAGACAAGGGTCACAGTCTACTGAGCCATTTTCATCATAAGCCAGTGAGGGAGGTGAGGAGAAGTTATCCTTCCTTGCACAGTCTCTGTTGTCTCCCAGTCTCAGTGATTAATCAGGGGGCAACGGTGGTGGTGGTGGGGAGCCCGGGCCCACCGTCTACTCCGGGCTCCAGCCCAGGACCCTAATAGTATCAGCTATGGTAGCTGACCTTTTAGAAACATGACATGTAGAATTCCCTGGGCTACTTCCCCCACAGCAGCCCTCACTTCCTCAAGCTCCACTTCACCCTTACCTCAGGGCCTCCTTCCTTGTGTCTGATATGGTGTGTACTACTCAGCCTCTCCAACAGCGCAACTTCCTCCCACATCTCCTGACATGCACACCCACCTGACTGACTGGGAGGCTTTGAACTAGTTTCAGCCAGCCCCTGATTGGCTTCAGGTGTCCCAATCAACCTAGCCTTCTCCCTGCCTTCTGGAAAGTTCTTAATTGGCCCCAGATGTCTTAATTGACCTGGAACAGCTGCCATTTCACTTATCCTGGTACCAGGGATTTGTTTAGCCTGGAGCTAATCTATCTATCTCCCACTACTTTTCCATAGCCATCTGGCCTTGCCCTGTCACAAGCCATATAAATAAGAAGAAAACAAAGAAAGAAGTGGGACCGCTAAACACTGAGGATGGAGTGGAGGTTAAGGATAATCTAGGCAAGGCCCAATATCTAAACAAATACTTTGCCTCAGTCTTTAACAAGGCTAATGAGGAGCTTAGGGATAATGGTAGGACGACAAATGAGAATGAGGATATGGAGGTAGATATTACCACATCCGAGGTAGAAGCCAAACTCGAACAGCTTAATGGGACTAAATCAGGGAGCCCAGATAATCTTCATCCAAGAATATTAAAGGAACCGGCACATGAAATTGCAAGCCCGTTAGCAAGAATTTTTAATCAATCTGTAAACTCAGGGGTTGTACCATATGACTGGAGAATTGCTATCATAGTTCCTATTTTTAAGAAAGGAAAAAAGAGCGATCCGAGTAACTACAGTTTGACATCTGTAGTATGCAAGGTCTTGGAAAAAATGTTGAAGGAGAAAGTAGTTAAGGACATTGAGGTCAAAGGTAAATGGGACAAAATACGTGCCAAACCAACCTGATCTCCTTCTTGGAGAAGGTAACAGATTTTTTAGACAAAGGGAACGTAGTGGATCTAATTTACCTCGATTTCAGTAAGGCATTTGATACGGTTCCACATGGAGAATTATAAGCTAAATTGGAAAAGATGGGGGTCAATATGAAAATTGAAAGGTCGATAAGTAACTGGTTAAAGGGGAGACGACAGCGGGTCACACTGAAAGGTGAACTGTCAGACTGAAAGGAGGTTACTAGTGGAGTTCCTCAGGGATCGGTTTTGGGACCAATCTTGTTTAATCTTTTTATTACTGACCTTGGCACAAAAAGCAGGAATGTGCTAATAATGTTTGGGGATGACACAAAGCTGGGAGGTATTGCCAATACAAAGAAGGACCGGGATATCATACAGGAAGATCTGGATGACCTTGTAAACTGGAGTAATAGTAATAGGATGCAGAGTAACAGCCGTGTTAGTCTGTATTCGCAAAAAGAAAAGGAGTACTTGTGGCACCTTAGAGACTAACCAATTTATTTGAGCGTGAGCTACAGCTCACTTCATCGGATGCATACCGTGGAAACCAGCAGGACAGTGGGGTGGGAGGAGGTATTGTTTCATGGTCTCTGTGTGTATATAATGTCTTCTGCAGTTTCCATGGTATGCATCCGATGAAGTGAGCTGTAGCTCACGAAAGCTCTTGCTCAAATAAATTGGTTAGTCTCTAAGGTGCCACAAGTCCTCCTTTTCTTTTTAGTAATAGGATGAAATTTAACAGTGAAAAGTGCAAGGTTATGCATTTAGGGATTAATAACAAGAATTTCTGTTATAAACTGGGGACACATTACTTGGAAGTAACAGAGGAGGAGAAGGACCTTGGAGTATTGGTTGATCACAGGATGACTATGAGCTGCCAATGTGACATGGCCATGAAAAAAGCTAATGCGGTCTTGGGATGCATCAGGCGAGGTATTTCCAGGAGAGATAAGGAGGTGTTAGTACCGTTATACAAGGCACTGGTGAGACCTCCCCTGGAATACTGGGTGCCATTCTGGTCTCCCATGTTTAAGAAGGATGAATTCAAACTGGAACAGGTACAGAGAAGGGCTACTAGGATGAAACGAGGAATGGAAAACCTGTCTTATGAAAGGAGACTCAAGGAACTTGTTTTGTTTAGCCTAACCAAAAGAAGGCTGAGAGGAGACATGATTGCTATGTATAAATATATACATTGGACCATTGGAACGAACTTCCAGTGGTAGAGGTGGAGTCGCCATCTCGAGATTTGTACATCCATCCTGGGGTCCATTCTGGAAAATATGCTCCCAGCAAAGACAAGTCATGGGGCTGCATAGAGGGGTAGCTGGGTGAGATTCTCTGGCCTGTGATATACAGGAGGTCAGGCTTGTTACTGTAATGGTCCCTTCTTGCCTTAAGATCTACAAATGCACCAGTCAAGGTTTCAGAGCTAGGAAGGTCACGTCAATTATCCATCCACTACCTGGGCCATAGAGTGCACTGGTGAGTGAATTAAGATTTCAGCTGGTACATCCAGACAGCTGAGGCCTCTCATGCCAGCCCTTTGAGTGCCCAGGTGTGTACTAATTTGAGGAGGCTCCAGGCCATTTCCCAGTCGATGTTCATGCCATTGACAAGACACATGGACAGGCTCAGGGAATGCTGGGCTGTGAGTCCTTCCAACTCTTGGGAACGGGTTCCCAGGGGAGCCCAGGCTGGTGGTGGGTGAAAGGGGCTCTGACTGCGAGGTGTCCCATGTGGGATGAGTTGGGAGAGGTCTTTACTCAGTCCCCATGACACAACCACATAGACGGCTGAAGGAATTAGAAATGGGCCATGGAGACGTCTGCCTACAGGGACTGAGGTCACTGCTGTATGATGGTGGCAGAGTCATCCCAAGGGAGAAGTCAGTTGGGGGCCATCACGTCTGTTCCAGTGTCTGAGAATATGGGGCAGCTCAGGGTGTTGCTGATGGGCTGGCCGTCCCTTTCCCCCCTTTTCGTAGGGCTTGAGGGTGGGCTGGTCAAGTGTTGCCCAAATGTGGCGATGGGCTACAGATCTTTCCCCTTCTAGGAGCATGGGTTGAAATGGAGTCCAAGCGGGTAGTGGCTTAAAAGTTGTTCCCATCATATGGCCCCGTTATTAGGTGTATTACAGTTGTGTGTAGAGGTCTCCACTGAGTTTGGGACCCCAAAAAGCTAGGAGCTGCACACAGATAGAGTAAGAGATAGTCTCTGCCCAGGAGAGCTAAATGTCCAAACAGAGAAAGGATGTGAAGGGAAACTGAGGCACAGAGAGGGGAGTGAATTGCCTGATGAAGGGTTCATGTTTAGCTATTCCACCTGGAAGCAGGCAGGGCACACCCTGACTGTTTTGTAGAAGCAATGCACACATTGCTCTATCCAAGGACAAGGGCTAGATATGAACCATGAGAACTTGATTGTTGGGACAGTGACTGTGGGAAGCTTTCTTAGCCTGGGCTCAAGGCCTGAGAACCAGGATTGTAGTAGATAAAGGATGGTAAATAAGTATATTAATCAACGTCATACATTCCTTTGTGTATCTTTTTGCGGTAGCAGTGTGTAATGCTTAGGGGAGAGAAATATAATAAAAGGAGAAGGTGGAAGGTGGGGGGCAGAACAGCCCATCTCAGCTGACCAGCCTGCTTGCTTGCATAAAGCTGTGTTCTGTCTCATCATTGAACTGCCACAGCCTGAGGTCCTGCAAAGTCAATGACAGAGCTGGAAATAGACCCATGGGGGTCCTGAGTCCCATCCTAGTGCTCTGTTCATTGGACCTCACTGCCTGTGGGATGATATGAGTTGAGGGAGGTCTCAGAACAGCTCTGTGGGTAAATTCCCCAGGTCCCCAGAATAGGGATCGGGGGGAATTGGTGCCTCTGCTGCCCGAGAACTGGTCCCAGCATGGCTCAAGCTGGCATTGGCTGGGAAGATGCCGCTGTTGGATGGGTGCGCATGGCCCCATTGAGCTATGCATTGGCAGGTCTCAGCCCAGCTCTGTTGCTGGCCTGGGGAGGGGAATCGCATGCTCGGGGTGGCTGGGGTGTGTAAAGGAGCCAAAGGGCATGAAATTTAATGGAAGTTGGGGCTGAAATCCCTGAGGCTGCTGTGAGAATTGCAGCCTGTGACGGGGGGTCTCCCCCTGCAGCCTGCCCGGTCTCCCCTGGCAGGGACCCTCTGTCTCTGACCCTGGACAGGGATCTCCTGCCCAGAGCCCAGATCGGAGCTCCCCACTGTGCCCACTCAGCTCCCTGGGTTAACGAAGAGGCCTCTCTAACCGGCACGTTTGTCTCATCCCCAGCTCCTCACTGCCTAGTGGAGGACCAAGGCATCTCTGTTGAAGGAGGATAGGAGGAATCTGACGGTCTCTGGACACCTGTTGCCTTCATTGCTCTCTTCCTGCTCAGCCTGTTGTACAGCGCCGGCATCACGCTACTTAAGGTAAGAGCAACAGCTGCCTTCATGGTCCCGCGTCACCGCTGAGAGCAACAACCCGTGCTCAAGAATCGATCCCACGTCATCAGCATGCAGCCAGCCGCCAGCCGCAGGAACTACTTAGTCACCCACATTCAGTGATGAAATTCAATAAGGACAATGCCAGGTACTCCACTTAGGAAGGAACAATCAGTTGCACACACACAAATGGGAAATGACGGCCTAGGGAGGAGTACTGCCGAAAGGGATCTGGGGGTCCCAGGGGATCACAAGCTAAATATGAGTCAACAATGTAATACTACCGGGAAAAAAACGAATTCTGGGATGTATTAGCAGGAATGTTGTAAGGAAGATACGAGAAGTAATTAGTCTGCTCTACTCCGTACTGATAAGGCCTCATCTGGAGTCTTGTATCCAGTTCTGGGGACCATATTTCAGGAAAGATGTGGAAAATTTGCAGAAAGACCATAGGAGAGCAATGAAAATCATTCAAGGGCTAGAAAACTGGAGAAGAGAAGACTGGGGTGGCCTGGGTGGGGGAATGAGATTATAACATTTTCCAAATCTATAAAAGGTTGTTCTAAAAAGGAGGGTGAAAAATTGTACTTGTTAACCTCGGAGGCCAGGACAAGAAGCAATGGGCGATAATTGCAGCAAGGGCGGTTTAGGTTGGATATTGGAAAAACCTTCCTAACTGTCAGGCTGGGTAAATACTGGAACGAATTGCCCATGGAGGTTGTGGATCCGCCATTGTTGGAGGTTTTTAGGAGCAGGTTAGAGAAATACCTGCCAGGGATGGAGAGGGGACTAGGTGAGCTGTGGAGGTCTCTCCCTGTCCCACAGCTCTATGATGTTACGGTTGTCAGAGGCTAACAGCAAAGTCAGGAGTCAGAGCTCAGGTTTAGGAACAGGTTACGTGGAGGGATGAAAGCCTGGGTGCAGGACAGCAGCTGGGCTGGACCCAGACGGGAAGAGGGGAGGAGCCGGGCTGGACCCAGACGGGAAAAAGGCAGGAGCTGGGCTGGACCCAGAAGGGAAGAAGGCAGGTGCAGGGCTGGAACAAGGAGTCACAGCTGGTATTGCAGCCCTGGGGAAATTCTTTGGGCAGCTGCTGAACTTCTGCTGGGCTCATGAACCGGGCTGCTGACTCTGCCAAGCAATCAGGGTGGAGCCAATCAGGCAGCCGGTTCCAGGCCAGGTGCGCACGTCAGGTTGCCTGGGACTGGCTCTGCTGCCAGCCCTGATTCCTGACAGTGACCAACGATCAATGAGAGAGAATCAGGAATGATTACTTATTAATAATCCACCACCCGTCATCACTAATTAATGAGCTCCCATCAAGGTTAATGCGGCAGTGATCAATATATGAGTATCAACAGTCTATTATCAATTCCAATTGTTTATCACTGAGAAATCAATAATCACGAATTGACTATCCCTGGTCAGTACGGAGTGATCTGTACTTAATGCTGAATAGCCATTAATCTGCAATTAATTATCAATAATCAACACTCACAGATCAGTAATTAATGTTAAAGAATCGAGGATCAAGCATCAATACGCTGCTAATAATTATCAATTGATAAGAATCACTTGTCAATAATGAGGAATTAATGATCAATGACCAAAAATGAACGATCCCTAATTAAGAAGCAAGAGGAAATGTTCCAAGAGCAAGGCTCAATGAGTGTCAATCAATAAGCACTCAGCCGTGATCACTAAGGATCTGTGGTCAGGCCCAGAAGCACAAAGGGCCAGAGGTGCCCGTGAAGCCGGTTCTGTGCCGGGCCGCGTTGCAATGGGGCTGGTACCAGAAGCAGGGAGAATTGGCGGAGGCAGCTGCGGCTCCCCAGGGACTTGGTGTGCGGCACCCGGTGGGCAGTGGCCGTTCCCTGAGGCGGTTTGACAAGGCTGGTGTCTCTGTCTGGAAGATGAGCTCCAGCTCAACCCAGACATCCTGGCAGGATGCAGGCATGGCTGGGCGAGGCTAGATGGTCCCAAGGGTCCCTTCTGGCCTTGCTCTCCCAGCCGAGGATGCTGCCCGTGAGCGGCACCGGCTGAACCCCTCTGCTCTCTGTGTCCCACAGGTGCGGTGAGTGCCCGGCTCCGGGCTCCTAGGAGGGGACAGCACTGCTTCGTCCTCTTCATTCCCTCCCTCCATCTTCAGCCCTCCCGGGCTCCGGCCCCCTCTCCGGACACAGGGAGGGACCATGTTCCACGGCAGCGCGGAGGGCGCGACAACGGCCGCTGAAGGGTCTGAGCTCCGCAGAACCCAGAGCAGCGAGGGCAGAGTCCTTCCCCGGACGTCCCCGTGGGGCAGCCCACGCTGGAGCTTGAGCTCAGCCCCGTGCCCCTCAATCCTCCACCCCCATCCCACGGCAGGGACTGGATTTCCTTGTGTGTGTGTGTGTGCAGGGCTGTAGTGTCCTGAGGTCTGGTCAACGTGGACTCTGGCGAGGGAGAAGAGTCTCATTTGCTCCATCGTTTAACTCGCAACTTAGATGGGAATTGTGTGTTTGATCGAAAATAAAAGGAGTTAAGAATTGGTAGCTGCATTTCAGGGTGGTTTGGGGGGATTTAACCAAGGAGTACCCACTGTATGTCCCAGTACAGTGGTACCCACTGTATGTCCCAGCCCCCCGGTGTCTATCTACCCTCCGTCCATTCTCAGACATACACATCTTTCTTCCTTTCTTTCTTACACATGACCCCATCTGATCCTACTTTCTGTATTTAATAAAATCACTTTTGCCTTATTAATTAACCCACAGTATGTATTAACACTTCGGGGGGGGGGCAAACAGCTGTGCATATCTCTCTATTAGTGTTATAGAGGGTGAACAATTTATAAGTTTATCATGTATAAGCTGTATACAGGGCAAAATGGATTTATTTGGGGTTTGGACCCCATTGGGAGTTGGGCATCTGAGGGTCAAACGTGCTTTCAGTTAAGTCTGCAGCTTTGGGGCATGTGGTTGAGACCTGGGTCTGTGCTGGAGCAGGCTGGCGTGTCTGGCCCCAACCAGGCAGGGTGCTGGAGTCCCAGGCTGGCAGGGAAAGCGAGGCAGAAGTGGCCTTGTGTCATAAATATAAAAGGGAAGGGTAACCCCCTTTAAAATCCCTCCTGGCCAGAGGAAAAATCCTCTCACCTGTAAAGGGTTAAGGTAACCTCGCTGGCACCTAACCAAAATGACCAATGAGTTGACAAGATACTTTCAAAAGCTGGGAGGAGGGAGAAAAACAAAGGGTCTGTGTCTGTCTGTGTGATGCTTTTGCCGGGGACAGAAGAGGAATGGAGTCTTAGAACTTAGTAAGTAATCTAGCTAGGTATGTGTTAGATCATGATTTCTTTAAATGGCTGAGAAAATAGCTGTGCTGAATAGAATGAATATTCCTGTCTGTGTGTCTTTTTTTTTAACTTAAGGTTTTGCCTAGAGGGATTCTCTATGTTTTGAATCTAATTACCCTGTAAGGTATCTACCATCCTGATTTTACAGAGGTGATTCTTTTCTTTTTACTTCTATTAAAAGTCTTCTTGTAAGGAAACTGAATGCTTTTTCATTGTTCTAAGATCCAAGGGTTTGGGTCTGTGGTCACCTATGCAAATTGGTGAGGATTTTTACCAAACCTTCCCCAGGAAGTGGGGTGCAAGGGTTGGGAGGATTTTGGGGGGAAAGACGTGTCCAAACTATGATTTTTCAGGAACCCAGATAAAGATTGGTGGTGGCAGTGGAAGTCCACGGGTAAAATAGTTTGTACCTTGGGGAAGTTTTAACCTAAGCTGGTAAAAGTAAGCTTAGGAGGTTTTCATGCAGGTCCCCACATCTGTACCCTAGAGTTCAGAGTGGGGAAGGAACCTTGACACCTTGGCACATCAGGTGGCAGCCCCAAGGGGGTTTCTGTGATCCAACCCATCACAGAAGATGTGCCCCAGAGATCTCCCCTTTCTGCCCCTCAGTCCCAGCCTGTATAGGCTGAGGGACGAAGCCCCAGCTCCCATGGGGGCCAGTGCAGAGGGCATCCTTCATTTTATTCTCCCTGCTGGGAGGCACCCCCTACAGACACGACATGACCCTCTGGCGGGTGTCAGGGGTCCCTGAAAGTCGGGGATGGAGGTTATGAATGAGATGGAGCCTGATTTGTATATTTATTTATTTATTTATTTATTTATGGTCACTCAGTGCACACAACAAAAGTCACACCCACACACCACCCATAAAAATCCCAATGAAGAGCTAAATATGCAACATACAGCACGACAGACACAACTCTGGCTATGGTCCTGCCCCAGGGCGGGGGGCTGGCTGGCGCAGGGGGTGGGGAAGGGGATATGGGGCCTTTCCGCTCCAGGGGGCGCTGGCTCTGATCCAGTCCTAGAGCAGGGGGTGTTGGGCTCAGGAGGGTGGGAAGTGGGACTCGGGTTGTTTCCTCGCTAGGGCACTGGTTCCCTGCATGAAGCGAGTTGTCTGGTCTCAGCCCAGCTCCCAGCAGGGCAGCGTCCCCAGTGGCTGAGGGCGGATTAGGCCATGTGGGGTGAGCTCCTCGCTCCCCCCAGGGGGGTCTCCCAGGGGCACAGCGCTAGCGGGGGGCAGCTGTGGGACTCAGGGTGGTGTCACCAATAGAGCCGGGAGTCCCGGCCCCTTGTCTCCGGGCGGACGGGGGCAGCGGCCCCTACACCACGCGCTGGACAACGTTCTTGTACTCGGGGCCACTCGCCTGCCTCAGCTGCACCACGCTGGAGAACAGCCACTTCACCTGCGGGGGGGCAGAGAGAGCAAGGGTGAGAGGGGTCAGGGCTGGGGGAGCTGCTCGGTCTGTCTGTCTGTCTGTGTCATCCCTTTCTGCTTTTATGGCTGTGTCTCATTCACTCAGTCTCTGTCTTATTCACCTATTCTTCTTAATCTTTCCTTCTTCTGTTCTTTCTTTCCCTTCCATGCTGCCCTCTGTGACATTATTGACGTGAACTGTGACTGCATGGATCATTGTTGCAACCACTGTTATGTATTTGCAGGAAATGTTGTACGAAGGTTGTTGTATGAGGTGTCTATGACAAAGTTATGACTTGCCGGTTGTGATGATCCTGTCTGTGTGTGTGTGTATCATTTTTGTAGTTGAAGTTATGGATATTGGCTTTGGACTTGTATTTCAAAGTGTTTTGATTCTAAGTAGCCTCAGTCAAGCATTTGCTCAGCTTCCTGTGAAAGGACTATTCTCAGTAAGTGGCCAATCAAGAAACACTTAACTGACAATGAATTTGGGAGATGCCAATCCACGTCTGAGCTTTCCTGGGAACGTTCAAACTAACCTGTAAACAATGGCATCGGCCTGCAAACTGAGCCATGCATGGACATGTGACTTGCCCATGTGACTCCAGACTCCATCTTGGTGCTGTGAGTTTCCACAGTAAGAAGAAAGGATAGAGAATATAAAAGGCCTGGAAAACCCCTCCATTTTGTCTTGATCCTGCTTCAGACCTCTGGAGGAACCTTGCTGGAAACTGAAGCTCTGAACAAAGGACTGAATGACCCTCCCCTCTGTGGATGTACTCCAGAGACTGGATTTGAACCTGAATCACAGCTACAAGCCTGCACCAAGAACTTTGCCATTACCCTCTGTGTCTTAAATATAAAGGGAAGGGTTCCAACCTTTCTGTATGCAGTAACATAAAATCCCTCCTGGCCAGAGGTACAGAATCACTTACCTGTGAGGGATTAATCAATTCAATTAACCTAGTTGGCACCTGAGCAGAAGAACCAATGGGGAAAGAAGATACTTTCAGATTGTTTGTGCTCTCTTTGTTGTTCCCTCTCAGAACAAAGAGAGAGACGGAGCAGGTAACCCAGCTCCTAAAAAGATCCTGAAATAATATGTCTAAAATTACAGAAATTGTATGTAATAGCAAGGAAATGCGTTAGATTATTTTTTGTAAATTTTCCCTATGCTAAGCGGTAATTTTATTCCTGTTTTGTGTCTGAGAAGCAGAGTCAGAGGGGAATCCTCTGTGTTTTAAATCTTTTTATTTACCCTGTAAAGTTACCTTCCATCCCAATTTTGCAAGTGGCTGTGCTTGACCAGTTTGCTGGGGAGATGAGGTTGTTGAGAGAGGAATGTCTCTGTGCTGATTCTGTGAGCGAGCCGTCTGTGCTTCAGGGTCTGAGGACAGATTTGGCTACAGAGGGGATGGATAGCTCAGTGGTTTGAGCATTGGCTTGCTGAATCCAGGGTTGTGAGCTTAATCCTTGAGGGGACCATTTAGGGACCTGGGGCAAAAATTGGGTATTGGTCCTGCTTTGAGCAGGGGGTTGGACTAGATGACCTCTTGAGGTCCCTTCCAACCCTGATATTCTATTCTACTAATGTTTTAGAGCCGAACAATTTTATAGCTGAATGCTTGAGGATGCAGGGGAGAGACAAGCAAAGTTTCACCCTCAGACTGTTTGGATTGGTGTGGTATCTCTTCAAGACAGAGTCCAGCCTTGGAATTGGTAGCAGTTAAGAATCTGAAAACTGGTGAACAGGCTCCTGTCTGTGTGGATGCAAATTACCTGGGAGACTGGGGGAAGAAAGACTTGCTAATAGCTGTTGGCACAGAGAGTCCACCCTAGCAGCCAGTGAATTCTGTTAAGCAAGAGAAATCAGGGTTTGATCCTTCAGGACAAGGAGGAAAAAGAGAACTTAATTTTTCAAAGGGTAACCCTGAAAGGCCCAAACCCCAGTGATATTGAGCCAAAGATGTGGTATGACAAAAATGATTGTAGATGGACACTTGCAATGAATTTGTTGTTCTTGCTACTGGTAATTTTTGTAACGAATGTGTTGCTATTACCAAGAACTGTAAAAATGGGGGTAAGATCTGATTTGTATATTGACCTGGGTCTGGGGCTCGGTCCTTTGGGATTGTGAGAAGTACTGGGAATTGGTTTTGATAACCATTTGTCCCCATAACGAGTGGCATTGGTGGTGATACTGGTAAACTAGAGTGTCTAAGGGAATTGCTTGTGTGACTTGTGGTTAGGCAGTGCGGTAAAACCAAAGTCCTCTCTGCTGGGCTGGTTTGGTGTTCCTTAGAAGTGGAGAAACCCCAGCCTTGGGCTGAAACTGCCTTGCTCTAAGCAATTTGTCCTGAATTGATACTCTCAGAAGTGTCCCACCAAAGACAGCATCGCTACAAGAGGCAGCATCGTTACACCCTCTACTGTGCTAAACTCGTTCATTGCTTCATTCCTATGTTCGTTCTCTCTCTCTCACCTTGAACAGGGTCACAGTGGCGCTGTAGCACACACTCAAGAGGAAGAGGGTGACGAAGATCGAGATGGTGGACCAGAGTCCGTCTAGCTCCTTGTCTCCATCCTCGCTGCAAAACTCACCTGACACGATCACCTCTGTTGTGGGGAGAGAAAGAGACATCAACTCCAACTCAGCCACTGTGACAGAGAGAGCTCGGACTGTGAGTCCAAAACCAACCCGCCTATCCCCTTCTCCACGCATCCTTCCATCCCTCCACTCATCTATCTCTGGATACATCCACCCATCCCTGACCACAAAGCATCCATTATTCCATCCCTAGACACACCCCTCCTTCCATTCATCCATCTCTAGACGTATCCATCCATCTGCCCATCCCCATTCATCCCTCCATTCATCCATGGCAAGAAACCATCCATCCATGCCTGAACCCATCCATCTGTAGATACTTCCATCCATCCATGACCACAATCCACCCATCCATCCATGACTACAAACCCCGCATCCATCCATCAGTCCATCCTGAGACACGCCCCCCGCATCCGTCCATCCATGACCGCAAACCACCCATCAATCCGTCCATCAATCTCTAGACACCTCCAACCATCCCAAGACGCACCCCTCCATCCATCCACTCACCCCTGCCCGCTATGATGGAAGGATGCAGAGCCTCCCAGGTCTCATCTCACTTGTCCCATGTGGCCGTGGCCCTACACCCTGGCACTGAAGCTTGGCCGCATGTTGAATTTCTCTGTGCCTTAGTTTCTCTGCCTGTGAAAGGAGGCTCAGGAGGCTGTGAAAGGAGGCTCAGGGTTCTGTTTCGAGCTCAGTAACAGACATGACGTTGGGCAGGTCCCTTCCCCTCTTGGTGTCTCTGTTTCGTCTCCCTCCTTCTCTGTTTAGGTGTGAGCCCTTTGACACAGGGACTGTCTCCCACTGTGTCTGTGCCATACCCAGCCCAACAGGGCCCTCTCTGAGTCGGGGGTGGAGGTGCTACTTTAATCCAAATAATAATCTCTCTCTCTCTCCTTCTCTCTGTGATATCTGTTGGTCTATTAGTCCTTCCCTCTCAAGTATGTAAGTATCCATCTAACCATCTCTCTGAACACTGGGCCTTCCAACTGACCAGGGCTTGGATATGGGCTCTGTAGTATGTGAGTGTGTAACTGTCCATCTACCCCCCTCTCCATCACTGCTTCTGTGTTGTTTTTGTATCCATGTATCTACCCATCCTTCCTTCCTATGGCACCATTCCATCCTTCCTTCCATGGTATCAACTCATGTATCTACCAATCCTTCCTTCCATGGCATCAACCCATGTATCTACCCATCCTTCCTTCCATGGCACCATTCCATCCTTTGTTCCATGGCATCAACCCATGTATTTAACAATCCTTCCTTCCATGGTATCTACCAATGCTTCCTTCCATGGCCTTTACCCATGGATCTACCCATCCATCCATGGTGTATATGTATCCACCCATTCAGGATCTGGGAATTGGTGTCCCCAGACTTGTAGCATCTTGCCTTCCCCCAGCCTGCAACCTGGGACCTCGTCCACCTTGGGCGACCTGCAGATTTGACCCAGTGACACCACAACAAGGAGACCTGGGGGTGAGCACAGACTAGTTCCGTTTATTCACTTGTCGTCATTGCGGGCACAGAGATTATATACAAGAAGCTGTTCTGGACAATACTAACAGTGGGGCTGGGAGGAGACGTCTTTATTTACCAGAGACTTTGCTGATGCTGCGTTGGGTGAACTTCATCTGCAGGGCTTCGTGGATGACCATGCAGGTGTAGGTGTCCCCGCTGTTCCAGCTGGCCTTGCTGACTTTCAGCTTGCTGTAGAGGAAGAAGTTCGAGTTGCCGGCTCCGTCCTTGATGGGCTGGGTGGTGATGTATTCCATGCTCTCGTCGGGTTTGTGGTTCTTCATCCACTGCACCGAGATGTCCTCGGGGAAGAAGCCCCGCACCAGGCAGGTGAGGCTGATGGAGTCTTCAGAGCTGCTCAGCTCATCGTTGTGGGGGCGCAGGAGGTAGATGCCTGGGCCAGAGCGCCTGCCTTCGGTGCATGGGGATGGAGGACACAGGGGAGCCATGCACATCACTCAGCTGGGCCACGCAGGGAGAAGGACTGTGCGTGTGTGTGTGGGTGTGTGTGGGTGTGGGGATAGAAACATCCCCTCTCTCCTCCAGGATGGAGGGGCTGGGGACTGGGAGCTGGTAGTCCTGGAGAGCAGGATGGGGGATTGGATGGTCTCCATCTCACGTGGGGATGCAAAGGGACCCAAGGCCGGGATCCCAGGTTGTTGGGGGTTGGAGCTTCCCCTTAAGGAGCATCCCTCCCTGCTGGGGGTGGGGATAGGGGAGTCTCTCCCCTTAGGGACCCTGCTCTCCTCCTACCTGGCTTCTTGGAGATGGATTTGATGAGGGGCGAGGGCAGCTCTGAGTGCTCCACTTTGCAGGTGAAGGTCTCTCCGGCATCCCAGTCGCGGGTGAAGATGGGCATGGAGCTGGAGGCGGTGAAGGTGCCGTTGAACTGCTCACCGATGTCCAGGCGATCAGGGCTCATGGACTCTGGCTTCTCCCGGGACCAGACCACCCGGAGGCTGGAGTTGCTAGGCAGGTTGACCACCAGGCAGGTGAGCAGGGGGCTCTGGGCCACATACAGGGCGGTGGGAGACGGGGGCACCGGGAAGACCTGGATGTTACTGGGAGATGTTTTTTCTTCTGGGGACAGGAGAGCCCAGATCAGCAGGTAGCCCTGGGTTCCCCTGCCCAAGCCCATCCCAGTCTCCCCCGCAGTCCTCTCCCCCCTGGAGCCCAGCCCGGCACCCACCTCCCCAGAAGTGGATTTCCAGTAAAACCCAGAGTGCCCTGGCACAGGGCCTCCCAATGGCAGGGGGGCCCCAGGGCCGGGCAGCTGCGAGGGCAGAAGCTTGGTTCTGCCCAGTGGGAGATTTAGAGTTAGTGGGGCCCCTCCTTGGGATCCAGCCAGGAAAAAGATCACTCTCTCCTATCTCCCCCCCCGCCCCCATTTCTCATTCTTGTTTTCTTCCTCCTCCTCCTGTAAGTAATAGCAAGTGAATGAAAATGAAGTGAGATACTGTGACTGGTGTTGTCGTCAAACTTATTTTCCCACAGACCACTTGAAAATCGCTGGGGGTCTCGGCGGACATGTAATGATCTTTCCAAATACTGTGTGTACAGTTCGCTAACGATTGTAAAGTGCTTCGGATAAGAGCCTTTTGTAAAAAAATGTAAGAAAAGGTGGGGTGAGGGGTGTGGCCAGGAGTTAGGGTTTGGGAGGGGGCTCAGGGTGGGGGGTGCAGGGTCTGGGAGGGAGTTAGGGTGCAGGAGGGGGCTCAGGGTCGGGTTGCAGGGTCTGGGAGGGAGTTAGAGTGCGGGAGGGGGCTCAGGCAGAGGGTGCGGGGTCTGGGAGGGAATTAGGGTGCGGGAGGCGGCTCAGGGTTGGGGGTGCAGGGTCTGGGAGGGAGTTAGGGTGCGGGAGGGGGCTCAGGGTTGGGGGTGCAGGGTCTGGGTGGGAGTTAGGGTGCGGGAGGGCGCTCAGGGTTGGGGGTTTGGGGTCTGGGAGGGAGTTAGGGTGTGGGAGGGGGCTCAGGGTTGGGGGTACAGGGTCTGGGAGGGAGTTAGGGTGTGGGAGGGTTCTCAGGGTGGGGGGTACAGGGTCTGGGAGGGAGTTAGGGTGCAGGAGCAGGCTGGGGGTTGGGGTGCAGGGTGTGGCCAGGAGTTAGGGTGAGGAAGGGGGCTCAGGGCTGGGGCAGGAGGTTGGGGTGTGGACCAGTTCCCTGGGGAGCTCCATTTGGTGCGGAGGGTGGGGGTGGGAATGTGGGGGGGTTCAGGAGTCAGGGCTGGGTGTGTGGGGGTGCTCCCAGCCCCCTGCCGGCTCACGGGGGGAGATGTGCGGGGGGAGTGCGGCAGGCCCGAGCGCCGGCAAACAGCTGTTCGGGGGCAGGGGCAGCGCTGGGGAGGGGCAGGGAAGAGGTGGGGGAGGGGGGAGCGTGATGCCGGGGTGGGGCGGAGCCTGCAGAGGAGCCCCTGGAGCCGGCAGGAGCAGATGCGGATTGACAGTAAAACACGGGGGGGGGGGGTCCAGGGCCGGGCAGCTGCGGGGGAGAAGCTTGGTCCCCGCACTCCCCCTACACATACCCCCCAAGGCCCTGCTGTGAGCCGCTCGGGGGAGGGGACTGGGAGCACCCCCATGTGCCAGCCCCCTGCCCTGATTCCTGGACCCCCCACATTCCCACCTGCACCCCTGGCACCAAATGGAGCTGCCCCAGGTAAGCGCTGTGCACCCCAACCTCCTGCCCCAGCCCTGAGCCCCCTCCCGCGCCCTAACTCCCTCTCAGACCCTGCACCCCCCAGAGCCCCCAGCCACCTGCCCTCCCTGTCTCCTGCACCCCCCCCACAGCTCCCAGCCTCCTGCCCTCCCTGTCTCCTGCACCCCCCTACTGCCCCCAGCCTCCTGCCCTCCCTGTCTCCTGCACCCCCCCACAACCCCCCAGCCTCCTGCCCTCCCTGTCTCCTGCACCCCCCACAGCCCCCCAGCCACCTGCCCTCCCTGTCTCCTGCACCCCCTCACAGCCCCCAGCCACCTGGCCTCCCTGTCTCCTGCACCCCCTCACAGCCCCCAGCCTCCTGCCCTCCCTGTCTCCTGCACCCCCCCCAGCCCCCCAGCCTCCTGCCCCCCTGTCTCCTGCACCCCTCACAGCCCCCAGCCACCTGGCCTCCCTGTCTCCTGCACCCCCCCACAGCCCTCAGCCTCCTGCCCTCCCTGACTCCTGCACCCCCCCCACAGCCCCCAGCCTCCTGCCCTCCCTGACTCCTGCACCCCCCCACAACCCCCCAGCCTCCTGTCCTCCCTGTCTCCTGCACCCCCCAGAGCCCCCAGCCACCTGCCTTCCCTGACTCCTGCACCCCCCTACTGCCCCCAGCCTCCTGCCCTCCCTGACTCCTGCACCCCCTCACTGCCCCCCAGCCTCCTGCCCTCCCTGTCTCCTGCACCCCCCCACAGCCCCCAGCCTCCTGCCCTCCCTGTCTCCTGCACCCCCCACAACCCCCCAGCCTCCTGCCCTCCCTGACTCCTGCACCCCCCCCACAGCCCCCAGCCTCCTGCCCTCCCTGTCTCCTGCACCCCCCACAACCCCCCAGCCTCCTGCCTTCCCTGACTCCTGCACCTCCCACACTTCCCACAGCCTCCTGTCCTCCACAGAGCCCTCCAGCCTCCAGTTCTCCCTTACTCCGGCAACCACCAATCCCCATCCCACTCCCAGCCCCCTGCCCTCCCTGACTCCTGCAGACCCCCACATCCGCACCTGCACCCCTTGTACCAAATGGGAGCTGCCCCAGGGAAGTGATCCACACCCCAATCCCCTGCCCCAGCCCTGAGCCCATCCCTCCCCCTAACTCCTGACCACACCCTGCACCCCAACCCTGAGCCCCCTCCCGCACCCTAACTCGTGGCCACACCCCTCACCGCACCTTTTCGTACATTTTTTTACAAAGGGCTCTTATCCGAAGCGATTTACAATCATTAGTGAATGGTACACACAATATTTGGAAAGATCATTACGTGTCCGCCAAGACCCCCAGCGATTTTCAAGTGGTCTGTGGGAAAATAAATTTGACGACAACACCAGTCAAGGTACCTCCCTTTATTTTCATTCACTTGCTATTACTTACAGGAGGAGGAGGAAGAAAACAAGAATGAAGAAATGGGGGTGGGGGGGAGAAGAGAGAATGATCTTTTTCTTGGCTGGGTCCAAGGAGGGGCCCAAAAATGACGCTGATCACAGGGCCCCGCTCCCTCTACATCTGCCACGGCCCCGTTTCTTCCGAGGCAGCCTAGTGGGAGTGACAGTCACCTTCGCACTTGCAGGCATGGTCCTCGTTTGTGGTCTTGGTGCCCGGGTGGTACACGTGGCAGGTGTACGTCTTGCCCTCCCGCCACTCGTCCTGGGAGACAGTGGTGTTGCTGCGGGTGCTGAAGGTGCGGCCGTCGGCGTCCTTCTTGGCAGGGTCGGTGTCACCATGAAGTATCCCGGGCTGGCCGTCCACCAGCCATTGCACCGTCAAAGGCTCGGGGGAGAAGCCGGAGATGAAGCACACCAGCTGCACGGTGCCTGGCTTGGCGGTGCAGGAGTATAGAACGTGCACCTCGGGTTCAGAGTGCTGGCCCTCTGGCAGAAGGGTGGCAGGGGTTAGTTTTTGTACAGACCCCTGCTGAGCCCCCCCACCTTGCTCCCCGCTCCCCGGCGCCCCCACCTTGCTCTCCGCAGCACGGCGCCCCTGACAGAGCCCTCTGCCCCTTTCCCTGCACTGCAGCACCCGTCACTTCTCTCGGCGTGGTGTCTCTCTCTCTCCGTCCATCCACCCACCACAGCGACTCCCTCGGCTCACAGCGCCGGCAGGCTCCCATCCTCTCTCCCTGCACCAGTCACCAGATCAGGGAGCTGAGAGACCCCCAACCCCTCCCGTTCCCCCCTCGGGCTGCGCCGCGCTGTCCCTACTTGGGATTTCCTTGGAGATGCTGGAGCTGGTGGGCCGGTGTTGTACGTTGCAGCTATAGGTGTTAGACTCCCAGCTGCTGGCCGGGACGGTGACCTGGCTGCTGAGCGCGTAGAGGCCGCTGGAAGGTTGCAGCAGGGAGGGATAGGTCTTCACGCCCGAGGAGGCGACGCTTGGGCTCCACGTCACGGTGACCGGCTCGGGGAAGTATCCTTTGGCCAGGCAGCCGAAGGTGACCTGGGGGGTGTCGTCGCCGGTGCAGGAGGTCAGGGGGAAGACAGACGGGGCCGTGGGGCTGACTGCAAAGGGAGAGAGAGCGAGGCCATGAGACGCAGCCCCTACCCCGCTCCATGCAGCACGGGGGCCCTAGCGTGGCCCTGGGCCCAGCACTCAATGCCGGGGGAGAGCGTCCCCTAACGGAGCCCCACCCTGCTCCATTCAGCACAGCAGACAGCTTGTCGTGAGACTGATGCAAGGTCTGTGTGTAAGTGGGTGCCTGAGAGAGGCTGCCCCCGTCTTCCCGGCGGAGTCACAGAGTCACCAGGAGCAGGGCCCCCAAATCACTTAGCGCTAAACAGGCCCTGTCTGTGGTCGGGGGCCCCATTACACGGGTGCTGCAGAGAGACACAATGACAGACAGTCCCATACTCCAAGGAACTTACAGGCCAAATAGGCAAGGTAAAGGAAGGGTCAGAGGGGAAACTGAGGCAGAGGGCGAGGAAGGGACCTGGTCACAGCAGGTCAGTGGCACAGCCAGGTACTTAAATTGGGGGACACATCTGGGCTCTCGGAAGAAGTGTGGTACCAGAAACTTTTGGGTCTTCCGGTCTCCAGCTGAAGACATGCAGAAGTTAGACCAGCAATTTTAGCTTGGGTACGAATATTAAATGTTATATTCTCATGAGGCTCCTAGGTTCACTGCTAACATCATCAGTGCCTACTGGCCAATTAGCAATTCTGTCGCTCAAACACACGTTATTAGAGTCCTGGGAACTCACTTGAGACACTGGTAGGAAAGACTGGGACTGTCCAAATCAACCCGGGACATTTGGGCCCTTTGGGTTAGAGTTCGGGTTATCATTATACATGGGGAGGAGGATTAAGGGTTAGCAGTTAGGATTAGGTGCTGGGGTTAAGGGCTATAATTAAGTGTGATGGTTTAATGGTTTGGGTCAAATACCTTTCCACTCTCAAGTTCAATATTTGATGTGTTGTGATTGGATTGGAGTTAGTGAGACTCTTGGGTCCTATCCCAAGGGGCAGTTTGCCACGATGACTCATAATTCTGATGCTGGGATGCTTGATACCCCACTGGAAACATGGAAACCCTAGTGCTCAGAGGGTGAAGGTGGGGAGGTTAGGGTAAGAGCTGGGGTTATGGTTAGGGGTATAATTGGTCGTTAGTACTTGTATCACAGTGTCTAGAAAACCCAATCTAGGATCAGGGACCCATCGCGCCAGGAGCTTTACAGAGACATAAGGGTGAGGACTTTACTGATCCCAGGACCATTGCAGCATAAGAAATCTAAAGGTTGGGGGGATCAGGTTGGGATGTTAGGGGTTGGGTTTGACGAGAGGGTCAGAGTTGGGGTCAGAGTTAGGGAGTAGGGGCTAGAGAGCCGGGGTTCAGGATGAGGATAGGACTATAGGGAAAGGGCGAGATTAGGGTGTTGGGGTTAAGGAGTTGGTGCATCTTTTGGGGGTTCGGACACTGGGGTTAGGATCCTGGTTAGGGAGTTAGGTCAGAGTTGGGGGTCTAAGTAGTTGGGTTTAAGGTTGGTTTAGGGTGATAGTTCTGTGGTTAGGGTAAAAAAGCTTCCCTCCCCCAAACTCTGTAGTTGACTAGTTATCATGACTTCTAGCTCACAAGCTTTCTAGCCAGATTCCCACACAAGCAGTTACTGGGGTCTGCATCTCCAGTGGGCTTTAGCCGGAGACGTCAGAGCTCGTCCCCCCTGGAAAGGAAGCCCAACGCGTCTCCAGCTGAGTGCGCCGCAAAAATGGAGACAGCTCAACTCAAAGGCCAAATTAGGAGCCTGAACTCTGAACTGTTGCCCGAACAGGGGCTGCCAGTTACGTCCAGCCCCAGGCAGCCAAGCTGACATCTAGCTGTGCTGGGAACTCCCCACGCTCGGCCCTCAGCATGGAGCATGAGCACAGAGCTGGTGGAGGGAGGCTGGGACGGCTCAGAGAGACGTGTTCCTGCACTCGGTGAGTTGAGGGTTTTACCTCTGACAAGGGACATGCAAAGGGAAATTTATGCCTCAGTTTAGAAAGTTTTTGGTAGCAAATATTTGCGACTGGGCTAAAGAGAGGAGACAACAAAAGTCCCTTAGAAACAATTCAGCTGTTCCCCCAAACCTCTAGTTTCAGCCCCCCCAACCCTGAGCACCCCATGTCTGCTTATGTCCCTAAGTCCTGACCCCCAGCCTCCTGCTAGCCCAGCCCTGCCCCCCACAACTCTGCCAGTGCCCCTCACTCCTTACCTGCAGCCTCCTGCTAGCCCAGCCCTGGGCTCCCCCAGACCTGCCAGTGCCTCTCACTCCCAACCCACAGCCCCTGCTAGCCCCGCTCTGCCCCACTGCCCTGCCAGTGCTCCTCACTCCCGACCCGCAGCCCCCTGATATCTCAGCACTGCCCCCCCAGCTCTGCTGGTGCCCCCTCACTCCTGACCTGCAGCCCCCTGCTAGCCCAGCCCTGGGATCTCCCTACAGCTCTGCGGGTGCCCCTCACTCCTGACCCATATCCCCTGCTAGCCCAGCACTAGGCTCCCCCACCCAGCTCTGCCAGTGACCCTCAATGATGACCTGAAGCCCCCTGATATCTCAGCCCTGTCCCCCCCGGCCTTGCTGGTGCCCCTCACTCCCGGCCCACAGCACTGTGCGAGCCAGGCCCTGGCTCCCTCACAGCTCTGCGGGTGCCCCTCCCTCCAGACCCGCAGGTCCTGCTAACCCAGCCCTGGGCTCGCTCCCTACAGTTCTTTCAAAACTGTTATCCCAGCTTATAGGTGGAGTGTGAGATAAGCACCTCTGTTCCCCTGTCTCTGTGGGGGGCGGGGGGCACAGCGCTGCCTATGTTACCCATCCCGACCTCCCCAGCATATCCAGGCTCTGCAGGGGAGCCATGTTCTGCACCCTGCTCTGGTTTTGGGTCCACACAGGGGGCGTACCCCACTGCCCTTCATAGGTGGGACCAGAGCACAACAGTCCTGGATCCCTGACCCACTGTTTTAACCTCTGAAAACCCACCCCCATCCCAGAACTGGGGAGAGAACCCAGGCATCTTGCTCCCCTCTCTAGCACACTCTGCCCCCAATTATTTATCTCTGATAGGGTTAAAACACCCTCTGCACTCATGTGAGAAGCCAATAGCAGCCACTTTCCTGTTTTTACTCACCATGTTGGGTCGTGGTCCGGCACTGTAGACCGGGGGGTTCTGTCCGGGAGTCCAGCTCTGCTCTGTGGCTGTCGTGTAGCTCTTCTGAGGTATCTTTGCCTGTCAGACATCCCCTCTCCTCCCTACCAGATGGTAGTCAAGATAATTATAGATTGAGAACAATAGATGACGCCCACTGGGGAGCTTTCACTGTTACAGCTGGTGAGAAGGTGTGAAAATTGGACAGGCGGGGAAGCCGAGGGGGCTAAAACCGGGGTGAAAAAACAACCTCAGTGTGACTTTCACTTCTGTAATCTTCCCCTTTTCAGCCCATATTGTTTGTTTGTTTTGTTGGTCGGTTTTGCCCAGAGATTCGGTCACGAAGGCCCCAAAGCTCAGAAAAGATTGAGGCCTCCTGGGGGCTCTTTTTGAGAACCTGCCGTGCGGGAAGGTGAAGAAGGAGACTTTACGGCTGTCCTGGAACTGGGGATAGAATCCAGGAATCCTGACTCTCAACCACGCAGGATGGATAGATTGATAGTGGGTGTGTACGGGGATAGATAGATGTCCTGTACCTAGGTGCGCACAAACATCATGTCTCCTTCTAGCCATCTTTTAATTCTTTTAACATCTCCTGGCAGTTTGTCTTTATTATTTGTCTTTATTGTCTCTTCTGGTTCTTGCTCCTGTGAAGGTGGTGAGAAGTAGTTGGGTGGTTCCTCGCACCATGACTGGTGGTGGAATGTCCACTGCAATTTGACCTGTTTAGAACTCATCAATTTTGGAGTGGAGTTTCAGGGCAGAAGAAGGGATCACCATGATTGGCACGTCTCCCGGCGATCCCTGGCCCAAGCCCCAACCTTCTGGTCGAGCAGAGCCGTTAGACAGAGAGGATAAAGCTGGCTTTAAGGACTTCGTGTCATGGAGAGTCCACCAGAATCCAGAAATAAGGACTGCAACCCCCAAAATACTGTAAAATTGGGAAAGCCAGCTGGGAGTGAAGATTTCGTCCTCAGTGAATTGCCCCTGGACCTGTCAGTGTCCAGGAGAGGCAGATTGTAGCACCCAGAATCCGAGGTGTATGGTTTGAAAGATCTGTTTGCACAGAAGGGCAGGGACCGGAGGAGAAAGCGCGCGTGTTGAGTTATCTCATCCATCCATGACTCTTGGAGGGCTCTTCCCTAGCTTTAACGAATGGTCTTGTCATCAAACAGAGGAAGGGACTTAGGGAGCTGGCTTTGGTTCCCAGATCTCCCACAGACTCACCCTGTCACCTTGGGGAAGCCACGTCATCTCTCCAGGCCTCAGTTTCCCCATCTGTTCAACAACAGTACTGATGCTCGCTTCATACTGGGGAGATGAGGAGGGCTGGACTCACATTGTGAGGCGTGTGGGGAATATTTCTGCCTTCCAAAGGATCAGAGTCTCCTCTTAGCATCACTTGCACAAAACCAGAGCTAGTCCTCTGGAGTTGCTCCAGGTTTACACTGGAACAGCCGAGGTCAGAATCCCATTTCTCGTGTTTTTCGTCCATCGCTCCGACACCACTTCACAATGGAAAGTTAAAGGGCGAGAGAAGGTCTGCGACAGGCCCACGGTCCCACAGCAGCTGGGAATAGAACCTCAGATACTCCTTTCCCAGTGAATTGGCCACTGGGCCAGGCAGCCATCAGGCCACAGAGGGAGGTGGATGGACGGATGTAGGTTGATCAGTGGCCGGTTTTCAGAGTTTCCCCTTTTGATGGTTTCTCTCATATTCTCTTTCTTTTTCCAGCGACCCGCACAGCCCCCTCCGTTTTCCCCCTGGTTCCCTGCTGCAGCAAGACTGGCAATGTGCCCCCGGACACCAGCTTGGCCTGCCTCGTAACTGGCTATTTGCCATCACCAGTGGACATCAAGTGGAATTCTGGCCAAGTGACCAAGGGGGTCAAAACTTTCCCAGAGGTGACGATGAGCAATGGGCTCCACACCCAGAGCAGCCTGCTGATCCCCTCCGACAGTTCCCGGCAGGGCGACCCCTACCAGTGCGACGTGATGCATCAAGGCACAGGGAAGACAGTGTCCGGGAAGTTCCCTCAGGAATGTAAGACATGCGGCGGGGGGAGGAGGGGGCAGCCAGGCTGAGATTTTCAAAGCACCTAGAGGGTCTGGGAGCCAGTTAATCTTAATCCACATCCCGTAGGTACCTTTGGAAAAATCTCACCCTGCAAGAGTGGGGAAAGTTTGGCCCCATGTTGAAACACACTGAGCCCCGGTGCTTTGTCATTGCAGAACTCCCGCCCCCAGTGCCCCTCTCCGTGGGCCCCTGAATGAGGCAAACCTCAGGGTGAAATGCACCCCTGGGCAGAGACCTATGTTCCACGAAGGGGGAGATTTTTCAGCCCTGCCTAAAATATTTAGGTACCCATTTCCCATGGGAACGTGGCACGTAAATCCCTCAGGCACCTTGGGAAATCTTAGACACGCAGCTGGTCTGAAATGGCACCGAAGCCTCATGCTGCCCTTCTGTACAGGGGAAATCTTCGGCTCACTGCCTTACTCCCTCACCCTCACCCAAACCCAGACCCAGACCCAGACTCCTCCCACTGGGGGGGTAGAACAAAGCCCATTCGCTGCTTCAGTCCAAAGGCCAGGTTTGTTCACACACAAGGACTCAAAGCAAAACCAGTGGAACTCAGAGCACAGGCTCCCAGCCACCCGGGGCCCCCCCAGCGTTCAGCCGGCTGGATGGGGAGCACACGCCCCCTTTCCCACTAGGTCCCCTTTCCCGCATGGTTCCTAACCCTCCTGCCTGGTCCGCATCTAGAGATTTCCCCCTCAGGTGCTTTCCTCAGCACTGAGCCAGAAGCTTTCCCTTATATAGACTGCAGCAAGCAGCCCCATGAAACTCCAATTCCCAGCAACCACTGGCCCTAACGGGGCTACACCCCCTTACAAGCTAGCACTCGCTTACACCTCTTTGTCATGGAGCTGTGTGTGTTTCTTGCACTCCGGCTGTTCTCGGGCATCTTTTGAAATGGATACAACCCCAGAGGAGCAAACCTAGGCATTCTGGGGTCAGAACTTATAGATATTTAGGTCAGAAGGGACCATTATGATCATCTAGTCTGACCTCCTGCACAATGCAGGCCACAGAATTTCACCCACCACTCCTAAAAAAGACCTCACACCTATATCTGTGCTATTGAAGTCCTCAAATTGTAGTTTGAAGACCTCAAGGAGCAGAGAATCCTCCAGCAAGTGACCCGTGCCCCATGCTACAGAGGAAGGCGAAAAACCTCCAGGGCCTTCCAATCTGCCCTGGAGGAAAATTCCTTCCCGACCCCAAATATGGCGATCAGCTAAACCCTGAGCATATGAGAACTTGAACGGGTGTAAATCGACTGATCTCCACGGAAGTCAGTGGCCCTGTGTCGACTTACATCAGCTGAGCATTTGACCCTTTTTCCATACTCAGACACAGTCAGTCCTCTCCCAGGTTTTCTTCTGATGCCATGTCATGCTCTGCAGTGCCACACTCCCCCTTAAACAGGGGACATTAATTGAGGAAAAGAACTTCAAAGAAACACAGCTCCAGTTCCAGCTTTGTCCCTGCTGTTTACCAGGGAGAACACACTCCAGCAGCATGTGCAGAAAAGCAGCATGTGCAGAAAGAATGCACGGAGGCATTCATTATTTGCCTAAATGGTTTAAGGGCCCTGTTCCCGTTTGTTTTAATCCCTTACATGGCTGTGAAGTTAATCCCTAGAGGCTGAATAAAGTATGCAGTGTAAACACAGCACAAGAAGGTGGGGGTTTTGCCAGTGCTGGGAGGACTGTAGAGTTAGCACTCTCTCGGGAAGGGGAGTGGGGATCTACAGAGAGTGACACTGGACTGTGTTTTCCTTTGTCATAAATATAAAGGGAAGGGTAAACCCCTTTAAAATCCCTCCTGGCCAGAGGAAAAATCCTCTCATCTGTAAAGGGTTAAGAAGCTAAAGGTAACCTCGCTGGCACCTGACCAAAATGACCAATGAGGACACAAGATACTTTCAAAAGCTGGGGGGAGGGAGAGAAACAAAGAGTCTGTGTCTGTCTGTATGCTGCTTTTGCTGGGGACAGAACAGGAATGGAGTCTTAGAACTTTTAGTAAGTAATCTAGCTAGGTATGTGTTAGATTATGATTTCTTTAAATGGCTGAGAAAAGAACTGTGCTGAACAGAATGACTATTCCTGTCCGTGTGTCTTTTTTGTATCTTAAGGTTTTGCCGAGAGGGATTCTCTATGTTTTGAATCTAATTACCCTGTAAGGTATCCTGATTTTACAGAGGTGATTCCTTTACTTCTATTAAACATCTCCTTGTAAGAAAACTGAATGTTTTTTCATTGTTCTAAGATCGAAGGGTTTGGGTCTGTGGTCACCTATGTAAATTGGTGAGGATTTTACCAAACCTTCCCCAGGAGGTGTGGTGCAAGGGTTGGGAGGATTTTGGGGGGAAAGACGTGTCCAAACTACGTTTCCCAGTAAACCCAGTTAAAGTTTGGTGGTGGCAGTGGAAATCCAGCATCAAAGGATAAAATTAATTTGTACCTTGGGGAAGTTTTTACCTAAGCTGGTGAAAGTAAGCTTAGGAGGTTTTCATGCAGGTCCCCACATCTGTACCCTGGAGTTCAGAGTGGGGAAGGAACCTTGTCATCCCCTCTGTCTGCCCTCAGCATATGGTTTGACAGTGCCACCCCAGGTTTACCTCCTGGTCCCCACCTGTGAGGACAGCGCCACAGAGAGCCAGGTGGAGCTGGTTTGCCTCCTCCTGAGCTTCAGACCCGGGAAAGCTGACATGAAATGGCTGGTGAATGGAAAGGAGAGGAGCCCCCCCACCCCGGCCTTTTCCTCTGCAATGGGCACAGATGGCTTCTACATGGGGCAGAGCTGCATGACCATCACCAGGCAGAGCTGGGAGATGGGGGACATCTTCACCTGTCAAGTGACCCACCCAGAAGTGGGAACAGAGCTCTCCATGCACAATGCCAGCAAGTGCTGGGGTGAGGGGCTACGCCCGTGCATGGTGGGGTGGAGAGTTACTCAGAAACCAGCCCTGCCTAAGGGTAGGTGGGACTGCACCTAGACACTAGTGTGATGGGAGACATAGGAGTACCATAGAGAAATTGATACTGTAAGTGGATGGGAAGAGAAAGAGATATAATGGGGGGATGGATGGATGGGATGGATAGTACCAGTGTTCTGATGGAGGTGGATGGATAGATTAGATTAGATTTCGATAGTCTTTTTCTGCCTTTCCACATTATTTATGCTGGTCATTGACCTCTCTTTGCATTTCTCAGCCAGCCTCAGAAGTTCACTTGACCCAACCATCTACTTAACCAAACCCTCCTATGAAGACGTCATCAAAATTCTGGTCATGTTACCTGTCTAGTTTTGGGTTATGACTTAGCAGCCAGCAGAATCGCATGGAAAGTGGATGGGGAAGTCAGCTCTGCGGCGAAGACAGAAACTCTCAAGAAGAACAGCAACGGGACCACCAGCCTGGTCAGTTCTCACCCTGTGTCACTGGCCCAATGGGGACAAGGCACCATATTTACCTGCAAAGTGACCACACTCTGTTCTGGAGAACTAACCCAGGACATAACCATGAGCAATACAGGTCAGTAGCCTTGGCATCTCAAAGGAAAAGGCAAACTCCAGTCATTATTAATTGGGATTAGAGGGTGAAACTCACCCCGCACAAGTCCTAGGCAGCCTCTAAGTCCCAGTTAACCCCCCGAGAAGTAGGACTTTAGCGGAGCCCAGGCCCTCAGCAGAGGGGTGTATTGCAGGTATAATTATTATTTCTCGTATGAATCTTTCATTCTCTATCTCTCATTAATTTCCACTTGCACAGTTTCCCCAGTATTCCCTGCTTTATCATTAATTTCCTGATTCTCCAAGAATTTCACTCCCTCTGCTCCCTGGGATCCAGCGATGTGGCCTGTTATGGACTCTGGTCTGATGTGCATATGTACTTCTTACCTCTGGAAATCAGGCTGGTGCTTGTCGCTGGCATCTGGTCTTTCAGGGATATTTCTGATGAGAATCTCTAAGTCTCCAGTGGAGTTAGGTGCCCAAATCCCATTGAAATACCCAAGGTGTCCAAGTCCCTTAGCCAGCCTTTGAAAAATCTCAGTTGTGTTTAATTTTGCTGTGAGTGTTTGAAGGAGGGAAGAGGCTCCATCTGAGTGAGCAAATGGGTTGGTGACCCAATGTCATGATGATGCATGGTGGAGACTTGGGGTGAAGAGGAGATAGTGTGGTTCAAGGTTTGGTGTGAGGGTTCAGATTTGAGACACAGGACTCGCTCAAAGCCCCCTGCCCATCTGCGTTACTGTAAAACCAAGCTGAGGATAACAATTAGGATGATGATCTCGAAGGGGATGAAGATGATGTCGATGACAATGAAGAAGGAAATGAAGATGCTGAAGGAGAAAAAAAGAAAGAATGTTAGAATGCTGGAGAAGATGAAGATAAGGAGGAAGGAAGGGAGGTGAAGAAGATGAATATGGTGATGGAGATGAAGATGATGATATTAAGTTGTTGCCATTGAAGGTTGAGGATCTGGAAGTTCACTGTGCATTCTGCGGGGAAGGCTTTGGAGTTCAGTTGAGTCTTTGGGTGAAGATCCAGGCTTTTTGAGTTTCAAGGGAGATGATGCTCAAGGGTTGGGTTTTTATTTTGCCTGGTCTAGCTTCACACGTACCCTGAACAACTGCCCTTCCTGTCCCCTTCACACAGAGATAGCTGGTGGATCTAAGTCCTTAACTTAGACAGACAAACCAAGTCTTATTCTTTTCTTGCCCCTCTTCCTTTTCATTTAGGCATCCGTGAGAAGGCAGGTATTAATTTGGGGATGTCCACACATGTATTTATCCCGTCCAGCCAATGGCATAAACAACCGAATGACTCCATGTGAGCCCTGGTGGGGGGAGGCGGGGTGGCAATGAAGGCATTATAATGGAGAAAGAAATCTGTCTTTGGTGAAACCAAGATTTATTGCAACCTGAGCTGGGTGGGAACCTCCGCTCCACTCCAGTGCAGGAGATTACCCTGTATTCCCAAGGCATTATCCAATCCGAAATGCCCCAATTAATGGGGATCCCACCCCACCCCTGGAGGAGATGATTCTGCAGCTTCATAGACCCCATCACCACTAACGGAAATGCAGGAAAACTGTCCTAACTGCAAGAGGGAATTTAAAGAAGGGTGCAGAATGTAATCTCATTGGGCTGTGATTTGGCCAAGACATTGGGATGGACACTCTTGATCTTGGGGAAAGTTCACAGAGGACTTTCATGGCAGGGAGGTGGTTCACTGAAAAATTTCTTTCCTTCTTAACCATGGATCCCCCTGGGAGTTGTTTGCTCCACATTTGGACATGGATTCCCAAGGTGGCTGTTTCAGAATTTTGTCCTTATTGTCCCTTTTTATTCCTCAAATTTGTTGCTGGCACATTAGGAAAGTCTTCATGGATCTGCAGCCATGACAGGCACCCAATTAAAATCTGTTCTGAAGGAAAAGATGAGCTGGGGTGGGGCAGATTCCATATCGGATTCAGAAGCTGACGAATTCATGCAAACAAAGGAGAGAAACCCCTCAGCTCCATTGCGCCACAGTGGGGCTTGGACGTTCACTTTAGAAACTAATCTCATGAGCGACACCATGCATATCCTTCACACAACATTCAATAGAGGACATTGTCCCTGGGTGCCAGGGCTCCCATGAGTCTGGGTTTCCCTGCTGAGATTTCTAAAGTGATTCGAGGTCTCCCCTCCTCCATCGGCTTGCAGTGGGAGTTGGGGGACTCATGTCTTGAGGGACCTCAGCAGAACACAGGTGTGAAATATAAATGGCCCTTCTCCCTGTGCAGAGGGTAGGGTTTAGGGAACACAAGTTCTGTCCTGAGCTGTGGGTGCAGTGTGGGGTCTAGTGGTTAGAGCAGGAGGATCTGGGTGCCAGTCATGACCATGGGCAGGTCATTTGTCCTGTGTACCAGCTGCCATCTCTGGGAAAGGGGAATAAATGCATTGAGCTCAGGTGGGTCATCAAGCTCATGAATTTCTGGCTGGAAGGACCCAGAGTTGAGCAACCATGGCAGGTCTGTCCCTGGCCATGTTTTCCTCAATGGGGCTTTCTCCCAACAAAGCCGGAGACCTTCAGATTTGCTCCTGGCACCGAGAGACCCAAATAAGCATAATTGGACCCAGGAATCCCCATCTCTCTGTTGGTTGGAAAATCTCAGCCATTTTCCCCGCTGCTCCATAAGATGAGGGTCCTGCCCCTTCTACCAGGGACCCTAGTGCCCTATTTCCACCTCCAATGACCCTCAGCCCCTTTCCCAAACAGCCCCTGGGCTTTGCGCCCCTGAGAGCGAGGCACTCAGTTACCACCTCGTGCCTGTTGAAATATTTGCTCAGCCCAGCCCTCAATGCTGCCTCCTGCCCCCCACCAGGTGTCAGCAACTGTAATCGACACCCTCTGGAGGTCTCTCTCCTTCCCCCTTCCCTGGAGAAGCTCTACATAGGGCAGAACGCCACCATCAGTTGTTTGGTGAGTGGCATGGAAACCCCTGGCAGCCTGGAGGTCTCCTGGAACTGGGGTAGTGGGGGCCCGTTGGCCGTGGTCTCCAGGGAGGCAGTGCTGCAGGAAGATGGCACCTACAGTGCAACCAGCATCCTGCGGGTGTGCGTGGAGGAGTGGCAGGCGGGGGAGGAGTTCACCTGCACCGTGAAGCACCAAGACATCCCGTCGGCCATTGTCAAGAGCATCCGCAAGAGTCACAGTAAGAGCTCAGCCTTTCCCCTGTAGGGGGCGCCAGCTGCCATCCGGCTGCAGGCTTGGGAGAGTGGCTGGCTCAGGATGTGGGGAATGGGAGACAGGACCTTCTGTCTTTAGCTGTGATCCGGCTTGAGGTCTTTGGGACTGGGTGTCGCAAATTTGTGGTTGGGATGAAACGGGCAAATTTATGAGACAGAAGGGGACAGAGTCAGGACTCCTGGGTTCTTTTTCTTTCTCTGGGAGGGGAGTGGGATGTCATGATTTAGAATAGGTAGACTGGAAGCCATGAGTCTTGAGTTCTAGCCACTTTTCAGGGAAGGCATTTGGATCTGGTGGGTTAGTGTGGGCCGAACTCCTAGATTGTATCCATGGGTCTGGGTGGGGAGTGGGGGGTCTTGTGGGATATAGCAGGGTGATGAGGGTGGGGGGTGGTAGCCAGGACTCCTGGGTCCCAATCCTTTGCATTAACCCTTTGCTGTTTCTCATGGCAGTGGTTTCCCTCCGGGCCCCTTCTGTCTACATCTCCCCTCCTCACGCTGAGGAGCTGGCTCTCCGGGAATCGGCCACCATCACCTGCCTGGCCTCCGGCTTCCAGCCCAGAGCCATCTTGGTGACACGGACCCAACAGGAGCAGCCTGTTCCCCAGGAAGCCTACACCAACATCGGCCCCGTCCGGGAGGCTGGGAAGGAGGAGCGCTACTTCATCTACAGCAAAGCCTTGGAAACAAGCTGGGAGAACTGGAGGTCCTGGTGATGTCAAGGAACTATGACGTGATCGAAATAACAGAGACTTGGTGGGATAACTCACATGACTGGAGTACTGTCATGGATGGTTATAAACTGTTCAGGAAGGACAGGCAGGGCAGAAAAGGTGGGGGAGTAGCATTGTATGTAAGGGAGCAGTATGACTGCTCAGAGCTCCGGTACGAAACTGCAGAAAAACCTGAGTGTCTCTGGATTAAGTTTAGAAGTGTGTGCAACAAGAGTGATGTAGTGGTAGGAGTCTGCTATAGACCACCGGACCAGGGGGATGAGGTAGATGAGGCTTTCTTCCGGCAGCTCACGGAAGCTACTAGATCGCATGCCCTGATTCTCATGGGTGACTTTAATTTTCCTGATATCTGCTGGGAGAGCAATACAGCGGTGCATAGACAATCCAGGAAGGTTTTGGAAAGCGTAGGGGACAATTTCCTGGCACAAGTGCTAGAGGAGCCAACTAGGGGGGGCGCTTTTCTTGACCTGCTGCTCACAAACCGGGTAGAATTAGTGGGGGAAGCAAAAGTGGATGGGAATCTGGGAGGCAGTGACCATGAGTTGGTTGAGTTCAGGATCCTGACACAGGGCAGAAAGGTAAGCAGCAGGATACGGACCCTGGACTTCAGGAAAGCAGACTTCGACTCCCTCAGGGAACGGATGGCCAGGATCCCCTGGGGGACTAACTTGGAGGGGAAAGGAGTCCAGGAGAGCTGGCTGTATTTCAAGGAATCCCTGTTGAGGTTACAGGGACAAACCATCCCAATGAGTCGAAAGAATAGTAAATATGGCAGGCGACCAGCTTGGCTTAATGGTGAAATCCTAGCAGATCTTAAACATAAAAAAGAAGCTTACAAGAAGTGGAAGGTTGGACATATGACCAGGGAAGAGTATAAAAATATTGCTCGGGCATGTAGGAATGATATCAGGAGGGCCAAATCGCACCTGGAGCTGCAGCTAGCAAGAGATGTCAAGAGTAACAAGAAGGGTTTCTTCAGGTATGTTGGCAACAAGAAGAAAGCCAAGGAAAGTGTGGGCCCCTTAATGAAAGAGGGAGGCAACCTAGTGACAGAGGATGTGGAAAAAGCTAATGTACTCAATGCTTTTTTTGCCTCTGTTTTCACTAACAAGGTCAGCTCCCAGACTGCTGCGCTGGGCATCACAAAATGGGGAAGAGATGGCCAGCCCTCTGTGGAGATAGAGGTGGTTAGGGACTATTTAGAAAAGCTGGACGTGCACAAGTCCATGGGGCCGGACGAGTTGCATCCGAGAGTGCTGAAGGAATTGGCGGCTGTGATTGCAGAGCCATTGGCCATTATCTTTGAAAACTCGTGGCGAACCGGGGAAGTCCCGGATGACTGGAAAAAGGCTAATGTAGTGCCAATCTTTAAAAAAGGGAAGAAGGAGGATCCTGGGAACTACAGGCCAGTCAGCCTCACCTCAGTCCCTGGAAAAATCATGGAGCAGGTCCTCAAAGAATCAATCCTGAAGCACTTGCATGAGAGGAAAGTGATCAGGAACAGCCAGCATGGATTCACCAAGGGAAGGTCATGCCTGACTAATCTAATCGCCTTTTATGATGAGATTACTGGTTCTGTGGATGAAGGGAAAGCAGTGGATGTATTGTTTCTTGACTTTTGCAAAGCTTTTGACACGGTCTCCCACAGTATTCTTGTCAGCAAGTTAAGGAAGTATGGGCTGGATGAATGCACTATAAGGTGGGTAGAAAGTTGGCTAGATTGTCGGGCTCAACGAGAAGTGATCAATGGCTCCATTTCTACTTGGCAGCCGGTATCAAGTGGAGTGCCCCAAGGGTCGGTCCTGGGGCCGGTTTTGTTCAATATCTTCATAAATGATCTGGAGGATGGTGTGGATTGCACTCTCAGCAAATTTGCGGATGATACTAAACTGGGAGGAGTGGTAGATACGCTGGAGGGGAGGGATAGGATACAGAAGGACCTAGACAAATTGGAGGATTGGGCCAAAAGAAATCTGATGAGGTTCAATAAGGATAAGTGCAGGGTCCTGCACTTAGGACGGAAGAACCCAATGCACAGCTACAGACTAGGGACCGAATGGCTAGGCAGCAGTTCTGCGGAAAAGGACCTAGGGGTGACTGTGGACGAGAAGCTGGATATGAGTCAGCAGTGTGCCCTTGTTGCCAAGAAGGCCAATGGCATTTTGGGATGTATAAGTAGGGGCATAGCGAGCAGATTGAGGGACGTGATCGTTCCCCTCTATTCGACATTGGTGAGGCCTCAGCTGGAGTACTGTGTCCAGTTTTGGGCCCCACACTTCAAGAAGGATGTGGATAAATTGGAGAGAGTCCAGCGAAGGGCAACAAAAATGATTAGGGGACTGGAACACATGAGTTATGAGGAGAGGCTGAGGGAGCTGGGATTGTTTAGCCTGCAGAAGAGAAGAATGAGGGGGGATTTGATAGCTGCTTTCAACTACCTGAGAGGTGGTTCCAGAGAGGATGGTTCTAGACTATTCTCAGTGGTGGAAGAGGACAGGACAAGGAGTAATGGTCTCAAGTTGCAGTGGGGGAGGTTTAGGTTGGATATTAGGAAAAACTTTTTCATTAGGAGGGTGGTGAAACACTGGAATGCGTTGCCTAGGGAGGTGGTGGAATCTCCTTCCTTAGAAGTTTTTAAGGTCAGGCTTGACAAAGCCCTGGCTGGGATGATTTAATTGGGGATGGGTCCTGCTTTTGAGCAGGGGGTTGGACTAAATGACCTCCTGAGGTCCCTTCCAACCCTGATATTCTATGATTCTAACTCAATGTCTTGGCATCTGAATGGGGACAGGGGGACACGTACGCCTGCGTGGTGGGGCACGAGGGTCTGCCCATGACCTTTGTCCAGCGGAGCATGGACAAAGCCTCCGGTAAACCCACCACCGTCAATATCTCTGTGATCTTGTCCGATACTGACGTCACCTGCTACTGAGGAGCAGAGCCGCGTGGGCTCCTCATGGCATATCTGAGATGGCCAGGGAACCTCGTGGGCTCTGGGATTCCTCTTAGCCTGTGTGTAAAGCTGTGGGAGCTCTGGTGTACAGAGCGTGGCTGTGTGTGGAATATGCCCAAATTAAAATGCAGCATGCCAGAGTTTGTGATGAAGGGTGTGTCTTCTGGCGGAGACTGTCTCTGTGTCTCATCCACGCTTCCTTCCCCAATATCTAGATCTATCCCCCCACCTTTCTTTCTTTCTTTCTTTCTTTCTTTCTTTCTTTCTTTCTTTCTTTCTTTCTTTCTTTCTTTCTTTCTTTCTTTCTTTCTTTCTTTCTCTTTAGCCATCCTCTTTTCCTTATGGATTGTCTACGTCAATTCATCCTTCCACAGGATTTATCCATCCATCCTACCCTCTGCAGTACCTGTCTCATTGATTGCACAATATCTGTCCATCCATGCATGCAAAATTATGCAATCTCCTCTCTGCATCCATCCATCCATCCTCATGGTCATGTTTCCACCTGCCCATCCCTCTGCAGGGAGTTGCTATCCATCCATTATTATTCATGATATTGCAGCTCCTAGATCTCCTGACTGATGTCAGGGCCCCATTGGATGGGTCCGGTATGAACACACACACAGCAAACGTCCTGGAAGCAAGGAGCTGATATTTTGGCAGAAAAGGATTAAAATTGTTAAGCTAAAATGGAATGAGACACCCAACTCCCATTCAATTGTGAGTTTATTTCACTGGCACCTAATTTCCTAAGAGTCCTTTAAAGTCCCCAGCCCAGGTGGCTTGTCTCGGGTCATACTGCAGGTCAGTGGGAGAGGTGGGAATAGAGCCCTGATCCCCCATCTCCAAGACTTGTTTCGTAACTATTGCACCTGTCTCACAATGTAGCCCTAGCCACTCCGGCATGAGAAGCCTTAGGAGATGTGTCCTCACTTGACCACATAAGGTTAGAGGCAGAGCGCCCAGGAATTTGGTGTTATGTCTTCAGGGAGATAGGCAGGAGGGTGAGACTGAGTTAGGAGCCTTCATTCCTCCCAGCTCTGTCCCTGGATGTATAAACATGGGGGTGGTGTGCAGGGGAGTGATTTCACCTCTGTGTACGGGGTTAGGGAGACCGATACTGGAATACAGCACTCAGTTCTGGAGTCAACACAGAGTGACAGTCAGAAAAGGTAACAAATGGTAGGAACCATTAGGAAAGGGACAGATATTAAGACGGTAAATCTCATAATGCCACTGTATAAATTCATGGTATGTCCACAGCTTGAATACTGCATGCAATTCTGGTCGCCCCATCTCAAGAAAGATGTATTAGAAATGGAGAAGGTACAGAGAAAAGGGACAACATTGATCATGGGGATGGAACAGCTTCCGACTGAGGAGAGATTAGACAGGCTGGGACTTTCCATCTTAGAAAAGACATGACTAAGGGGGATATGACAGAGGTCTATAAAATCATGGCGGGTGTGGAGAAAGTAAATCAGGAAGTATTATTTTCCCCTTCACATAATACAAGAACCTGGGGTCACCCAATGAAATTAAATGGCAGCTGGTTTCAAACAAACACAAGAAAGAACTTCTTCACACAACAGAGTCAACGTGTGGAAGTAGTTGTCAGGGGATGTTGTGATGGCCCAAAGTATAAGTGGGTTCAGAGAAGAATTAGATAAGTTCCTGGAGGATAAGTCTGTTAAAGGGCACTCATGAACACAGAGCGGTGTGGCCTAGTGCCCATGGTGAATATATCAGTCCTCAAGTGCAGGACTTTGTTTTCTTGGGGCTAGAGTCAATATGGCAGCCCTTGAGTGTAGGGGAGTGTGGCCTAGCGGCCAGAGTGAATAGAGAGGACCTCAAATGCAGGGCAGTGTGGTAATGGCCAAACCCAGGGGCTGTCACCGGAGGGGATGAGGCAAGGGCAGTGGGACACGGGCTCACCTGAGCGCTCATCTAGTTCCGGCCCCTGCACTCACGGCAGGACTAAGTATTATCTAGACCGCCCATGACAGGTGTTTGTCTAACCTGCTCTTCAACATCTCCAGTGATGGAGATTCCACAACCGCGCTAGTCAATTTATGCCAGTGCTTCACCACCCTGACAGGAAGTTTTTTCTAGTGTCCAACCGACCCCTCTCTTGCTGCAATTTAAGCCCATTGCTAATTGTCCTACCCTATGAGGTTAAGGAGAGCAATTTTTCTCCCTCCTCCTTGTAAGAACCTTTTATGTTCTTGAAAGCTGTTGTCATGTCCCCTCTCAACCTTCTCTTTTCCAGCCTCAACAATCCCAATTTTTAATCCTCCCTGAAAGCTCATGTTTTCTAGACTTCTAATCATTTGTGTTGCTCTTCTGTGACTGTCTCCAATTTGTCCACATCTTTCCTGAAATGTGGCACCCAGAACCGGACACAATACTCCAGTTGAGGCCTAATCAGCACGGAGTAGAGCGGAAGATTGTTCCTTCCCAAGTGGAGTACTTTGCATTTGTACTTTTTGAATTTCATCCTTTTTACTTCAGACCATTTCTCCACTTTGTCCAGATCATTCATAGTCAAGTTGCAGTGGGGGAGGTTTCGATTGGATATTAGGAAAAACTTTTTCACTAAGAGGGTGGTGAAACACTGGAATGAGTTACCTAGGGAGGTGGTAGAATCTCCTTCCTTAGAGGTTTTTAAGGTCAGGCTTGACAAAGCCCTGGCTGGGATGATTTAACTGGGAATTGGTCCTGCTTTGAGCAGGGGGTTGGACTAGATGACCTTCTGGGGTCCCTTCCAACCCTGATATTCTATGATTCTATGATTTTGAATTTTAATCCTAACCTCCAAAGCACTTGCAACCCCTCCCACTTGGTATCATCCACAAACTTTATACGTGTGTTCTCTATGCCATTATCTAAATCATTGATGAAGATATTGAAGAGAACTGGTCCCAGAACTGATCCCTGTGGGACCCCACTCATTATTCCCTTCCATCATGACTGTGAACCACTGATAACTACTCTCTGGGAATGGTTTTCCAACCAGTTATACACCCACCTCATAGTAGTTCCATCTAGTCTGCATTTACCTAGTTTGTTTATGAGAAGGTCACATGAGACTGTATGAAAAGCCTTCCTAAAGTCAAGATATACCATGTCTATCGCTTCTGCCCTATCCACAAGGCTTGTTCCCCTGTCAAAAAAAGCTATCAGGTTGGTTTGACACGATTTGTTCTTGACAAATCCACGCTGTTACTTATCACCTTGTTTTCTTCTACATGTTTGCAAATTGATTGCTTAATCATTTGCTCCATTATCTTTCCGGGTACAGAAGTTAAGTTGATTGGTCTGTAATTCCCCAGGTTGTCCTTATTTCCATTTTTATAGATGGGCACTAGATTTGCCCTTTTCCAGTCTTCTGCAATCTCCTCCAACTTCCATGACTTTTGAAAGATAATCGCTAATGGCTCAGATATCCCCTCAGTCAGTTCCTCGAGTATTCTAGGATGTGTTTCATCCGGCCCTGGTGACTTGAAGACATCTAACATGGCTAAGTAATTTTTAACTTGTTCTTTCCCTATTTTAGCCTCTGATCCTACCTCATTTTCACCGGCATTCACTACATTAGACGTCCAATTGCCACCAACCTTGTTGGTGAAAACGGAAACACAGAGGTCATTAAGCACCTCTGCCATTTCCGCATTGTCTGTTATCGTTTTCCTCCCCTGATTGCAACATGCTGACCTTAGACGGGTGGGAGATACCACTCCCTCCCCCTCCCTGGGTCACTTGCTACCGGGCTTCCTGAAGCTGCAGTCCATATCACGTTGGGGTCTGCGAGCTCCTCGGAGCAGGTATTTCCCTGTGACTCCGACTCCAGCTGGTCAGCTGAAGGCAAGAGGTCCCAGGTCTGTCTCAAGATGTCCACCTTCCACAGGCAAGGGCTGTAATGGCTCCTGGGTTGGAGCCTCGACCAAATGTCCTTCCTCCTTGGCGGTCAGTGCAGAGTGAGCTGGCCTGCTCTTCTTCCTACCAGCACAGCATTTGGAGCTTGCTTAGCATGGTGTGAGGTGAAGGACTTCCTCCACCCCTAGGGTGTGATTAACCCTTTCCTGGCTAGTGCGGGTATGCACACCCTGCCACCAGCACAAGATCTGGAAGGGAAGCATTGGAATGAACTGGCATTGGCTGGGAAGATGCCGCTGTTGGATGGGTGCGCATGGCCCTATTGAGCTATGCATTGGCAGGTCTCAGCCCAGCTCTGTTGCTGGCCTGGGGAGGGGAATCGCATGCTCGGGGTGGCTGGGGCGTGTAAAGGAGCCAAAGGGCGTGAAATTTAATGGAAGTTGGGGCTGAAATCCCTGAGGTTGCTGTGAGAATTGCAGCCTGTGATGTGGGGTCTCCCCCTGCAGCCTGCCCGGTCTCCCCTGGCCTCTCTCCTGCCCAGAGCCCAGATCAGACCTCCCCGCTGTGCCCACTCAGCTCCCTGGGTTAACGAAGAGGCCTCTCTAATTGGCACGTTTGTCTCATCCCCAGCTCCTCACTGCCTAGTGGAGGACCACGGCATCTCTGTTGAAGGAGAAGAGGAGGAATCTGACGGTCTCTGGACACCTGTTGCCTTCATAAATATAAAGGGAAGGGTAAACCCCTTTAAAATCCCTCCTGGCTACAGGAAAAATCCTCTCACCTGTAAAGGGTTAAGAAGCTAAAGGTAACCTCGCTGGCACCTGACCAAAATGACCAATGATGAGACCAGATACTTTCAAAAGCTGGGAGGAGGGAGAAAAACAAAGGGTCTGTGTCTGTCTGTGTGATGCTTTTGCCGGGGACAGAACAGGAAAGTCTTAGAACTTAGTAAGTAATCTAGCTAGGTATATGTTAGATTATGATTTCTTTAAATGGCTGAGAAAATAGCTGTGCTGAATAGAATGAATATTCCTGTTTGTGTGTCTTTCTGTAACTTAAGGTTTTGCCGAGAGGGATTCTCTATGTTTTGAATCTAATTACCCTGTAAGGTATTCACCATCCTGATTTTACAGAGGTGATTCTTTTCTTTTTACTTCTATTAAAATTCTTCTTGTAAGGAAACTGATTGCTTTTTCATTGTTCTAAGATCCAAGGGTTTGGGTCTGTGGTCACCTATGCAAATTGTTGAGACTTTTTACCAAACCTTCCCCAGGAAGTGGGGTGCAAGGGGTGGGAGGATTTTGGGGGGAAATATGTTTCCAAACTATGTTTTTTCTGGAACCCAGATAAAGTTTGGTGGTGTCAGTGGAAGTCCAAGGGCAAAGGGTAAAATAGTTTGTACCTTGGGGAAGTTTTAACCTAAGCTGGTAAAAGTAAGCTTTGGAGGTTTTCATGGAGGTCCCCACATCTGTACCCTAGAGTTCGGAGTGGGGAAGGAACCTTGACATGGTGGCAGAGCGGTGGGATTAAGGCAGAGTAGTTAACCTCCTGCAGGGAAATTCTCAAGTTTTCACAGACCTAAGAGCAACTAGAGGGGATTTCTACCTATTTGTCTGAATACAAAAGTGTTAGTTTTTGGGTTTTTTAGGATTTTTATTTTTTTTTTTTTTGGACAAGGAGCACAGATTTGAAAAGGAAATTTTTTCCTTTGGGCTGCTAGAAAGCAGGTATCCAACTGGAAATCATTGGAAGCAAGTGTTGAATCTCCAGTAAATTTGCCCTTCCTAATGCAAATGGAACAATTCTTAGAGGGTGTTCCTGAGGAAATAGAAAGATACATCCTAGATGGGCAGCCCAAAAAGATACATCCTAGATGGGCAGCCCAAAACTGTAATCGAGGCAGGAGAGATTGGAGCCAGATGGGTGTTGGTGGCAGAGAAGAAAACTGGTCGCAGTTGGAGTGGAGACCAGAAGGGACAACCCAAGACCACACCCTATTACCGGGGGCCACCCAAGGCCCCACCTACCTCCCAAAGAACCCTCCAGACACCTTATCGTCCCACCTCCCCGTTCTCCAGCAACCCGCCTCGCCCCAGTGACCCGTCAGCTGGACGATGTTTTAAATGTAACGAGCTGGGGCATGTAAAAGCCAACTGCCCCAAGAACCCCAACAGATTACAGTTCATTGCACCGGAATCACACCAGAGATCTGCAGGCCCAGATACCTCCCAGATACCCTTGGAGCGGAGGGAAACTGTGAGTGTGGGCAGGAAGAAGGTCACCGCGTGGAGGGACACCGGAGCACAAGTATCAGCTATCCATGCTTCCTTAGTGGACCCCAATTTAATCAACGCAGAGATTTAAGTGACGATTCAACCCTTCAAGTCCAACTCTTTCAATTTGCCTACAGCCAAGTTGCCTGTCCAGTACAAAGGCTGGTCAGGAACGTGGACTTTTGCAGTCTATGATGATTATCCCATCCCCATGCTGTTGGGGGAAGACTTGGCCAATCATGTGAAGCGGGCCAAGAGGGTGGGAATGGTCACCCGCAGCCAGGCTAAACAAGCCATGAGGCCTAGCTCTGTTCCAGAAACTTCTATCAGGACCCGGTCAGAGGTGATGGACCGGGACCCCAGGCCAATGTCTGCAACAGCAGTAGTGGATCCAGTCCCAGAGACCCAGACGGAACCAGTCCCAGAACTGGAACCAGCGGAACAACCAGCACCGGACCCATTGCTAGCACTGAATCCAGTACTTGCAACCTCAACACCAGAGAGCCCCACTGAACCTGAACTGGCAGCAGCCAATAACCCTGCACAAGAGGCTCAGCCGGAGCCTTAACCCCAACATAGTGTCCCAGTGGAGAGCGGTTCACAGTCAATGGAAACAGCCCCATCCCCTACATCGCTTCCAGAGGGACCAAGCCTAGGTCCACAATCCAATGAGGAACTGATGTCTCCAGCATCAAGGGAACAGTTCCAGACCGAACAGGAAGCAGATGAAAGCCTCCAGAGAGCTTGGACGGTGGCACGGAGCAACCCACCGCCTCTCAGCTCTTCTAATCGATCCAGGTTTGTTGTAGAAAGAGGACTTTTATAGAAGGAAACTCTTTCTGGTGGACACCAGAAAGACTGGCATCCTCAGAGACAGTTGGTAGTTCCAACTAAATACCAGGCCAAGCTCTTGAGCTTAGCCCACGATCATCCTAGTGGCCATGCTGGGGTGAACAGGACCAAAGACCGTTTTGGGGGGTCATTCCACTGGGAGGAAATGGGCAAGGATGTTTCTACCTATGTCTGGTCTTGTGAAGTATGCCAAAGAGTGGGAAAACCCCAAGACCAGGTCAAAGCCACTCTCCATCATTGAAGTTCCATTTCAGTGAGTAGCTGTGGATATTCTGGGTCCTTTTCTGAAAAAGACACCCAGAGGAAAGCAGTACATACTGACTTTCACGGATTTTGCCACCCGATGGCCGGAAGCAGTAGCTCTAAGCAACACCAGGGCTAAAAGTGTGAGCCAGGACTAGTAGACATTTTTGCCAGGGTAGGTTGTCCCTCCGACATCCTCACAGATGCAGGGACTAATTTCCTGGCAGGAATTATGGAAAACCTCTGGGAAGCTCATGGGGTAAATCACTTGGTAGCTACTCCTTACCACCATCAAACAAATGGCATGGCGGAGAAGTTTAATGGAACTTTGAGGGCCATGATATGTAAATTTGTAAATGAGCACTCCAATGATTGAGACCTAGTGTTGCAGCAGTTGCTCTTTGCCTACAGAGCTGTACCACATCCCCGTTTAGGGTTTTCCCCATTTGAACTTGTATATGGCCATGAGGTTAAGGGGCCATTACAGTTGGTGAAGCAGCAATGGGAGGGATTTACACCTTCTCCAGGAACTAACATTCTGGACTTTGTAACCAACCTACAAAACACCCTCCGAACCTCTTTAGCCCTTGCTAGAGAAAACTTACAGGATGCTCAAAAAGAGCAAAAAGCCTGGTATGATAAACATGCCAGAGAGCGTTCCTTCAAAGTAGGGGACTAGGTCATGGTCTTAAAGGTGCTCCAGGCCCATAAAATGGAAGCATCGTGGGAAGGGCCATTCACAGTCCAGGAGCGCCTGGGAGCTGTTAATTATCTCATAATTAACACCTCCAACCTCCCACCTCCAACCGAAAGCCTAAGGTGTACCATATTAATTCTCTAGAGGCCTTTTATTCCAGTGAATTAAAGGTTTGTCAGTTTACAGCCCAGGGAGGAGACGACGCTGAGTGGCCTGAAGGTGTCTACTACGAAGGGAAAAGTGCTGATGATGTGGAAGAGGTGAACCTCTCCCTGACCTTTGGGTGTATGCAGCGACAGCAGATCGAGGAGCTGTGCACTAGCTATGCGCCGACGTTCTCAGCCACCCCAGGACTGACTGAATGGGCATACCACTCCACTGACACAGGTAATACTCACCCAATTAAAGTCCAACCTTACCGGGTGTCTCCTCAAGCTAAAACTGCTTGAGGAGACTGGGAGATCCAGGATATGTTACAGATGGGTATAATCTGCCCCTCTGGCAGTGCACGGGCATCTCCAGTGGTTCTAGTTCCCAAACCAGATGGGGAAATACGTTTTTGCGTGGACTACCGTAAGCTAAATGCTGTAACTCGCCCAGACAACTATCCAATGCCACGCACAGATGAACTATTAGAGAAACTGGGATGGGCCCAGTTCATCTCTACCTTGGACTTAACCAAGGGGTACTGGCAGGTACCGCTAGATGAATCCACCAAGAAAAGGTCAGCCTTCACCATACATCTCGGGCTGTATGAATTTAATGTCCTCCCTTTCGGGCTGCGAAATGCACCCGCCACCTTCCAAAGACTTGTAGATGGTCTCCTAGCGGGATTCGGAGAATATGCAGTCTTGAGGGATTCTCTGTGTTTTGAATCTGATTACCCTGTAAGGTATTTACCATCCTGATTTTACAGAGGTGACTCTTTTTTTCCCTTCTATTAAAAGCCTTCTTCTAAGGAAACTGATTGCTTTTTCATTGTTCTAAGATCCAAGGGTTTGGGTCTGTGGTCACCTATGCAAATTGGTGAGGATTTTTACCAAACTTCCCGAGGAAGTGGGGTGCAAGGGTTGGGAGGATTTTGGGGGGAAAGACGTTTCCACACTACGTTTTTTCAGGAACCCAGATAAAGTTTGGTGGTGTCAGTGGAAGTCCAAGGGCAAAGGGTAAAATAGTTTGTACCTTGGGGAAGTTTTAACCTAAGCTGGTAAAAGTAAGTTTAGGAGGTTTTCATGCAGGTCCCCACATCTGTACCCTAGAGTTCAGAGTGGGGAAGGAACCTTGACAGCTCTCTTCCTGCTCAGCCTGTTGTACAGCGCCGGCATCACGCTGCTTAAGGTAACAGCAACAGCATGGTCCTGTTTTACTGCTTAGAGCAACAACCAGTGCTCAAGAATCGATCCCACGCCATCAGCATGCAGCCAGCCGCCAGCCGCGGGAACTACTTAGTCACCCACATTCAGTGATGAAATTCAATAAGGACAATGCCAGGTACTCCACTGAGGAAGGAACAATCAGTTGCACACACACAAATGGGAAATGACGGCCTAGGGAGGAGTACTGCCGAAAGGGATCTGGGGGTAGTAGGGGATCACAAGCTAAATATGAGTCAACAATGTAATACTATCGGGGAAAAAAATGAATTCTGGGATGTATTAGCAGGAATATTGTAAGGAAGATATGAGAAGTAATTCGTCTGCTCTACTCCGTACTGATACGGCCTCATCTGGAGTCTTGTGTCCAGTTCTGGGGACCATATTTCAGGAAAGAAGTGGAAAATTTGGAGAAAGGCCTTAGGAGAGCAACAAAAATCATTCAAGGGCTAGAAAACATGAGCTGTGACGGAAGATTGAAAGAACTGGAGAAGAGAAGACTGGGGTGGCCTGGGCGGGGGAATGAGATTATAACATTTTTCAAATCTACAAAAGGTTGTTCTAAAAAGGAGGGTGAAAAATTGTACTCGTTAACCTCGGAGGCTAGGACAAGAAGCGATGGGCGATAATTGCAGCAAGGGTGGTTTAGGTTGGACATTGGAAAAACCTTCCTTACTGTCAGGCTGGGTAAATACTGGAACAAATTGCCAGGGAGGTTGTGGATCCTCCATTGTTGGAGGTTTTTAGGAGCAGGTTAGACAAATACCTGTCAGGGATGGACTAGTTATGACTTAGTCCTGCCTCAGGGCAGGAGAGGGGACTAGGTGAGCTGTCGAGGTCTCTCCCTGTCCCACAGCTCTATGATGTTACGGTTGTCAGAGGCTAACACCAAAGTCAGGAGTTAGAGCCCAGCTTTAGGAACAGGTTACCTGGAGAGAAGAAAGCCTGGGTGCAGGACAGCAGCTGGGCTGGACCCAGAAGGGAAGAAGGCAGGAGCCGGGCTGGAACAAGCAGTCACAGCTGCTATTGCAGCCCTGGGGAAATTCATTGGGCAGCTGCTTAACTTCTGCTGGGCTCATGAACCGGGCTGCTGACTCTGCCAAGCAATCAGGGCGGAGCCAATCAGGCAGCCGGCTCCAGGCCAGGTGCGCACGTCAGGTTGCCTGGGACTCGCTCTGCTGCCAGCCCTGATTCCTGACAGTGACCAACGATCAATGAGAGAGAATCAGGAACGATTACTTATTAATAATCCACCACCCGTCATCACTAATTAATGAGCTCCCATCAAGGTTAATGCGGCAGTGATCAATAAATGAGTATCAACAGTCTATTATCAATTCCAATTGTTTATCACTGAGAAATCAATAATCATGGATTGGCTATCCCTGGTCAGTACGGAGTGATCTGTACTTAATGCTGAATAGCCATTAATCTGCAATTAATTATCAATAATCAACACTCACAGATCAGTAATTAATGTTAAAGAATCGAGGATCAAGCATCAATACGCTGCTAATAATTATCAATTGATAAGAATCACTTGTCAATAATGAGGAATTAATGATCAATGACCAAAAATGAATGATCCCTAATTAAGAAGCAAGAGGAAATGTTCCAAGAGCAAGGCTCAATGAGCGTCAATCAATAAGCACTCAGCCGTGACCTCCAAGGATCAGTGGTCGGGCCCAGAAGCACAAAGGGCCAGAGGTGCCCGTGAAGCCGGTTCTGTGCCGGGCCGCGTTGCAATGGGGCTGGTACCAGAAGCAGGGAGAATTGGCGGAGGCAGCTGCGGCTCCCCAGGGACTTGGTGTGCGGCACCCGCTGGGCAGTGGCCGTTCCCTGAGGCGGTTTGACAAGGCTGGTGTCTCTGTCTGGAAGATGAGCTCCAGCTCAACCCAGACATCCTGGCAGGATGCAGGCGTGGCTGGGCGAGGCTAGATGGTCCCAAGGGTCCCTTCTGGCCTTGCTCTCCCAGCCGAGGATGCTGCCCGTGAGCGGCACCGGCTGAACCCCTCTGCTCTCTGTGTCCCACAGGTGCGGTGAGTGCCCGGCTCCGGGCTCCTAGGAGGGGACAGCACTGCTTCGTCCTCTTCATTCCCTCCCTCCATCTTCAGCCCTCCCGGGCTCCGGCCCCCTCTCCGGACACCGGGAAAGACCATGTTCCACAGCAGCGCGGAGGGCGCGACAATGGCCGCTGAAGGGTCTGAGCTCCGCAGAACGCAGAGCAGGGAGGGCAGAGTCCTTCCCCGGACGTCCCCGTGGGGCAGCCCACGCTGGAGCTTGAGCTCAGCCCCGTGCCCCTCAATCCTCCACCCCCATCCCACGGCAGGGACTGGATTTCCTTGTGTGTCTGTGTGTGCAGGGCTGTAGTGTCCTGAGGTCTGGTCAACGTGGACTCTGGCGAGGGAGAAGAGTCTCATTTGATCCACCGTTTAACTTGCAACTTACACAGGAATTGTGTGTTTGATCGAAAATAAAATAAAGCTGCATTTCAGGGTGGTTTGGGGGATTTAACCAAGGAGAACGGTACCCACTGTATGTCCCAGCCCACCGGTGTCTATCTACCCATCCGTCCATTCTCAGACATACACATCTTTCTTTCTTTCTTTCTTTCTTTCTTTCTTTCTTTCTTTCTTTCTTTCTTTCTTTCTTTCTTTCTTCTTCCTGACCAGTGGTATTCCCTGCCCCAGAGATCTCCCCTTTCTGCCCCTCGGTCCCAGCTCTCTGGGTTCGTAACTAGGCCCCCATCTCCCATTGGGGCCAGTGCAGCGGGCATCCTTCATTTCATTCTCCATGCCCTGAGACACCCCCTACAGACACGACATGACCCTCTGGCGGGTGTCAGCGGTCCCTGAAAGTGGGGGATGGAGGTTATGAATGAGATGGAGCCTGATTTGTATATCTATTTATTTATTTATTTATGGTCACTCAGTGCACACAACAAAAGTCACACCCACACACCACCCATAAAAATCCCAATGAAGAGCTAAATATGCAACATACAGCACGACAGACACAACTCTGGCTATGGTCCTGCCCCAGGGCGGGGGGCTGGCTGGCGCAGGGGGTGGGGAAGGGGATATGGGGGCCTTTCCGCTCTAGGGCGCGCTGGCTCTGATCCAGTCCCAGAGCAGAGGGCTGTTGGGCTCGGGAGGGTGGGAAGTGGGAGTCGGGTTGTTTCCTCGCTAGGGGTGCTGGTCCCCTGCATGAAGCGAGTTGTCTGGTCTCAGCCCAGCTCCCAGCAGGGCAGCGTCCCCAGTGGCTGAGGGTGGATTAGGCCATGTGGGGTGAGCTCCTCGCTCCCCCCAGGGGGGTCTCCCAGGGGCACAGCGCTAGCGGGGGGCAGCTGTGGGACTCAGGGTGGTGTCACCAATAGAGCCGGGAGTCCCGGCCCCTTGTCTCCGGGCGGACGGGGGCAGCGGCCCCTACACCACGCGCTGGACAACGTTCTTGTACTCGGGGCCACTCGCCTGCCTCAGCTGCACCATGGCGGAGAACAGCCACTTCACCTGCACGGGGGCGGAGAGAGCAAGGGTGAGAGGGGTCAGGGCTGGGGGAGCTGCTCAGTCTGTCTGTCTGTGTCATCCCTTCCTGCTTTTATGTCTGTGTCTCATTCACTCAGTCTCTGTCTTATTCACCTATTCTTCTTTCTCTTTCCTTCTTCTGTTCTTTCTTTCCCTTCCATGCTGCCCTCTGTGATGTTATTGACATGAACTGTGACGGCATGGATCATTGTTGCAATCACTGTTATGTATTTGCAGGAAATGTTGTACGAAGATTGTTGTATGAGGTGTCTATGACAAGGTTATGACTTGCTGGTTGTGATGATCCTGTCTGTGTGTGTGTATGATTTTTGTAGTTGAAGTTATGGATATTGGCTTTGGACTTGTATTTCAAAGTGTTTTGATTCTAAGTAGCCTCAGTCAAGCATTTGCTCAGCTTCCTGCGAAAGGACTATTCTCAGTAAGTGGCCAATCAAGAAACACTTAACTGACAATGAATTTGGGAGATGCCAATCCACGTCTGAGCTTTCCTGGGAACGTTCAAACTAACCTGTAAACAATGGCATCGGCCTGCAAACTGAGCCATGCATGGACATGTGACTTGCCCATGTGACTCCAGACTCCATCTTGGTGCTGTGAGTTTCCACAGTAAGAAGAAAGGATAGAGAATATAAAAGGCCCGGAAAACCCCTCCGTTTTGTCTTCAGTCCTGCTTCAGACCTCTGGAAGAACCTTGCTAGAAACTGAAGCTCTGAACAAAGGACTGAATGACCCATCCCCTCTGTGGATGTACTCCAGAGACTGGATTTGAACCTGTATCACTGGTACAAGCCTGGACCAAGAACTTTGCCATTACTCTCTGTGTCATAAATATAAAGGGAAGGGTTCCAACCTTTCTGTATGCAGTAACATAAAATCGCTCCTGGCCAGAGGTACAGAATCACTTACCTGTGAGGGATTAATCAGTGCAATTAACCTAGTTGACACCTGAGCAGAAGGACCAATGGGGAAAGAAGATACTTTCAGATTGTTTGTGCTCTCTTTGTTGTTCCCTCTCAGAACAAAGAGAGAGACGGAGCAGGTAACCCAGCTCCTAAAAAGATCCTGAAATAATATGTCTAAAATTACAGAAATTGTAAGTAATAGCAAGGAAATGCGTTGGATTATTTTTTGTTTTAGCTTGTAAATTTTCCCTATGCTAAGCGATAATTTTATTCCTGTTTTGTGTCTGAGAAGCAGAGTCAGAGGGGAATTCCCTGTGTTTTAAATCTTTTTATTTACCCTGTAAAGTTACCTTCCATCCCAATTTTGCAGGTGTGATTCTTTTACTTTTTTTTAAATAAAATTCTTCTTTTAAGAACCAGATTAATTTTCAGTCCCCTAAAAACCAGGGATTTGGTCTGTGCTCACTTTGGTAACCTATTGGTTGGTATATTATTCTCAAGCCCCCTCCAGGAAAGGGGGTGAAGGGGCTTGGGTGGATATTTTGGGAGGGAGGCTAAGGGCTCCAAGTGGCCCCTCCCTGAATGTTTGTTTAAATCACTTGGTGGTGGCCGCGATACTGTCCAAGGACAAGGAAAGGAATTTGTGCCTTTTGGAAGTTTTTAACCTAAGCTGACGGAATATAATCTTCGAGGGTCTTTCATGCGGGTCCCCACGGCTGTACCCCAGAGTCCAGAGTGGGGAGGGAACCCTGTTACTCTGGCTGGCTGGTTTGGTGCTTTAGAAGTGGAGAAACCCCAGCCTTGGGCTGTGACGGCCCTACTCTGAGCAATTTGTCCTGAATTGAGACTCTCAGAAGTGTCCCTCCAGAGGCAGCGTCGTTACGGTCATGTAGTCGTGCTGGGATCCACAGAACCAGATCTGTTAAGCTTTGGACCAGAACCCCACACTATCCAAAGTTGAATTTTGGTGTTGAGAGTTTGGCTGGCTAAAGAGCAGTTGCAATGGGTGAGCAAAGAGCGTATGAGGGCTGTGAGAGAAAGGCCCTGGAAGATTTGTGTTCAGAAAAGGGAAAAAGCTTAAAAAAGAAAGCTACAAATGAAGGACTGGGAGATCTGTTCATGGGCAGTGATCAGGAGGCAGGAGCACAGCCCTTACCTGAGGCTACAGAAGCTGCAGAAGCAATTGGAATGCAAAAGGCAGGGAATCATAGAATATCAGGGTTGGAAGGGACCTCAGGAGGTCATCTAGTCCAACCCCCTGCTCAAAGCAGGACCAATCCCCAATTAAATCATCCCAGCCAGGGCTTTGTCAAGCCTGACCTTAAAAACTTCTAAGGAAGGAGATTCCACCACCTCCCTAGGCAACGCATTCCAGTGTTTCACCACCCTCCTAGTGAAAAAGTTTTTCCTAATATCCAACCTAAACCTCCCCCACTGCAACTTGAGACCATTACTCCTTGTCCTGTCCTCTTCCACCACTGAGAATAGTCTAGAACCATCCTCTCTGGAACCCCCTTTCAGGTAGTTGAAAGCAGCTATCAAATCCCCCCTCATTCTTCTCTTCCGCAGACTAAACAATCCCAGTTCCCTCAGCCTCTCCTCAGAAGTCATGTGTTCCAGCCCCCTAATCATTTTTGTTGCCCTTTGCTGGACTCTTTCCAATTTATCCACATCCTTCTTGTAGTGTGGGGCCCAAAACTGGACACAGTACTCCAGATGAGGCCTCACCAATGTCGAATAGAGGGGGACGATCACGTCCCTCGATCTGCTCGCTATGCCCCTACTTATACATCCCAAAATGCCATTGGCCTTCTTGGCAACAAGGGCACACTGCTGACTCATATCCAGCTTCTCGTCCACTGTCACTCCTAGGTCCTTTTCTGCAGAACTGCTGCCTAGCCATTCGGTCCCTAGTCTGTAGCTGTGCAGTGGGTTCTTCCATCCTAAGTGCAGGACCCTGCACTTATTCTTATTGAACCTCATCAGATTTCTTTTGGCCCAATCCTCCAATTTGTCTAGGTCCCTCTGTATCCTATCCCTGCCCTCCAGCGTATCTACCACTCCTCCCAGTTTAGTATCATCTGCAAATTTGCTGAGAGTGCAATCCACACCATCCTCCAGATCATTTATGAAGATATTGAACAAAACCGGCCCCAGGACCGACCCCTGGGGCACTCCACTTGACACCGGCTGCCAACTAGACATGGAGCCATTGATCACTACCCGTTGAGCCCGACAATCTAGCCAACTTTCTACCCACCTTGTAGTGCATTCATCCAGCCCGTACTTCTTTAACTTGCTGACAAGAATACTGTGGGAGACCGTGTCAAAAGCTTTGCTAAAGTCAAGAAACAATACATCCACTGCTTTCCCTTCATCCACAGAACCAGTAATCTCATCATAGAAGGCGATTAGATTAGTCAGGCATGACCTTCCCTTGGTGAATCCATGCTGACTGTTCCTGATCACTTTCCTCTCATGTAAGTGCTTCAGGATTGATTCTTTGAGGACCTGCTCCATGATTTTTCCGGGGACTGAAGTGAGGCTGACTGGCCTGTAGTTCCCAGGATCCTCCTTCTTCCCTTTTTTAAAGATTGGCACTACATTAGCATTTTTCCAGTCATCTGGGACTTCCCCCGTTCGCCACGAGTTTTCAAAGATAATGGCCAATGGCTCTGCAATCACCGCTGCCAGTTCCTTTAGCACTCTCGGATGCAACTCATCCGGCCCCATGGACTTGTGCACATCCAGTTTTTCTAAATAGTCCCTAACCACCTCTTTCTCCACAGAGGGCTGGCCATCTACTCCCCATGTTGTGATGCCCAGCGCAGCAGTCTGGGAGCTGACCGTGTTCATGAAGACAGAGGCAAAAAAAGCATTGAGTACATTAGCTTTTTCCACATCCTCTGTCACTAGGTTGCCTCCCTCATTCATTAAGGGGCCCACACTTTCCTTGGGTTTCTTCTTTTTGCCAACATACCTGAAGAAACCCTTCTTGTTACTCTTAACATTTCTCGCTAGCTGCAGCTCCAGGTGCGATTTGGCCCTCCTGATTTCATTCCTACATGCCCGAGCAGGATTTTTATACTCTTCCCTGGTCATATGTCCAGCCTTCCACTTCTCGTAAGCTTCTTTTTTATGCTTAAAATCTGCTAGGATTTCACCGTTAAGCCAAGCTGGTCGCCTGCCATATTTACTATTCTTTTGACACATTGGGATGGTTTGTCCCTGTAACCTCAACAGGGATTCCTTGAAATACAGCCAGCTCTCCTGGATTCCTTTCCCCTTCATGTTAGTCCCCCAGGGGATCCTACCCATCCGTTCCCTGAGGGAGTCGAAGTCTGCTTTCCTGAAGTCCAGGGTCCATATCCTGCTGCTTACCTTTCTTCCCTGTGTCAGGATCCTGAACTCAACCAACTCATGGTCACTGCCTCCCAGATTCCCATCCACTTTTGCTTCCCCTACTAATTCTTCCCAGTTTGTGAGCAGCAGGTCAAGAAAAGCTCCCCCCCCCGCTAGTTGGCTCCTCTAGCAATAAATAAAAATAGAAATAAACTGCAACTTGAGCATGAAGAGAAACGAGCAGACAGTTTATGGCTGGAAAAGCAGGAGAACGGCTGAAGTAGAGAAAGAAGCTGCTGAGGGAGAGAGAGAAGCCAAGGAAAGGAATGCTGAACGAGAAAGGGAAGCTGATGAAAGAAAGAAGGAGGCGGATGAGAGCGAGGAAAGGGCTCGTAGGGGGCGCAGGGAGCTGCTGGCTGCCGAGGAGAAGGTTCACCAACTTTAGCTCCAAGGGATGGAAGAGCAAAGGAAGTCCTCGCCCCCTGGTGCGCCGCTTCCTCGCCATAACGAGAGGAACTGGGAAAGGATCTGTCCCATTTACAAAGATCCTGACGGCCTAGAGGAGTTTCTGTCTGTATTCGACCGTCGATGCACTCTTCACGGGATCCCAGATGAGCAGCGAATGCCTGTTCTGCTGGCCAGACTGATGGGAAAAGCCAGGGCACAAGGAGAGCAGAAAGGGGCTTTGATTGTGTTACCTACTGACAGTTTGACAACTTGTAGCAAGAAGGAAATAATTCCTAAACTTGTTTGTGTTGAACCCGACAACTTCCATGTTGCCAGTGAGTGTGAGGAAAGTTGCAGAGGGAAAGAGAGTACCTCTGACCTTTTATCTAGCGAGTCTATGAGTTTGCCTGAAGGGGATTGTGTAGAAATCCGCCTGACGAGCCAAAGGTAATGCAGAAAGTGTCTGTTGTTGCTCAGGAGAGTGTTCCTCTAGAGCCAGCCCTAGGTGTAGAGGGCAGAATTTCTGTGAGGGGTGAATTTTGTTGCTTAGAGAAGCTCCTTGGGAAAGGAATCCTCAGGGTAATCTGTGCAAGGAGTTTGCTGTAGCTGAAGGGTGTGGAAGCGATTGAATCAAGAAAGTTTCAGGTCCTAACAGCCAGAAATTTTCTGTTGTGAATGGATCCACTGACTTTCCCTTTGAAAGATCCCATGTGGATAGCTTTGAGAAGGTCTCAGATGGAGGGAAAGCTGTTAAGAAAGTCGAGCAGCCCTATAACACCAAGTGGCTGTGCTTGACCAGTTTGCTGGGGAGACGTTGAGAGAGGAATGTCTCTGTGCTGATTCTGTAAGTGAGCCGTCTGTGCTTCAGGGTCTGAGGACAGATTTGGCTACTAATGTTTTAGAGCCGAACAATTTTATGGCCAATGCAACCAGTGAATTCTGTTAAGCAAGAGAAATCAGGGTTTGATCCTTCAGGACAAGGAGGAAAAAGAGAACTTGATTTTGCAAAGGGTAACCCTGAAAGGCCCAAACCCCAATGGTATTGAGCCAAAGGTGGGCAAAAATGATTGTAGATGGGCACTTGCAATGAATTTGTTGTTCTTGCTACTGGTGATTTTTGTAACGAACGTGTTGCTAGTACCAAGAACTGTAAAAATGTCCAATGTGCCTAATCTTTTGGAAGAGCCCTTGAACCTGTTAAAAGAAATACATGAGAACACACTTTATGTGAAAAGGCCTTGTGATGCCGATGGTTCACCGTTAATGCCTGTAAACTGTATTCGAACTTTTCACAGGGGAAAAGACATTCCAGACCGAATGTGCTGTATGAAAAGGGAAACTGAGGCACACTACCATATTGCTTTCACGGCTAAATGCCACGATTGATATAGTATGGACAACATTAATTTCTACATTCACTGGATATTAATTGGGTTCCAAACATTTGCCAGAGTTTGGATAAATAAAGTAGCTATTTTCTTTAGCTCTTGGCAAAATCACCTCAGACATACTGGAACCATGCTGCAAGAGCAGATCCAACCCACTATTGTTCAAACCACGTTTTCCCTTGAGTTTGTAAAGAGATTCAGTCAGGTCATTGAACATGACTTTGATAAACCATTTCTGTTACACACTGGTACAGCTTCTAACCCAATACTAACTGTAGTAAGACAGAACCAAGGATTGGGGAGCTCTTGGGATGCAGTCAGGGATGTTTGTGTCATTCCTTCCTGCATCAATTTTGCGTTGGGGATGTGACATTATTGACATAAGCTATCACCGTATAGATCATTGTTGCAACCACTGTTCTATATTTGCAGCAAATAATATACAAAGGTTGTGGAGACAGGGTCTATGACAAGGTTCTGATTTGCTGGTTGTGATGATCCTGTCTGTGTGTGTGTAGGATTTTTGTAGTTGAAGTTATGGATATTGGCTCTGGACTTGTTTCTAATGTGTTTTGATTCTAAGTAGCCTCAGTGAAGCATTTCCTGAGCTTCTTGAGAAAGGACAGTTCTCAGTAAGTGCCCAATCAAGAAACACTTATTTGACAATGAACTTTGGGAGACGCCAAACCACATCTGAACATTCCTGGGAACCTCCGAACTAACATGTGAACAATGGCGTCGGCCTGCAAACTGAACCAGGCATGGACATGTGACTTGCCCATGTGACTCCAGACTCCATCTTGCTGCTTTGATTTTCCACAGTAAGAACAAAAGGCTGCTCTTCCACCAGCAGAGACTATAAAAGGCCCTGAAAACCCCCCATTTTGTCTTCATAGCTCTGGAGGAACCTTGCCAGAAACTGAAGTGCTGAACCAAGGACTGAAGGACCTGTCCCAGCTGGGGATGTTCTCCAGAGACTGGATTTGAACCTGCCATTTCTTCCATCACCGCTACAAGCCTGATCCAAAAACTTTGCCATGACTGTATGTCATTGATTCCACGTAACCAATTCCAGCTCTCATCTCTATCATTTTCTTTTATGAATAAACCTTTAGATTTTAGATTCTAAAGGATCGGCAACAGCGGGATTTGTGGGTAAGATCTGATTTGTAGATTGACCTGGGTCTGGGGCTTGGTCCTCTGGGACTGTGAGAACTTTTTCTTTTTTACTGGGGTATTAGTTTTCATAACCATTTGTCCCCATAAGGAGGGGCACTAGTGGTGATACTGGGAAACTGGAGTGTCTAAGGGAATTGCTTGTGTGACTTGTGGTTAGCCAGTGCGGTAAAACCAAAGTCCTCTGTGTCTGGCTGGTTTGGTGTGCCTTAGAAGTGGAGAAACCCCAGCCTTGGGCTGTAACTGCCCTTCTCTAAGCAATTTGGCCTTAATTGATACTCTCAGAAGTGTCCCACCAAAGACAGCATCATTACAAGAGGCAGCATCGTTACACCCTCTACTGTGCTAAACTCGTTCATTCTTTCGTTCCTATGGTCGTTCTCTCTCTCTCTCACCTTGAACAGGGTCATGGTGGCGCTGTAGCAGACGCTCAAGAGGAAGAGGGTGATGAAGACCGAGATGGTGGACCAGAGGCCGTCTATCTCCTTGTCTCCATCCTCGCTGCAAAACTCACCTGACACGATCACCTCTGTTGGGGGAGAGAAAGAGACATCAACTCCAACTCAGCCACTGTGAGAGAGAGAGCTCGGACTGTGAGTCCAACACCAACCCGCCTATCCCCTTCTCTCTCCATCCTTCCATTCCTCCACTCATCTATCTCTGGATACATCCACCCATCCCTGACCACAAACCATCCATCATTCCATCCCTAGACACATGCCTCTTTCCATTTATCCATCTCTAGATGTATCCATCCATCTGCCCATCCCCATTCACTCCTCCATCCATCCATGACCACAAACCACCCATCGATCCATCAGTCGATCCTTAGATACCTGCATCCATCCAACCATTCCTAGATACACCCCTCCAGCCATCCACCTTTAGGTACATCCATCCATCCATGACCAAAACTCATCATCCCTAGACACACCCCTCTATCCATCCATCCATTCATGATAGCAACCCCCCCATCCAACCAGCAGTCCACCCCTAAGACGCACCCCTCCATCCATCCACCCACCCACCCACCCCTGCCCGTTGTGATGAAATGAAGGATGCAGAGCCTCCCAGGTCTCATTTCACTCGTCCCATGTGGCCATGGCCCTACACCCTGGCACTGAAGCTTGGCCACATGTTGAATTTCTCTGTGCCTCAGTTTCTCTGCCTGTGAAAGGTGGCTCAGGATCCCTCTGAGGTGGGTGAGGTGCCGGGATGCTGCCATGGTGCAGGAGCTTCCGAAAGACCAGGATGGATGGATTTCACACGTGTGCCTCTATGACCCTGATCCCAATGTAACTATACACCCAGAAGCCACATCAGATGGAACGCAGCCACCTCTGGGCCTGTTTATACAGGACTCTCTTGCCAACCTGGAGTTGCCTCGGCTGTGGAGATTTTGAACACTGTTGTTTTTAAGAACAGAGTCACAAGAATTTTAAGGACGGGATCTAATGTTTCTCTCTGACACATAACAGATGCTGCTCCCTGAAGCACGGTGCCCCCTACTGAGCCCCCTGCCCTAGAGATGTCTGGAGAACAGGTGCATGGATCTGTGTGGGTGCATGTTTGTCTCTCTCTGTGTTGTGTGTGTCTCTGTATGTAGAAACACGACAGCCCAGGTGGGAGGGTCCCTGGGTCATTCCATGTGACAGGTGTGTCCATCTGCCCTGGACTGAGCTCTCTCTCAGCCAAGCTGCACACGCTCTTTCTCTGTGTGCCCTTGCACGGCCCCCAGGATAACAGCCCTAACACTGCCGCTGCAGGCTACCCACTCTGTAATGCCAGGTGCGAGCTCTGTGCTCGGCACTGGTGGGTTTGAGCCCTGCGCTCGCCCATCCAGCCTTGGGGCTGATACACACATAGCGGGGAAGGTGTGTGAGTGAGGGGCTGGGTAGGAGACGGGGCTCATGTGGGGGGCCATAGGGGTATCTGCCTCACCTTCCCACCCCACTGCCTGGGCCCCCTATGTCACCAGAGCTAGTGAGACTTTAACTGAGTCCCTGCTAAGTGTCCTCTCCAGATAACAGCCCTACTACTGCTGCTACTTTGTGGGGACTGAGTCCCAGCAGCTGATCCTTTCTGTGAGGTGTTTGCCTGACGTTGTCCTATCTCCCCGTCCCCAGCTGCCACTGAGGGTAAGGGGTGGAGGGAAACCCCTTAGCCTCCTAGCCAGCAGAGGAGGTGGGTGTGGGGGTCACGGTATTTTAATTACCTTCCCACCCTGACTCTGTCTGGAAAATCCCCATGGGGCATCTGCTCCTCTCTGAAGTGGACGGGGGTGTAGGGTAAATTCTGATCCTGATACGGTGCCCCTCTGGGTATGCATGGGTTGTAGCCTAGAGGGGATCTTGCCTCAATGAGATGCCAGGGATGGCTTGGCCATCCACCGATACACCTACTCACCCAGCCATCCCACACTCCATCCATCCTTATCTCTAACCATTATCTATATCTTCCACCCATCCATATAGATCTATACCCATCCATTCCCCTACCTCCACATCCATCCACATCCATCATCATCCCTACCCATCTATCCATTCATCCTCACCCATGTCTTCCATCCATCCACGCAACCCCATCCACTTATCTATCATCCCTTTATATATTATCCATCTCCAACCATCCATCACCATATGTCTCTATTAACACACTCAGTCGTCCATCCATCCATTGCCACATTCACCCATCCATTCATCCTCGTCTATCTGTCACTATCTGTACCAGCCCATCCATCCATCTGTCCATCACCATCCATCCACATCGGTACTGATCCATTACCATATGCACCCACCTACCCATTCATTTATCCATCCGTCCCCACCTATCCCCATCTCTAGCCTTCCATCTATCGCAGTCCATCCACGGCCATCCATTTATCCATCCCTTCATCCTTCAGAAGGGGTACCCCTCCTACCTTCACCATAGATTTATCCATCTATCCCCATCCACTTATCCATTGGCACCCCACCCAGGAACCATCCACCCATCATTCCCGCAGTGCAGCAGAGTCTAGTGGGACTGGGTGAGACTCTGAGAACACCTGGGTTCTGTTTCGAGCTCAGTAACGGATGTGACCTTGGGCAGGTCCCTTCCCCTCTTGGTGTCTCTGTCTCTTCTCCCTCCTTCTCCGTTTAGGTGTGAGCCCTTTGACACAGGGACAGTCTCCTACTGTGTCTGTGCCATACCCAGCCCATCAGGGCCCTCTCTGAGTTGGGGGTGGAAGTGCTACTTTAATCCAAATAATAATCTCTCTCTCTCCTTCTCTCTGTGATATCTGTTGGTCTATTAGTCCTTCCCTCTCAAGTATGTATGTATCCATCTAACCATCTCTCTGAACACTGGGCCTTCCTACTGACCTGGGTTTGGTCATGGGCTCTTTAGTATGTGTGTGTGTAACTGTCCATCTACCCCCCTCTCCATCACTGCTTCTGTGTTGTTTTTGTATCCATGTATGTACCCATCCTTCCTTCCTATGGCACCAACCCGTCCTTCCTTCTATGGCATCAACCCATGTATCTACCAGTCCTTCCTTCCATGGTATCTACCAATCCTTCCTTTGATGGCATCAACCCATGTATCTACCAGTCCTTCCTTCCATGGCGTCAACCCATCCTTCCTTCCATGGCCTTTACCCATGGATCTACCCATCCATCCATGGTGTATATGTATCCACCCATTCAGGATCTGGGAATTGGCATCCCCAGACTTGTAGCATCTCGGCTTCTCCCAGCCTGCAACCTGGGACCTCGTCCACCTTGGGCGACCTGCAGATTTGACCCAGTGACACCACAACAAGGAGACCTGGGGGTGAGCACAGACTAGTTCCGTTTATTCACTTGTCGTCATTGCGGGCACAGAGATTATTTACAAGAAGCTGTTCTGGACAATACTAACAGTGGGGCTGGGAGGAGACGTCTTCATTTACCAGAGACTTTGCTGATGCTGCGTTGGGTGAACTTCATCTGCAGGGCTTCGTGGATGACCATGCAGGTGTAGGTGTCCCCGCTGTTCCAGCTGGCCTTGCTGACTTTCAGCTTGCTGTAGAGGAAGAAGTTCGAGTCGCCGGCTCCGTCCTTGATGGGCTGGGTGGTGATGTATTCCATGCTCTCGTCGGGTTTGTGGTTCTTCATCCACTGCACCGAGATGTCCTCAGGGAAGAAGCCCCGCACCAGGCAGGTGAGGCTGACGGAGTCTTCAGAGCTGCTCAGCTCATCGTTGTGGGGGTGCAGGAGGTAGATGCCTGGGCCAGAGCGCCTGCCTTCGGTGCGTGGGGATGGAGGACACAGGGGAGCCATGCACATCACTCAGCTGGGCCACGTGGGGAGAAGGAATGTATGTGTGTGTGTGTGTGGGTGTGGGGATAGAAACATCCCCTCTCTCCTCCAGGATGGAGGGGCTGGGGACTGGGAGCTGGTAGTCCTGGAGAGCAGGATGGGGGATAGGATGGTCTCCATCTCACGTGGGGATGCAAAGGGACCCAAGGCTGGGATCCCAGGTTGTTGGGGGTTGGGGCTTCCCCTTAAGGAGCATCCCTCCCTGCTGGGGGTGGGGATAGGGGAGTCTCTCCCCTTAGGGACCCTGCTCTCCTCCTACCTGGCTTCTTGGAGATGGATTTGATGAGGGGCGAGGGCAGCTCTGAGTGCTCCACTTTGCAGGTGAAGGTCTCTCTGGCATCCCAGTCGCGGGTGAAGATGGGCATGGAGCTGGAGGCGGTGAAGGTGCCATTGAACTGCTCAACGATGTCCAGGCGATCAGAGCTAATGGACTCTGGCTTCTCCCCTGACCAGACCACCCGGAGGCTGGAGTTGCTAGGCAGGTTGACCACCAGGCAGGTGAGCATGGGGCTCTGGGCCACATACAGGGCGGCGGGAGATGGGGGCACGAGGAAGACCTGGATGTTGCTGAGAGATGTTGTTTCTTCTGGGGATGGGAGAGCCCAGGTCAGCCACTAGCCCTGGGTTCCCCTGCCCAAGCCCATCCCAGTCTCCCCCGCAGTCCTCTCCCCCGTCGAGCCCAGCCCGGCCTCCACCTCCCCAGAGGCAGATTTCCAGTAAAACACAGGGTGCCCTGGCACAGGGCCCCCCAATGACAGGGGCCCCAGGGCCAGGCAGATGCGAGGGCAGAAGCTTGGTCTTGCCCAGTGGGAGATTTAGAGTTAGTGGGTGCCTGGGCTCAGTTTCATTTTTGGGGCCCCTCCTTGGGACCCAGCCAAGAAAAAGATCATTCTCTCTTCTCCCCCCCCGCCCCCATTTCTCTCTCTTGTTTTCTTCATCCTCCTCCTGTAATTAATAGGAAGTAAATGAAAACAAAAGGAGGTACCTTGACTGCTGTTGTCGTCAAACTTATTTTCCCACAGACCACTTGAAAATCGCTGGGGGTCTCGGCAGACATGTAATGATCTTTCCGAATATTGCGTGTACCGTTCGCTAACGATTGTAAAGCGCTTCGGATAAGAGCCCTTTGTAGAAAAATGTTAGAAAAGGTGGGGTGAGGGGTGTGGCCAGGAGTTAGGGTGAGGGAGGGGGCTCAGGCAGGGGGTGCAGGGTCTGGGAGGGAGTTAGGGTGGGGGAGGGGGCTCAGGGCTGGGGCAGGAGGTTGAGGTGTGGAGCGCTTAGCTGAGGCAGGTCTGTTTGGTGCTCGGGGTGCAGGTGGGGATGAGGGGGGTGCAGGAATCAGGGAGGGCAGGGGGTTTGAGGGCTGTGAGGGGGCGCAGGAGTCAGGGCTGGGGGTGCAAGGTCTGGGAGGTAGTTAGGGTGCAGAAGTGGGCTGGGGCTTGGGGCAGGAGGTTGGGGTGTGGAGCACCTACTGGGGGCAGCTCTCGTTTGGTGCAAGGGGTGCCGGTGGGAATGTGGGGGGGGTGCAGGAGTTCCTGTTTGATGCTCAGTTCAGGGCTGGGTGTGTGTGGGGGGAAGTGCAGGAGTCAGGGAAGGCAGGGGGCTGCGAGTGTGTGAGGGGGGTGAAGGGGTCAGGGCTGGGGGTGCAGGGTCTGGGAGGTACTTAGGGCATGGGAGGGGGCTCAGGGCTGGGGCAGGAGATCGGGGCATAGAGCGCTCACCTGGGCCAGCTCCGTTTGGAGCGAGGGGTGCAGGTGGGGATGTGGGGGGGTGCAGGAGGTCTTGTTTGGTGATTGGGGGGATCCGGGGTGGTGCAGGTGTCACGTCAGGGGCTGGGGGGCTGGGAGCGTGTGAGGGGGTGCAGGAGTCAGGGCAGGGGGCTGGGGTCGTGGGGGTGCTCCCAGCCCCCTGCCCCGAGCGGCTCACAAGAAGGGGCGGAGGGGGTGGCATGTGTAGGGGGAGGGCCTGGGCCCTGCCTTTGCTCCGCCGCTTCCCCCGGCGCCCTGCGGCCCCACTCCTCCCTCTCCCTTCAGGAGTGCAGGCCAACAGCTGTTCGGCGGCGGGGGAGGGGCAGGGAACAGGTGGGGGAGGGGGAGCTTGGCTGCCGGTGGGGGCGGAGCCTGCAGCGGGAGCCCCTGGAGCCAGCGGGACCAGACGCAGATTTACAGTAAAACACAGGGGTCCCCATACTCCCCTACACACACCCCTGCCCCCCAGCCCCTTGCCATGAGCCGCTCAGGGCAGGGGGCTGGCGTGACTTAGGGCAGGGGGCTGGGAGCACCCCTAAGACCCCTGCCCTGACTCTTGCACCCCCCCATCCTCACCACCACCCTGAGCACCAAACAGGAGCTCTTGCACCCCCCACATTCCCCCCTCCACCCCTTGCACCAGATGGAGCTGCCCCAAGTAAGCGCTCTGCACCCCAACCTCCTGCCCCAGCCCTGAGCCCCTCCCGTGCCCTAACTCCCCCAAGACCCCGCACCCCCAACCCTGAGCCCCCTCCCGCACCCTAACTCTCTCCCAGACCCTGCACCCCCAACTCTGAGCCCCCTCCCACACCCCAACTCCCTCCCAGACCCCACACCCCCCTGCCTGACCCCCTCCCGCACCCTAATTCCCTCCCAGACCCTGCATCCCATCTGAGCCCCCTCCCGCACCCCAACTCCCTCCCAGACCCTGCACCCCCCACCCTGAGCCCCCTCGCGCACCCTAACTCCCTCCCAGACCCCGCACCCCCCACCCTGAGCACCCTCCCGCACCCTAACTCCCTCCCAGACCCCGCACCCCCAACCCTGAGACCCCTCCCGCACCCTAACTCCCTCCCAGACCCCACACCCCCCACCCTGAGCCCCGTCCCGCACCCTAATTCCCTCTGAGACCCCGCACCCCATCTGAGCCCCCTCCCGCACCCCAACTCCCTCCCAGTCCCTGCATCCCCAACCCCGAGCCCCCTCCCACACCCTAACTCTCTCCCAGACCCTGCACCCCCCACCCTGAGCCCCCTCCCACACCCTAACTCCCTCCCAGACCCTGCACCCCCCACCCTGAGCCCCCTCCCACACCCTAACTCCCTCCCAGACCCTGCACCCCCACCCTGAGCCCCCTCCCGCACCCTAAATCCCTCCCAGACCCCGCACCCTCTGCCTGAGCCCCTCCCGCACCCTAACTCCCTCCCAGACCCCACACCCCCAACCCTGAGCCCCTCCCGCACCCTAACTCCTGGCCTCTCCCCTCACCGCACCTTTTCTTACATTTTTTTACAAAGGGCTCTTATCCGAAGCGCTTTACAATCGTTAGCGAACGGTACACGCAATATTTGGAAAGATCATTACGTGTCCGCCAAGACCCCCAGCGATTTTCAAGTGGTCTGTGGAAAAATAAGTTTGACGACAACACCAGTCAAGGTACCTCCCTTTATTTTCATTTACTTGCTATTACTTACAGGAGGAGGAGGAAGAAAACAAGAATGAGAAACAGGGGTGGAGTGGAGAAGAGAGAATGATCTTTTTCTTGGCTGGGTCCCAAGGGGGGCCCCCAAAGATGACGCTGATCACAGGGCCCCGCTCCCTCTACATCTGCCACGGCCCCGTCTCTTCCGAGGCAGCCTAGTGCGAGTGACCGTCACCTTTGCACTTGTGGGCATGGTCCTGGATTTTGATTCCGGTGTCCGGGTGCGACACCTGGCAGATGTACGTCTTGCCCTCCTGCCACTTGTCCTCGGAGACACTGGCCTTGCTGCGGGTGCTGAAGGTGCCATCGGCGTCCTTCTTGGCAGGGTCGGTGACACCATGAAGTGGCTCAGACTGGCCTTCCACCAGCCATTGCACCTCGGAAGGCTCGCGGGAGAAGCCGGAGATGAGGCACACCAGCTGCACGGTGCCTGGCTTGTGGGTGCAGGAGTGGAGGACTTCCACCTTGGGTTCAGAGTGCTGGCCCTCTGGGAGAAGGGTGGCAGGGGTTACTTTTTGTACAGACCCCTGCTGAGCCCCTCCGCCTTGCTCCCCGCAGCAGGGTGCCCCCGACAGAGCCCCCCGCTCCCCGTGGCACGGCGCCCCCGACGGAGCCCCCCGCTCCCCGTGGCACAGTGCCCCCTTTGGAGCCCTCTGCCCCTTTCCCTGCACTGCAGCACCCGTCACTTCTCTCGGCGTGGTGTCTCTCTCTCTCCGTCCATCCACCCACCACAGCGACTCCCTCGGCTCACAGCGCCGGCAGGCTCCCATCCTCTCTCCCTGCCACAGTCACTGGATCAGGGACCTGAGAGACCCCCAGCCCCTCCCCTTCCCCGCCCCCCGGGCTGCGCCGCGCTGTCCCTACTTGGGATTTCCTTGGAGATGCTGGAGCTGGTGGGCTGGTGTTGTACGTTGCAGCTATAGGTGTTAGACTCCCAGCTGCTGGCCGGGACGGTGACCTGGCTGCTGAGCGCGTAGAGGCCGCTGGAAGGTTGCAGCAGGGAGGGATAGGTCTTCACGCCCGAGGGGGCGACGCTTGGGCTCCACGTCACGGTGACCGGCTCGGGGAAGTATCCTTTGGCCAGGCAGCCGAAGGTGACCTGGGGGGTGTCGTCGCCGGTGCAGGAGGTCAGGGGGAAGACAGACGGGGCCGTGGGGCTGACTGCAAAGGGAGAGAGAGCGAGGCCATGAGACGCAGCCCCTACCCCGCTCCATGCAGCACGGGGGCCCTAGCGTGGCCCTGGGCCCAGCACTCAATGCCGGGGGAGAGCGTCCCCTAACGGAGCCCCACCCTGCTCCATTCAGCACAGCAGACAGCTTGTCGTGAGACTGATGCAAGGTCTGTGTGTAAGTGGGTGCCTGAGAGAGGCTGCCCCCGTCTTCCCGGCGGAGTCACAGAGTCACCAGGAGCAGGGCCCCCAAATCACTTAGCGCTAAACAGGCCCTGTCTGTGGTCGGGGGCCCCATTACACGGGTGCTGCAGGGAGACACAATGACAGACAGTCCCTACCCCAAAGAACTTACAGGCCAAATAGGCAAGGTAAAGGAAGGGTCAGAGGGGAAACTGAGGCAGAGGGCGAGGAAGGGACCTGGTCACAGCAGGTCAGTGGCACAGCAGGATACAAAACCCAGGAATTAGGTGCCAAAGTGCTCAAGTGGCAGAGAAATTCTCCTTGGAGAAATCACAGCGTCTGCAGCTAGAAAACAACCCAAGTTTTTGACCAAGGAACTGAAATTGGGGGACACTTCTGGGCTCTCGGAAGAAGTGTGGTACCAGAAACGTTTGGGTCTTCTGGTCTCCAGCTGAAGACATGCAGATGTTAGACCAGCAATTTTAGCTTGGGTACGAATATTAAATGTTATATTCTCACTAGGCTCAGAGGTTCATTGCTAACATCATCAGTCCCTAGTGGCCAATTAGCAATTCTGTCACTCAAACACACATTATTAGAGTCCTGGGAACTCACTTGAGACACTGGTAGGAAAGACTGGGACTGTCCAAATCAACCTGGGACATTTGGGCCCTTTGGGTTAGAGTTCGGGTTATCATTATACATAGGGGAGGAGGATTAAGGGTTAGGGTTAGGTGCTGGGGTTAAGGGCTAGAGGTTGCTGTGATAGAATTAAGGGTGATGGTTTAATGGTGGGTCAAATACCTTTCCACTCTCAAGTTCAATATTTGATGTGTTGTGATTAGATTTCTAGCCAATTTTGAAGCCATTCAACCATCAGATTCCTACCGGTTCTGCTGCCATTTCCCAGAGAGAGTTAGTGAGACTCTGGGGTCCTATCCCAAGGGGCAGTTTGCCACGATGACTCATAATTCTGATGCTGGGATGCTTGATACCCAACTGGAGACACGGAAACCCTAGTGCTCAGAGGGTCAAGGTGGGGAGGTTAGGGTTACAGCTGGGGTTAAGGTTAGGGTCATAATTGGTCATTCGTACTTGTATCACAGTGTCATACTAGAAAACCTAATCTAGGATCAGGGACCCATCGCGCCAGGAGCTTTACAGAGACTTAAGGATGAGGACTTTACTGATCCCAGGACCATTGCAGCCTAAGCAATCTAAAGTCAGGGTTGGGGGGATCAGGTTGGGACGTTAGGGTTAGGGGTTGGGTTTGACGAGAGGGTCAGAGTTGAGGGTCAGAGTTAGGGAGTAGGGGCTAGAGAGCTGGGGTTCAGGATGAGGATAGGACTACAGGGAAAGGGCGAGGATTAGGGTGTTGGGGTTAAGGAGTTGGTGCATCTGTCCACTGGGGTTAGGATCCTGGTTAGGGAGTTAGGACAGAGTTGGGTGTCTAAGTAGTTGGGTTTAAGGTTTGGTTTAGGGTCAGAGTTTTGGGGTTAGAGTAAAAAACCTTCCCTCCCCCAAACTCAGTAGTCGACTGGTTTTCACGCCCCCTCGCGCACGACCTTTCTAGCCAGATTCCCACTCAAGAAACACTCATATTCTAACCAATTTGGATTAAGATTTTGCTGGACACTTTCCTAAACTCTACAGGAGAAATCTCCCAAGAATTCCAGTGGCCTCACTTTCTAGAAGCCCAAACTTGAGGTGCACTGGGGAGCAGTTACCGGGGTCTGCATCTCCAGTGGGCTTTAGCCGGAGACCTCAGAGCTCATCCCCCCTGGAAAGGAAGCCCAACGCGTCACCAGCTGAATGCGCCGCAAAAACGGAGCCAGCTCAACTGAAAGGCCAAATTAGGAGCCTGAACTCTGAGCTGTTGCCCGAAGAGGGGCTGCCAGTTACGTCCAGCCCCAGGCAGCCAAGCTGACATCTAGCTGTGCTGGGAACTCCCCACGCTCGGCCCTCAGCATGGAGCATGAGCACAGAGCTGGTGGAGGGAGGCTGGGACGGCTCAGAGAGACGTGTTCCTGCACTCGGCAAGTTGAGGGTTTTACCTCTGACAAGGGACATGCAAAGGGAAATTTATGCCTCAGTTTAGAAAGTTTTCGGTAGCAAATATTTGCGACTGGGCTAAAGAGAGGAGACAACAAAAGCCCCTTAGAAACAACTCAGCTGTTCCCCCAAACCTCTAGTTTCAGCCCCCCCAACCCTGAGCGCCCCATGTCTGCTTATGTCCCTGAGTCCTGACCCCCAGCCTCCTGCTAGCCCAGCCCTGGGCTCCCCCCAGACCTGCCGGTGCCCCTCACTCCCAACACACAGCCCCCTGATATCTCAGCCCTGCCCCCGCAGCTCTGCTGGTGCCCCCTCACTCCCAACCTGCAGCCCCTGCTAGCCCAGCCCTGCCCCCCACAGCTCTGTCTGTGCCCCTCACTCCCGACCCGCAGCCCCCTGCTAGCCCAGCCCTGGGCTCCCCCCAGCCCTGCCTGTGCCCCTCACTCCCATCCCACAGCTGCCTGCTATCGCAGCCCTGGCTCCCCCGAGCTCTGCTGGTGCCCCATCTCCCAACCTGTAGCCCCTATTAGCCTGGCCCTGGGCTGTCCCCACTCTGCTGATGGCCCTCACTCCCGACTCACAGCACCTGCTAGACCAGCCCTGGCCTCCCCCCAACTCTTCCGTTGGCTCTCACTCCCGACCTGCAGCCCCTGCTAGCCCAGCCCTGCCCTGCAGCCCTGCCTGTGCCCCACACTCCTGACCTGGAGCCCCTGCTAGCCCAGCCCTGCCCCCTGCTAGCCCAGCCCTGCCCCCCACCCAGCTCTGCTGGTTCCCCTCACTCCTGACCTGGAGACCCTGCTAGCCCAGCCCTACCCCCCAGCCGTGCATGTGCCCCTCACTCCTGACCCGCAGCCCCCTGCTAGCCCAGCCCTGGATCCCGCCCAGCCCTGGCTCCCACCCATCTCTGCGGGTGCCCCTCGCACCTGACCAGCAGCCCCTTCTAGCCCAGCTCGGGGCTCCCCTACCCAGCTCTGCCTGTGCCCCTCACTCCCGACCCACAGCCCCCTGCTAGCCCAGCCCTCGGCTATCCCCAGTTCTGCCTGTGCCCCTCACTCCCGACCCACAGCACCTGCTAGCTCAGCCCTGCCCGCCCCCCCCCCCCAGCTCTGCTAGTGCGCCTCAATCGTAACCTGCAGCCCCTGCTGGCCCAGCCCTGGGCTCGCTCCCTACAGTTCTTTCAAAACTGTTATCCCAGCTTATAGGTGGAGAGTGAGATAAGCACCTCTGTTCCCCTGTTTCTGCAGGGGGCGGGGGGCACAGTCTGGCCTCCCCAGCTTATCCCCATTTATCTCTGATAGGGTTAAAACACCCTCTGCACTCATGTGAGAAGCCAACAGCAGCCACTTTCCTGTAATTTACTCACCATGTTGGGTCGTGGTCCGGCACTGTAGACCGGGGGGTTCTGTCCGGGAGTCCAGCTCTGCTCTGTGGCTGTCGCATAGCTCTTCTGAGGTATCTTTGCCTGTCAGACATCCCCTCTCCTCCCCCCGCAGAGGGTAGTCAAGATAATTATAGATTGAAAACAAGAGATGATACCCACTGGGGAGCTTTCACTGTTACAGCTGGTGAGAAGGTGTGAAAATTGGACAGGTGGGTGAGCCCAGGGGGCTAAAACTGGGGTGAAAAAACAACATTGGTGTGACTTTCACTTGTGGAAACTTCCCCTTTTCAGCCCACGTTGTTTGTTTGTTTGTTGGTCGGTTTTCCCCAGAGATTCAGCCAGGAAGGTCCCAAAGCTCAGAAAAGATTGAGGCCTCCTGGGGGCTCTTTTTGAGAACCTGCCGTGCGGGAGGGTGAAGAAGACAACTTTAGGGCTGTCCTGGAACTGGGGATAGAACCCAGGAGTCCTGACTCTCAACCACGCAGGATGGATAGATTGATAGTGGGTGTATTCGGGGATAGATAGATGTCCTGTACCTAGGTGCACACAAGTATCATGTCTCCTTCTAGCCATTATTCTTTCTTTTAACGTCTGCTGGCAGTTTGTCTTTATTATACAAAGGGTTTCTTCTGGTTCTCGCTCCTGTGAAGGTGGTGAGAAGTAGTTGGGTGGTTCCTCGCACCATGACTGGTGGTGGAATGTCCACTGCAATTTGACCTGTTTAGAACTCATCAATTCGTGGAGTTTTAGGGCAGAAGAAGGGATCACCGTGATCGGCACGTCCCCCAGCGATTCCTGGCCCAAGCCCCCACTTTCTGGTCGAGCAGAGCAGTTAGAAAGAGAGGCCAAAGCTGGCTTTAAGGACTCTGTGTCATGGAGAGTCCACCAGAATCCAGAAATAAGGACTGTAACCACCAAAATACTGTAAAATTGGGAAAGCCAGCTGGGAGTGAATATTTCATCCTCAGTGAACTTCCCCTGGACTTGTCAGTGTCCCAGAGAGGCAGATTGAAGAGCCCAGAATCCGAGGTGTATGGTTTGAAAGATCTGTTTGCACAGAAAGGGCAGGGACCGGAGGAGAAAGCGCGCGTGTTGAGTTATCTCATCCATCCATGACTCATGGAGGGCTCTTCCCTAGCTTTAATGAATGGTCTTGTCATCAAACAGAGGAAGGGACTTAGGGAGCTGGCTTTGGTTCCCAGATCTCCCACAGGCTCCCCCTGTCACCTTGGGGAAGCCACGTCATCTCTCCAGGCCTCAGTTTCCCCATCTGTTCAACAACAGTACTGATGCTCACTTCACACTGGAGAGCTGAGGAGGGCTGGACTCACATTGTGAGGCGCGTGGGGAATATTTCTGCCTTATAAAGGACCAGAGTCTCCTCTCAGCATCACTTGCACAAAACCAGAGCTAGTCCTCTGGAGTTGCTCCAGGTTTACACTGGAACAGCCGAGGTCAGAATCCCATTTCTCGTGTTTTTCCTCCATCGCTCCGACACCACTTCACAATGGAAAGATAAAGGGCGAGAGAAGGTCTGCGACAGGCCCACGGTTCCACAGCAGCTGGGAATAGAACCTCAGAGTCCTGACTCCTTTCCCAGTGAATTGGCCACTGGGCCAGGCAGCCATCAGGCCACAGAGGGAGGTGGATGGACGGATGTAGGTAGATCAGTGGCCGGTTTTCAGAGTTTCCCCTTTTGATGGTTTCTCTCATATTCTCTTTCTTTTTCCAGCGACCCGCACAGCCCCCTCCGTCTTCCCCCTGGTTCCCTGCTGCAGCAAGACCGGCAATGTGCCCCCGGACACCAGCTTGGCCTGCCTCGTAACTGGCTATTTGCCATCACCAGTGGACATCAAGTGGAATTCTGGCCAAGTGACCAAGGGGGTCAAAACTTTCCCAGAGGTGACGATGAGCAATGGGCTCCACACCCAGAGCAGCCTGCTGATCCCCTCCGACAGTTCCCGGCAGGGCGACCCCTACCAGTGCGACGTGACGCATCAAGGCACAGGGAAGACAGTGTCCGGGAAGTTCCCTCAGGAATGTAAGACATGCGGCGGGGGGAGGAGGGGGCAGCCAGGCTGAGATTTTCAAAGCGCCTAGAGGGTCTGGGAGCCAGTTAATCTTAATCCACATCCCGTAGGTGCCTTTGGAAAAATCTCACCCTGCAAGAGTGGGGAAAGTTTGGCCCCGTGTTGAAACACACTGAGCCCCGGTGCTTTGTCATTGCAGAACTCCCGCCCCCAGCGCCCCTCTCCGTGGGCCCTGGAATGAGGGAAACCTCAGGGTGAAATGCACCCCTGGGCAGAGACCTATGTTCCACTAAAGGGGAGGATTTTCAGCCCTGCCTAAAATATTTAGGCCCCCGGTTCCCCTGGGCACTTGGCACGTAAATCCCTCAGGCACCTTGGGAAATCTTAGACACGCAGCTGGTCTGAAATGGCACCGAAGCCTCATGCTGCCCTTCTGTACAGGGGAAATCTTCGGCTCACTGCCTTACTCCCTCACCCTCACCCAAACCCAAACCCAGACCCAGACTCCTCCCACTGCGGGGGTAGAACAAAGCCCATTCGCTGCTTCAGTCCAAAGGCCAGGTTTGTTCACACACAAGGACTCAAAGCAAAACCAGTGGAACTCAGAGCACAGGCTCCCAGCCACCCGGGGCCCCCCCAGCGTTCAGCCGGCTGGATGGGGAGCACACTCCCCCTTTCCCACTAGGTCCCCTTTCCCGCATGTTTCCTAGCCCTCCTGCCTGGTCCGCATCTAGAGACTTCCCCCTCAGGTGCTTTCCTCAGCACTGAGCCAGAAGCTTTCCCTTATATAGACTGCAGCAAGCAGCCCCATGAAACGCCAATTCCCAGCAACCACTGGCCCTAACGGGGCTACACCCGCTTACAAGCTAGCACTCGCTTACACCTCTTTGTCATGGAGCTGTGTGTGTTTCTTGCACTCCGGCTGTTCTCGGGCATCTTTTGAAATGGATACAACCCCAGAGCAGCAAACCTAGGCATTCTGGGGTCAGAACTTGAACGGGTGAAAATCGACTGATCTCCACGGAAGTCAGTGGCCCTGTGCCGACTTACATCAGCTGAGGATTTGACCCTTTTTCTGTAGTCAGACACAGTCAGTCCTCTCCCAGGTTTTCTTCTGATGCCATGTCATGCTCTACAGCGCCACAGTCCCCCTTAAACAGGACATTAATTGAGGAAAAGAAGTTCAACCAAACACAGCTCAAGTTCCAGCTTTGTCCCTGCTGTTTACCAGGGAGAACACACTCCAGCAGCATGTGCAGAAAGAATGTATGGAGGCATTCAGTATTTGCCTAAATGATTTAAGGGCCCTGTTCCCATTTGTTTTAATCCCTTACATGGCTGTGAAGTTAATCCCTAGAGGCTGAATAAAGTATGCAGTGTAAACACAGCACAACAAGGTGGGGTTTTTGCCAGTGCTGGGAGGACTGTAGAGTTAGCACTCTCTCGGGAACGGGAGTGGGGATCTACAGAGAGTGACACTGGACTGTGTTTTCCCCTCTCTCTGCTCTCAGTGTGTGGTTTGACAATGCCACCCCAGGTTCACCTCCTGGTCCCCACCTGCGAGGACAGCGCCACAGAGAGCCAGCTGGAGCTGGTTTGCCTCCTCCTGAGCTTCAGCCCCGACAAAGCCAATGTGAAATGGCTGGTGAATGGAAAGGAGAGGAGCCCCCCCACCCCGGCCTTTTCCTCTGCAATGGGCACAGATGGCTCCTACATGGGGCAGAGCCGCATGACCGTCACCAGGCAGAGCTGGGAGAGGGGGGACGTCTACAGCTGTCAAGTGACCCACCCAGCAGTGGGAACAGAGCTCTCCATGCACAACACCAGCAAGTGCTTGGGTGAGGGGCTACACCCGTGCATGGGGGGGAGGTGGGGTGGAGAGTTACTCAGAAACCAGCCCTGCCTAAGGCTGCACCTAGACCCCAGTGTGATGGGAGACATAGGAGTACCACAGAGAAATTGATACTGTAGGTGGATGGGAAGAGAAAGAGATATAATGGGGGGATGGATGGATGGATGGGATGGATACTACCAGTGTTCTGATGGGGATGGATGGGTGGATAGATTAGATTAGATTTCAATAGTCTTTTTCTGCCTTTCCACATTATTTATGCTGGTCAATGACATCTCTTTGAATTTCTCAGCCTGCCTCAGAAGTTCACTTGACCCAACCATCTACTTAACCAAACCCTCCTATGAAGACGTCATCAAAAATTCTGGTCATGTTACCTGTTTAGTTTTGGGTTATGATTTAGCAGCCAGCAGAATCGCATGGAAAGTGGATGGGCAAGTCAGCTCTGCGGCGAAGACAGAAACTCTCAAGAAGAACAGCAACGGGACCACCAGCCTTGTCAGTTCTCACCCTGTGTCACTGGCCCAATGGGGACAAGGCACCATATTTACCTGCAAAGTGACCACACTCTGTTCTGGAGAACTAACCCAGGACATAACCATGAGCAATACAGGTGAGTAGCCTTGGCATCTCAAAGGGAAAGGCAAACTCCAGTCATTATTAATTGGGATTAGAGGGTGAAACTCACCCCGCACAAGTCCTAGGCAGCCTCTAAGTCCCAGTTAACCCCCCGAGAAGTAGGACTTTAGCGGAGCCCAGGCCCTCAGCAGAGGGGTGTATTGCAGGTATAATTATTATTTCTCGTATGAATCTTTCATTCTCTATCTCTCATTAATTTCCACTTGCACAGTTTCCCCAGTATTCCCTGCTTTATCATTAATTTCCTGATTCTCCAAGAATTTCACTCCCTCTGCTCCCTGGGATCCAGCGATGTGGCCTGTTATGGACTCTGGTCTGATGTGCATATGTACTTCTTACCTCTGGAAATCAGGCTGGTGCTTGTCGCTGGCATCTAGTCTTTCAGGGATATTTCTGATGAGAATCTCTAAGTCTCCAGTGGAGTTAGGTGCCGAAATCCCATTGAAATACCCAAGGTGTCCAAGTCCCTTAGCCGGCCTTTGAAAAATCTCAGTTGTGTTGAATTTTGTTGTGAGCGTTTGAAGGAGGGAAGAGGCTCCATCTGAGTGAGCAAATGGGTTGGTGACCCAATGTCATGATGATGCATGGTGGAGACTTGGGGTGAAGAGGAGATAATGTGGTTCAAGGTTTGGGGTGAGGGTTCAGATTTGGGACACAGGACTCGCTCAAAGCCCCTTATCCATCTGCTTTACTGTAAAACCAAGCTGAGGATAACAATTAGGATGATGATCTCGAAGGGGATGAAGATGATGTCGATGACAATGAAGAAGGAAATGAAGATGCTGAAGGAGAAAAAAAGAAAGAATGTTAGAATGCTGGAGAAGATGAAGATAAGGAGGAAGGAAGTGATTACAAAAACAAGGGAGGTGAAGAAGATGAATATGATGATGTTAAGTTGTTGCCGTTGAAGGTTGAGGATCTGGAAGTTCACTGTGCATTCTGCGGGGAAGGCTTTGGAGTTCAGTTGAGTCTTTGGGTGAAGATCCAGGCTCTTTGAGTTTCAAGGGAGATGATGCTCAAGGGTTGGGTTTTTATTTTGCCTGGTTTTTAGCTTCACACGTACCCTGAACAACTGCCCTCCCTGGCCCATTCACACAGTGATAGCTGCTGGATCTAAGTCCGTAACTTAGACAGACAAACCAAATCTTATTCTTCTCTTGCCCCTCTTCCTTTTCATTTAGGCATCAGTAAGAAGGAGCCCACAGTCACTGTCTCCCAAGCCTACCACGAAGACATCTCCGGGAACAGAGTCTCATTGACTCTCATCTGCGAAGCTAGTGGCTTCTACCCTGAAGAGATCAGCATGTCATGGTTGAAGAACAACGCCCCGGAACTCAAGCCCAGTTACAACAATGGCCCTGTGTCAGGAAGTGGCACTTTCTCTGCCTACAGCGTCCTGAAGGTTGAGCCAAGTCAAGAACAAGGAAATTACACCTGTGTGGTGCATCACCCGGCCATGGAAGAGCCCAAGAGGGTTGTGCAAAAGGTGTTCCTCGGTAAGTGGGTTCTCAGAGTCAGGTATTAATTTGGGGATGTTCACATGTGTTCTTATTCCGTCCAGCCAATGGCATAAACAACCGCATGACTCCATGTGAGCCCTGGTGGGGGGAGGGGGCGTGGCAATGAAGGATTTCTTTCTCCGTTATGATGTCATCTTTGGTGAAACCAAGATTTATTGCAACCTGAGCTGGGTGGGAACCTCCCCTCCACTCCAGTGCAGGAGAGTTCCCTGTATTCCCAAGGCATTATCCAGTCCGAAATGCCCCAAGTAATGGGGATCCCACCCCACCCCTGGAGGAGATGATTCTGCAGCTTCATAGACCCCATCACCACTAACGGAAATGCAGGAAAACTGTCCTAAGTGCAAGAGGGAATTTAAGGGAGGGTGCAGAATGTAATCTCATTGGGCTGTGATTTGGCCAAGACATTGGGATGGATACTCTTGCTCTTGGGGAAGGTTCACAGAGGACTTTCATGGCAGGGAGGTGGTTCACTGAAAAATTTCTTTCCTTCTTAACCGTGGATCCCCCTGGGAGTTGTTTGCTCCACACTTGGACATGGATTCCCAAGGTGGTTGATTCACAATTTTGTCCTTACTGTCCCTTTTTATTCCTCAAATTTGTTGCTGACACATTAGGAATGTCTTCATGGATCTGCAGCCATGACAGGCACCCAATTAAAATCTGTTCTCAAGGAAAAGATGAGCTGGGGTGGGGCAGATTCCATATCGGATTCAGAAGCTGACGAATTCATGCAAACAAAGGAGAGAAACCCCTCAGCTCCATTGCGCCACAGTGGGGCTTGGACGTCCATATGAATTTGGAATCCCAGCTCCGGCAGCATCCACTTTAGAAACTAATCTCATGAGCGACACCATGCATATCCTTCACACAACATTCAATAGAGGACATTGACCCCGGGTGCCAGGACTCCCGTCAGTCTGGGCTTCCCTGCTGAGATTTCTAAAGTGATTCGAGGTCTCCCCTCCCGCATTGGCTTGCGGTGGGAGTTGCGGGACTCATGACCTGAGGAACCTCGGCGGGCCATGGGTGTGCAATATAAATGGCCCTTCTGCCTGTGCAGAGGGTAGGGTTTAGGGAACAGAAGTTCCATCCTGAGCCGTGGGTGCAGTGTGGGGTCTAGTGGTTAGGGCAGGAGGATCTGGGTGCCAGTCATGACCGTGGGCAGGTCATTTGTCCTTTGTACCAGCTGCCATCTCTGGAAAAGAGGAATAACTGTATTGAGCTCAGGTGGGTCATCAAGCTCATGAATTTCTGTCTGGAAGGACCCTGAGTTGAGCAACCAGGGCAGCTCTGTCCCTGGCCATGTTTTCCGCAATGGGGCTTTCTCCCAACAAAGCTGGAGACCTTCAGATTTGCTCCTGACACCGAGAGACCCAAATAAGCATAACTGGACCCAGGAATCCCAATCTCTCGGTTGGTTAGAAAATCTCAGCCATTTTCCCCACTGCTCCATAAGATGAGGGTCCCACCCCTTCTACCAGGGAATCCAGTGCCCTATTTCCACCTCCAGTGACCCTCAGCCCTTTCCCAAACAGCCCCTGGGCTTTGCGCCCCTGAGAGAGAGGCACTCAGTTACCACCTCATGCCTGTTGAAATATTTGCTCAGCCCAGCCCTCAATGCTGCCTCCTGCCCCCCACCAGGTGTCAGCAACTGTAATCGACACCCTCTGGAGGTCTCTCTCCTTCCCCCTTCCCTGGAGGACCTCTACATAGGGCAGAACGCCACCATCAGTTGTTTGGTGAGTGGCATGGAAATCCCCGGCAGCCTGGAGGTCTCCTGGAACCGGGGTAGTGGGGGCCCGTTGGCCGTGGTCTCCAGGGAGCCAGTGCTGCAGGAAGATGGCACCTACAGTGCAACCAGCATCCTGCGGGTGTGCGTGGAGGAGTGGCAGGCGGGGGAGGAGTTCACCTGCACCGTGAAGCACCAAGACATCCCGTCGGCCATTGTCAAGAGCATCCGCAAGAGTCACAGTAAGAACTCAGCCTTTCCCCTGTAGGGGGCGCCAGCTGCCATCCGGCTGCAGGCTTGGGAGAGTGGCTGGCTCAGGATGTGGGGAATGGAGACGGGACCTTCTGTCTCTAGCTGTGATCCGGCTTGAGGTCTTTGGGACTGGGAGTCGCAAATTTGTGGGTGTGATGAAACGGGCAAATTTATGAGACAGAGGGGGACAGAGTCAGGACTCCTGGGTTCTTTTTCTGTCTCTGGGAGGGGAGTGGGATGTCGTGGGTTAGAATAGGTAGACTGGAAGCCATGAGTCTTGAGTTCTAGCCCCTTTTCAGGGAAGGTATTTGGATCTGGTGGGTTAGTGTGGGCCGAACTCCTGGATTGTATCCATGGGTCTGGGTCGGGAGTGGGGGGTCTTGTGGGATATAGCAGGGTGATGAGGGTGGGGGGTGGTAGCCAGGACTCCTGGGTCCCAATCCTTCGCATCAACCCTTTGCTGTTTCCTTGTTGCAGCGGTCTCTCCCCGTAACCCTTCTGTCTACATCTTCCCTCCTCACGCTGAGGAGCTGGCTCTCCGGGAATCGGCCACCATCACCTGCCTGGCCTCCGGCTTCCGGCCCAGAGCCATCTTGGTGACATGGACCCAGCAGGACCGGCCCGTGCCCCAGGAAGCCTACACCAACATCGGCCCCGTCCGGGAGGCCGGGAAGGAGGAGCGCTACTTCATCTACAGCAAGTTCAATGTCTTGGCATCTGAATGGGAGCGGGGGGACACGTACGCCTGCGTGGTGGGGCACGAGGGTCTGCCCATGACCTTCGTCCACCGGAGCGTGGACAAAGCCTCCGGTAAACCCACCGCCGTCAATGTCTCTGTGATCTTGTCCGATACCGACGTCACCTGCTACTGAGGAGCAGAGCCGCGTGGGCTCCTCACGGCGTATCTGAGATGGCCAGGGAACCTCGTGGGCTCTGGGATTCCTCTTAGCCTGTGTGTAAAGCTGTGGGAGCTCTGGTGTACAGAGCGTGGCTGTGTGTGGAATATGCCCAAATAAAAATGCAGCATGCCAGAGTTTGTGATGAAGGGTGTGTCTTCTGGCGGAGACTGTCTCTGTGTCTCATCCACGCTTCCTTCCCCAATATCTAGATCTATCCCCCCACCTTTCTTTCTTTCTTTCTTTCTTTCTTTCTCTCCAGCCATCCTCCTTTCCTTATGTATAGACTACATCAATTAATTCTTCCAAACAGGATCCATCCACCCATCCTAGGCTCTGGGGGAGGGATAGCTCAGTATTTTGAGCATTGCTAAACCCAGGGTTGTGAGTTCAATCCTTGAGGGGGCCACTTAGGGATCTGGGGCAAAAATAGGGGATTGGTCCTGCTTTGAGCAGGGGGTTGGACTAGATGACCTCCTGAGGTTCCTTCGAACCCTGATATCGCATGATTCTATACCTGTTGCTTTGATTCTACAATGTCCATGCATGCAAAATTATGCAATCTTCTCTCTGCATCCATCCATCTTCATGCATTGTCATGTTTCTACCTGTCCATCCCTCTGCAGTGAGTTGCTATCCATCCATTAAATTCATGATATTGCAACTCCTAGATCTCCTGACTGAGGTCAGAGCCCCATTGGATGGGCCCTGTACGAACACACACAGAGCAAATGTCCTGGAACCAAGGAGCTGATAGTTTAAGCAGACAGAGGCTGGGATGGGATATTTTGGCACAAAAGGATTAAAATAGGGATGCTATAAAGAAGTGAGACACCCAACTCCCACTGCAATTGTGAGTTTATCTTCACTGGCACCTAATTTCCTAAGAGTCCTTTAAAGACCCCAGCCCAGGTGGCTTGTCTCTGGTCACACTGCAGGTCAGTGGGAGAGGTGGGAATAGAGCCCTGATCCCCCATCTCCAAGACTTGTTTCTTAACTATTGCACCTGTCCAGCCATGTAGCCCTAGCCACTCTGGCGTGAGATCCCTTAGGAGATGCGTCCTCATTTGACCACATAAGATTAGAGGCAGAGTGCCCAGGAATCTGGTTTTATGTGTTTAGAGAGCTAGGTGGGAGGGTGAGTCTAAGTTAGGAGCCTTCATTCCTCCCAGCTCTGTCCCTGGATGTATAAACATGGAGGTAGCGTGCAGGGGAAATGATTTCACCTCTGTGTACAGGGTTAGGGAGACTGATACTGGAATACAGCATTCAGTTCTGGAGTCAACACGGAGTGACAGTCAGAAAAGGTAACAATGGTAGGAACCATTAGGAAAGGGACAGATATTAAGACGGTAAATCTCATAATGCCACTGTATAAATCCATGGTATGCCCACAGCTTGAATACTGCATGCAATTCTGGTCGCCCCATCTCAAGAAAGATGTATTAGAAATGGAGAAGGTACAGAGAAAAGGGACAACATTGATCACGGGGATGGAACAGCTTCCGACTGAGGAGAGATTAGACAGGCTGGGACTTTTCATCTTAGAAAAGAAATGACTAAGGGGGATATGACAGAGGTCTATAAAATCATGGCGGGTGTGGAGAAAGTAAATCAGGAACTGTTATTTTCCCCTTCACATAATACAAGAACCTGGGTCACCCAATGAAATTAAATGGCAGCTGGTTTCAAACAAACACAAGAAAGAACTTCTTCACACAACAGAGTCAACATGTGGAAGTAGTTGTCAGGGATGTTGTGATGGCCCAAAATATAAGTGGGTTCAAAAAGGAAATTAGGTAAGTTCCTGGAGGATAAGTCTGCTAAAGGGAACCCATGAGCACAGAGCGGTGTGGCCTAGTGCCCATGGTCAATATATCAGCCCTGAAGTGCAGGACTTTGTTTTCTTGGGGCTAGAGTCAATATAGCAGCCCTTGAGTGTAGGGGAGTGTGGCCTAGCGGCCAGAGTGAATAGAGAGGACCTCAAATGCAGGGCAGTGTGGTAATGGCCAAACCCAGGGGCTGTCACCGGAGGGGATGAGGCAAGGGCAGTGGGACACGGGCTCACCTGAGCGCTCATCTAGTCCCGGCCCCTGCACTCACGGCAGGACTAAGTATTATCTAGACCACCCATGACAGGTGTTTGTCTAACCTGCTCTTAAACATCTCCAGTGATGGAGATTCCACAACCGCGCTAGGCAATTTATGCCAGTGCTTCACCACCCTGACAGGAAGTTTTTTCTAGTGTCCAACCGACCCCTCTCTTGCTGCAATTTAAGCCCATTGCTAATTGTCCTACCCTATGAGGTTAAGGAGAGCAATTTTTCTCTTTCCTCCTTGTAAGAACCTTTTATGTTCTTGAAAGCTGTTATCATGTCCCCTCTCAACCTTCTCTTTTCCAGCCTCAACAATCCCAATTTTTAATCCTCCCTGAAAGCTCATGTTTTCTAGACTTCTAATCATTTGTGTTGCTCTTTTGTGACTGTCTCCAATTTGTCCACATCTTTCCTGAAATGTGGCACCCAGAACCGGACACAATACTCCAGTTGAGGCCTAATCAGCACAGAGTAGAGCGGAAGATTGTTCCTTCCCAAGTGGAGTACTTTGCATTTGTCCTTATTGAATTTCATCCTTTTTACTTAGAATCATAGAATCATAGAATATCAGGGTTGGAAGGGACCTCAGGAGGTCATTTAGTCCAACCCCCTGCTCAAAAGCAGGACCCATCCCCAATTAAATCATCCCAGCCAGGGCTTTGTCAAGCCTGACCTTAAAAACTTCTAAGGAAGGAGATTCCACCACCTCCCTAGGCAACGCATTCCAGTGTTTCACCACCCTCCTAGTGAAAAAGTTTTTCCTAATATCCAACCTAAACCTCCCCCACTGCAACTTGAGACCATTACTCCTTGTCCTGTCCTCTTCCACCACTGAGAATAGTCTAGAACCATCCTCTCTGGAACCACCTCTCAGGTAGTTGAAAGCAGCTATCAAATCCCCCCTCATTCTTCTCTTCCGCAGACTAAACAATCCCAGTTCCCTCAGCCTCTCCTCATAACTCATGTGTTCCAGCCCCCTAATCATTTTTGTTGCCCTTCGCTGGACTCTTTCCAATTTATCCACATCCTTCTTGTAGTGTGGGGCCCAAAACTGGACACAGTACTCCAGATGAGGCCTCACCAATGTCGAATAGAGGGGGACGATCACATCCCTCGATCTGCTCGCTATGCCCCTACTTATACATCCCAAAATGCCATTGGCCTTCTTGGCAACAAGGGCACACTGCTGACTCATATCCAGCTTCTTGTCCACTGTCACCCCTAGGTCCTTTTCCGCAGAACTGCTGCCTAGCCATTCGGTCCCTAGTCTGTAGTTGTGCATTGGGTTGTTCTGTCCTAAGTGCAGGACCCTGCACTTATCCTTATGGAACCTCATCAGATTTCTTTTGGCCCAATCCTCCAATTTGTCTAGGTCCCTCTGTATTCTATCCCTGCCTTCCAGCGTATCTACCACTCCTCCCAGTTTAGTATCATCCGCAAATTTGCTGAGAGTGCAATCCACACCATCCTCCAGATCATTTATGAAGATATTGAACAAAACCGGCCCCAGGACCGACCCCTGGGGCTTTCCACTTGATACCTGCTGCCAACTAGACATGGAGCCATTGATCACTACCCGTTGAGCCCGACAATCTAGCCAACTTTCTACCCACCTTATAGTGCATTCATCCAGCCCATACTTCTTTAACTTGCTGACAAGAATACTGTGGGAGACAGTGTCAAAAGCTTTGCTAAAGTCAAGAAACAATACATCCACTGCTTTCCCTTCATCCACAGAACCAATAATCTCATCATAGAAGGCGATTAGATTAGTCAGGCATGAACTTCCCTTGGTGAATCCATGCTGGCTGTTCCTGATCACTTTCCTCTCATGTAAGTGCTTCAGGATTGATTCTTTGAGGACCTGCTCCATGATTTTTCCGGGGACTGAGGTAATGCTGACTGGCCTGTAGTTCCCAGGATCCTCCTTCTTCCCTTTTTTAAAGATTGGCACTACATTAGCCTTTTTCCAGTCATCCGGGACTTCCCCCGTTCGCCACGAGTTTTCAAAGATAATGGTCAATGGCTCTGCAATCACAGCCGCCAGTTCCTTTAGCACTCTCGGATGCAACTCGTCTGGCCCCATGGACATCCAGCTTTTCTAAATAGTCCCTAACCACCTCTTTCTCCACAGAGGGCTGGCCATCTATTCCCCATGTTGTGATGCCCAGCGCAGCAGTCTGGGAGCTGACCTTGTTCGTGAAGACAGAGGCAAAAAAAGCATTGAGTACATTAGCTTTTTCCACATCCTCTGTCACTAGGTTGCCTCCCTCATTCATTAAGGGGCCCACACTTTCCTTGGCTTTCTTCTTGTTGCCAACATACCTGAAGAAACCCTTTTTGTTACTCTTAACATCTCTCGCTAGCTGCAGCTTCAGGTGTGATTTGGCCCTCCTAATTTCATTCCTACATGCCCGAGCAATATTTGTATACTCCTCCCTGATCATATGTCCAGCCTTCCACTTCTTGTAAGCTTCTTTTTTATGCTTAAGATCCGCTAGGATTTCACCGTTAAGCCAAGCTGGTCGCCTGCCATATTTACTATTCTTTCAACACATCGGGATGGTTTGTCCCTGTAACCTCAACAGGGATTCCTTGAAATACAGCCAGCTCTCCTGGACTCCTTTCCCCTTCATGTTAGTCCCCCAGGGGATCCTACCCATCCGTTCCCTGAGGGAGTCGTAGTCTGCTTTCCTGAAGTCCAGGGTCCATATCCTGCTGCTTACCTTTCTGCCCTGTGTCAGGATCCTGAACTCAACCAACTCATGGTCACTGCCTCCCAGATTCCCATCCACTTTTGCTTCCCCCACTAATTCTTCCCAGTTTGTGAGCAGCAGGTCAAGAAAAGCTCCCCCCCAGTTGGCTCCTCTAGCACTTGCGCCAAGAAATTGTCCCCTACGCTTTCCAAAAACTTCCTGGATTGTCTATGCACCGCTGTATTGCTCTCCCAGCATATATCAGGAAAATTAAAGTCACCCATGAGAACCAGGGTGTGCGATCTAGTAGCTTCTGCAAGTTGCTGGAAGAAAGCCTCATCCACCTCATCCCCCTGGTCCAGTGGTCTATAGCAGACTCCCACCACTACATCACTCTAGTTGCTCACACTTCTAAACTTAATCCAGAGACACTCAGGTTTTTCTGCAGTTTCGTACCGGAGCTCTGAGCAGTCATACTGCTCCCTTACATACAGTGCTACTCCCCCACCTTTTCTGCCCTGCCTGTCCTTCCTGAACTTCAGAACATTTCTCCACTTTGTCCAGATCATTTTGAATTTTAATCCTAACCTCCAAAGCACTTACAACCCCTCCCAGCTTGGTATCGTCCACAAACTTTATAAGTGTGTTCTCTATGCCATTATCTAAATCATTGATGTCATGTTAGATGAAGATATTGAACAGTACTGGTCCCAGAACTGATCCCTGTGGGACCCCACTCATTATTCCCTTCCATCATGACTGTGAACCACTGATAACTACTCTCTGGGAACGGTTTTGCAACCAGTTATACACCCACCTCATTGTAGTTCCATCTAGTCTGCATTTACCTAGTTTTTTTATGAGAAGGTCCCATGAGACTGTACCAAAAGCCTTCCTAAAGTCAAGATATACCATGTCTATCGCTTCTGCCCTATCCACAAGGCTTGTTCCCCTGTCAAAAAAAGCTATCAGGTTGGTTTGACACGATTTGTTCTTGACAAATCCACGCTGTTACTTATCACCTTATTTTCTTCTACATGTTTGCAAATTGATTGCTTAATTATTTGCTCCATTATCTTTCTGGGTACAGAAGTTAAGCTGATTGGTCTGTAATTCCCCAGGTTGTCCTTATTTCCATTTTTATAGATGGGCACTAGATTTGCCCTTTTCCAGTCTTCTGCAATCTCCTCCAACTTCCATGACTTTTGAAAGATAATCGCTAATGGCTCTGATATCTCCTCAGTCACTTCCTCGAGTATTCTGCGATGTGTTTCATCAGGCCCTGGTGACTTGAAGACATCTAACATGACTAAGTAATTTTTAACTTGTTCTTTCCCTATTTTAGCCTCTGATCCTACCTCATTTTCACTGGCATTCACTACGTTAGACATCCAATCGACACCAACCTTGTTGGTGAAAACGGAAACACAGAGGTCATTAAGCACCTCTGCCATTTCCACATTGTCTGTTATTGCTTTCTTCCCCTCATTGCAACTTGCTGACCTTAGACGGGTGGGAGATACCACTCCCTCCATCTCCCTGGGTCACTTGCTACCGGGCTTCCTGAAGCTGCAGTCCACATCACTTTGGGGTCTCCGAGCTCCTCGGAGCAGGTAATTCCCTGGGACTCCGACTGCAGCTGGTCAGCTGAAGGCAACAGGTCCCAGGTCTGTGTCTCGAGATGTCCACCTTACACAGGCAAGGGCTGTAATGGCTCCTGGGTTGGAGCCTCAACCAAGTGTCCTTCCTCCTTGGCGGTCAGTGCAGAGTGAGCTGGCCTGCTCTTCTTCCTACCAGCACAGCATTTGGAGCTTGCTTAGCATGGTGTGAGGTGAAGGACTTCCTCCACCCCTAGGGTGTGATTAACCCTTTCCTGGCTAGTGCGGGTATGCACACCCTGCCACCAGCACAAGATCTGGAAGGGAAGCATTGGAATGAACTGGCATTGGCTGGAAGATGCCGCTGTTGGATGGGGGGTGCATGGCCTCATTGAGCTATGAATTGGCAGGTCTCAGCCCAGCTCTGTTGCTGGCCTGGGGAGGGGAATCGCATGCTCGGGGTGGCTGGGGTGTGTAAAGGAGCCAAAGGGAGTGAAATTTAATGGAAGTTGGGGCTGAAATCCCTGAGGCTGCTGTGAGAATTGCAGCCTGTGACGGGGGGTCTCCCCCTGCAGCCTGCCCGGTCTCCCCTGGCAGGGACCCTCTGTCTCTGGCCCTGGACAGGGATCTCCTGCCCAGAGCCCAGATCGGAGCTCCCCGCTGTGCCCACTCAGCTCCCTGGGTTAACGAAGAGGCCTCTCTAACTGGCACGTTTGTCTCATCCCCAGCTCCTCACTGCCTAGTGGAGGACCAAGGCATCTCTGTTGAAGGAGGAGAGGAGGAATCTGACGGTCTCTGGACACCTGTTGCCTTCATTGCTCTCTTCCTGCTCAGCCTGTTGTACAGCACCGGCGTCACGCTGCTTAAGGTAAGAGCAACAGCTACCTTCATGGTCCCGCGTCACCGCTGAGAGCAACAACCCGTGCTCAAGAATCGATCCCACGTCATCAGCATGCAGCCAGCCGCCATCACCATCACCATCACCACCCATAGTCAGTGATTGTCAGAGGCCAGAGCCAAGGGCTAGAGCCACAGTCAGGAATTGGAGCCCAGGGTTAGGCGCATGGCTGGACCCAGACGGGAAAAAGGCAGGAACAGGGCTGGAACAAGCAGTCACAGCTGCTATCGCAGCCCTGGGGAAATTCTTTGGGCAGCTGCTTAACTTCTGCTGGGCTCATGAACCGGGCTGCTGACTCTGCCAAGCAATCAGGGCGGAGCCAATCAGGCAGCCGGCTCCAGGCCAGGTGCGCACGTCAGGTTGCCTGGGACTGGCTCTGCTGCCAGCCCTGATTCCTGACAGTGACCAGCGATCAATGAGAGAGAATCAGGAACGATTACTTATTAATAATCCACCACCCGTCATCACTAATTAACGAGCTGACATCAAGGTTAATATGGCAGTGATCAACACACGAGAATGAACAGTCTATTATCAATTCCAATTATTTATCACTGAGAAATCAATAATCACGGATTGGCTATCCCTGGTCAGTACGGAGTGATCTGTACTTAATGCTGAATAGCCATTAATCTGCAATTAATTATCAATAATCAACACTCACAGATCAGTAATTAATGTTAAAGAATCGAGGATCAAGCATCAATAAGCTGCTAATAATTATCAATTGATAAGAATCACTTGTCAATAATGAGGAATTAATGATCAATGACCAAAAATGAATGATCCCTAATTAAGAAGCAAGAGGAAATGTTCCAAGAGCAAGGCTCAATGAGTGTCAATCAATAAGCACTCAGCCGTGACCTCCAAGGATCAGTGGTCGGGCCCAGAAGCACAAAGGGCCAGAGGTGCCCGTGAAGCCGGTTCTGTGCCGGGCCGCGTTGCAATGGGGCTGGTACCAGAAGCAGGGACAATCGGCGGAGGCAGCTGCGACTCCCCAGGGACTTGGTGTGAGGCACCCGGTGGGCAGTGGCCGTTCCCTGAGGCGGTTTGGCAAGGCTGGTGTCTCTGTCTGGAAGATGAGCTCCAGCTCAACCCAGACATCCTGGCAGGATGCAGGCGTGGCTGGGCGAGGCTAGATGGTCCCAAGGGTCCCTTCTGGCCTTGCTCTCCCAGCCGAGGATGCTGCCCGTGAGCGGCACCGGCTGAACCCCTCTGCTCTCTGTGTCCCACAGGTGCGGTGAGTGCCCGGCTCCGGGCTCCTAGGAGGGGACAGCACTGCTTCGTCCTCTTCATTCCCTCCCTCCATCTTCAGCCCTCCCGGGCTCCGGCCCCCTCTCCGGACACCGGGAAGAACCATGTTCCACGGCAGCGCGGAGGGCGCGACAACGGCCGCTGAAGGGTCTGAGCTCCGCAGAACCCAGAGCAGGGAGGGCAGAGTCCTTCCCCGGATGTCCCCGTGGGGCAGCCCACGCTGGAGCTTGAGCTCAGCCCCGTGCCCCTCAATTCTCCACCCCCATCCCACGGCAGGGACTGGATTTCCTTGTGTGTCTGTGTGTGCAGGGCTGTAGTGTCCTGAGGTCTAGTCAACGTGGACTCTGGCGAGGGAGAAGAGTCTCATTTGATCCACCGTTTAACTTGCAACTTACACGGGAATTGTGTGTTTGATCGAAAATAAAAGGAGTTAAGAATTGGTGGCTGCATTTCAGGGTGGTTTGGGGGATTTAACCAAGGAGAACGGTACCCACTGTATGTCCCAGCCCCCCGGTGTCTCTCTACACATCCGTCCATTCTCAGACACGCACATATCTTTCTTTCTTTCTTTCTTTCTTTCTTGGCTGATCAGTGGTATTCCCTGCCCCAGAGATCTCCCCTTAGTGCCCCTCAGTCCCAGCTCTCTGGGTTCGTAGCTAGGCCCCCGTCTCCCATTGGGGCCAGTGCAGCGGGCATCCTTCATTTTATTCTCCATGCCGGAAGGCGCCCCCTACAGACACGACATGACCCTCTGGAGGGTGTCAGGGGTCCCTGAAAGTCGGGGATGGAGGTTGTGAATGAGATGGAGCCTGATTTGTATATTTATTTATTTATTTATTGTCTTTCAGTGCACACAACAAAAGTCACACCCACACACACAAAAATCCCAATGAAGAGCTAAATATGCAACATACAGCACGACAGACACAACTCTGGCTATGGTCCTGCCCCAGGGCGGGGGGCTGGCTGGCGCAGGGGTGGGGAAGGGGATATGGGGCCTTTCCGCTCTAGGGGGTGCTGGCTCTGATCCAGTCCTAGAGCAGGGGGTGTTGGGCTCAGGAGGGTGGGAAGTGGGACTCGGGTTGTTTCCTCGCTAGGGGTGCTGGTTCCCTGCATGGTACGAGTTGTCCGGTCTCAGTCCAGCTCCCAGCGGGGCAGCGTCCCCAGTGGCTGAGGGCGGATTAGGCCATGTGGGGTGAGCTCCTCGCTCCCCCCAGGGGGTCTCCCAGAGGCACAGCAGTGGTGGGGGCAGCTGTGGGACTCAGGGTGGTGTCACCAATAGAGCCGGGAGTCCCGGCCCCTTGTCTCCAGGTGGACGGGGGCAGCGGCCCCTACACCACGCGCTGGACAGCGTTTTTGTACTCGGGGCCCCTCGCACGCCTCAGCTGCACCACGGTGGAGAACAGCCACTTCACCTGCAGGGGGGCAGAGAGAGCAAGGGTGAGAGGGGTCAGGGCTGGGGGAGCTGCTCGGTCTGTCTGTCTGTGTCATCCCTTCCTGCTTTTATGTCTGTGTCTCATTCACTCTGTCTCTCTTATTCACCTATTCTTCTTTCTCTTTCCTTCTTCTGTTCTTTCTTTCCCTTCCAAGCTGCCCTCTACTGAGCTAAACTCGTTCATTCCTTCGTTCCTATGTTCTCTCTCTCACCTTGAACAGGGTCACGGTGGCACTGTAGCAGACGCTCAAGAGGAAGAGGGTTATAAAGACTGAGAGGCTGGACCAGAGGCCATCAAGCTCTTCATCTCCGTCATCGCTGCAAAACTCACCCGACATGATCATCTCTGTTTGGGGGAGAGAAAGAGACATCAACTCCGACTCAGCCACTGTGACAGAGAGAGCTCGGACTCTGCATCCAACATCAATCCGCCTATCCCCTTCTCATCCTTCCATCCCTCCACCATTCCCTCTCTAGACATATCCAGCCATCCTAAACCACACACCCCTCCACCCATCCATCTCTAGACCGACCCCGCCATCCATCCATCCATCCATCCATCCATCCATCCATCCATCCATCCATCCATCCATCCATCCATCCATAGCGAGGTCCTGCCCACCTATCTGTGTTAAGATACAACCATCCATCCCTCCATACACTCCCATACAGCCCTCACCCGACCCATCCATGACCACACACCCCTCCTCCATCCATCTCTAGATACAACCATCCATCCATCCCCACCCACCGCCTACCTATCCATCTCTAGATGCAACCATCCGTCCATCTCTGGATGCAACCATCCATCCATGACCACACACCCCTCCCCCCATCCATCTCTAGAAACAACCATCCATCCATCCATCCATCCCCACCCACCCCTCTACCCATCCATTTCCAGATACAACCATCCATCCATCTTTAGATGCAACCATCCATTCATGACCACTCACCCCTCCACCCATCCATATCTAGATGCAACCATCCATCCATCCCCACCCACCCCCTACCTATCCATCTCTAGATACAACCATCCGTCCATCTCTAGATGCAACCATCCATCCATGACCACACACCCTGCCACCCATCCATCTCTAGAAACAACCATCCATCCATCCATCCATCCCCACCCACCCCTCCACCCATCCATCTCCAGATACAACCATCCATCCATCCCCACACACCCCTCCACCCACCCATCCATGACCACACACGCCTCCACCCATCCATCCCTATACACAACTGTCCATTCATCCAACCATCCATCTTCACTCACTCTCTCCATTTTCACACATTCTCCATCCCTCCATTCCCACAAGCGAGGTGGCTCAGGATCCCTTAGAGTGTGTGTGAGGTGCTGGGATGCAGCAGCGGCGGGGGAGCCCCCTAAAGACCAGGATGGATGGATTTCATGTGTGTTCCTCTATGACGCTGATCCCAATGTACCTAACACTCAGGAGTCGCTTCAGATGGAACACAGCCGCCTCCGGGGCTGTTTATTTAGGGCTCCCTTGGGTGGCACTGGGATGGTGGCATCTGGTGGCTGTTCATAGGGGGCTCTCTCGGCCGGCACAGAGATGTGGCCCCCTTTGTTGTGGGACACAGGGGCTGTTTAGATAGGGACCCCTTGTCCAAATGCCAAGCTGTAGCTGACATGGGGGCTGCGGAACAGTGTCGCTTTGAGGAACAGAGCCATGAGTAATTTATGATGGGGAGGCTCAGGATCTCTCAGAGGAAAGATGGTGCCCCCTGCAGGATGGCGCCCCCTAGCACAGCAGTGGGGGCATTGAGATCAGCTCTGACTGTGGGGGGAGAACCCTCCATACTGAGCCCACTGCCATGCTCCCTGCAGGTATGCATGGCTTCTGGATGACGCAGGTCTCATTCCCTACGTAAAGGGGGATCCAAGGATTTGGTTGGAGTTGGTAGCTGCTTCTTAGAGACGGGTGAGATATCCCCATATAAACTGACCCCCGCATACCCCACCCAAGAGTCAGACATGTCTCAGTGCTCGGTGAGGGGTCCGTGTATAAACAGCCCCCATGTTCCATCCCAGAGGGGAAGCAACTCAGCACGGGGTGAGGGATTCCTGTAACACCTGTCCCAGAGACGGCTGCATCTTAGAGCTGGCTGAGAGTGGAGGGAGAGCAGGCTGTGTGGCTGCTTCTGGGTGCATGTTTGTGTCTCTCTGTGTTGTGTGTCTCTGTGTGTACAAACATCACCGCCCAGGCGGGAGGGTCTCTGGGTCATGCCATGTTACATGTGTGTCCATCTGTACCAGATTGAGCTCTCTCTCTCTCTCAGCAACCACTGCAGTCTCCTACTTTGTGTGCCCCTCCCTGCTATCAACTGCACGGCCCCAGGAGAACAGCCCTCACACTGCTGCTGCTGGCTACGCACCCTTTAGCACCATGCGTGGAGCTCTGTCCTCGGCACTGGTGTGTTCGAGCCCTGCGCTCGCCCATCCAGCCCTGGGGCTGACACACACACACACACGTGCGTGTATGTGTGTGGGTGCCCTGTTGGGGCTAGGTAGGAGACAGGGCTCGTGTGTGGGGCCATAGAGGAGTCTGCCTCCTCTGTGCCACCCCACTGCCTGGGCCCCCTATGTCACCGGAGCTCGTGAGACTTTAGCTGAGCCCTTGCTTAGTGTCTGCTTCAGATTACAGCCCTACTGCTGGTGCTGCTTTGCGAGCACTGGGTGCCAGGAGCTGATCCCTGGTGCGGGGTGTTTGCTGTCTGTTGTTCTACCACCCCCTCCCCAGCTGCCACAGAGGGTCGGGGGTGGAGGGAGACCCCTTAGCCTCCCAGCCAGCGGGGGAGGTGTGTTTAGGGGTCGGGGAATTTGAATTGCCCTCCCTCCACTGATTCTGTCTGGAAACTCTCCCTGCTCCTCTCTGGGGTGGGATGGGATGTGGGGTAAATGCTGACCCTGACACAATGCCCCTCTGGGCATGCACAGGTTCTAGCCGAGAGGACCTTGCCTCAGTGGGATCCTAGGGATTGCTTAGCCATCCATCCATCCTTCTTCATCCATAACCATCATCTACCCATCCCTCCTGATCTGTACCATCCATCCATCCTTGCTCATCGCTCACCATCCATCCACCCTCATCTGTATCTTCCATCCACCCACACTGATCTGTACCCATGCATCCATTCTTGTTCCTAACCATCCATCCATCCAATGTCCTGTCTGTCTGTCCATCCATCCTCATCCCTCACCATCCATCCCTGCAACCCCATCCACTTATCTAGCTATCCCTTTCAGTATTCATCCACCCCTATCCCTCCATCACCATTGGTACCCATTGACACTAATCCATTCATTGCCATCCATCCTTTCCCAAATATATGTAGTCAGCCATTATCATATTTACCCATCCTTTCATCTCCATCTATCACTCACTCACTATGGGTAACAACCCATTCATCCATCCACCTGCCCATCCCCATCGGTACCAGTCCAGTGCCATATGTAACTACCAATCCATTGACATTCATTTATACATCCATTCATCCCCATCTCCTCCTGTCCATCTATGACAGTCCATCTATTTATCCATCCATCAATCCTTCAGAAAGTGTACCCATCCGACATTCACCATCCATCCATCTATACCCCCCCACGCACCCCTCTATCCATCCGTCCACCCATCTGCGGATCCCCATACACTTTTTCTATCCCTCGGCATCTGTTTATCCATTGGCATCCACTCTCTTTGAGCCATCCAACCATCATTCCCTGAGTGCAGTGCAGTCTAGTTGCAGGCACACTGGGTGGGCCATTCAGGACACCTGGATTCTGTTTCTAGCTCTGTCATTGACATGCTTGGTGATTTTGGGCAGGTCCCTTCCACTCTTGGTACCTCTGTTTCTCCTCCTCCTCTTTCTGTATTTAGGTTGTGAGAAAGACTATCTCCCACTGTCTGTGCCGTGCCCATCCCAACAGGGTCCTGGTCTCAGTTGGGGGTATAGGAGTTAATTTAATCCAAATAATGATCTTTCTATTTCTCTCCTCCTCCTTGTGATATCTCTTGGTGATATCTCCTGCCCCCTGAAGTATGTATCCGTCTAATCATCTCTTTGAACACCTGGCCTTCCAACTGAGATTGGCTTGAATGTGTCTGTTCCTCTGCAGTATGTCCGTGTGTATATGTGTAACCGTGCATCTACCCCCCTCTCCATCACTGTTTCCATGCTGTGCCTGTACTCATGCATGTATTCATCCTTCCTTACATGGCATGGACCCACATATCTACCTACCTTCCTTCCATGGCATCTACTCATCTTTCCTTTCATGGAATCTACCCATGTATCTATGTATCCATCCATGGCGTATATGTATCCACCCATACAGGATCTGGGTATTAGCACCCCCAGCCTTATAGCATCTCGGTTTCTCCCAGCCTGCAACTTGGGACCTCGTCCACCTTGGGCGACCTGCAGTTTTCACCCAGTGACACCACAACAAGGAGACCTGGGGGTGAGCTCAGACTAGTTCCGTTTATTCACTTGTCGTCACTGAGGGCACACAGATTATTTACAGGAAGCTGTACTGGACAATGCTACCAGTGGGGCTGGGAGGAGACGTCTTCATTTACCAGAGACTTTGCTGATGCTGCGTTGGGTGAACTTCATCTGCAGGGCTTCGTGGATGACCATGCAGGTGTAGGTGTCCCCGCTGTTCCAGCTGTCCTTGCTGACTTTCAGTTTGCTGTAGAGGAAGAAGTTCGAGTCGCCATCTTTGTCCTTCATGGGCGGAGTGGTGATGTTGTCAGGCTCCTTTTCACCTTCATGGTTCTTCATCCACTGCACCGAGATGTCCTCAGGGAAGAAGCCCCGCACCAGGCAGGTGAGGCTGACGGAGTCTCCTTTGCTCCTTAGCTCCTCGTTGTGGGGGTGCAGGAGGTAGACACCCGGGGTGGAGTGCTTTCCTTCGGTGGATGGGGATGGAGGACACAGATGAGCCAAGCACATTACTCACCTGGGGCACATGGGGATAAGGATGGTGTGTGTGTGTGTGTGTAGGATGGTAGGAACATCCCCTCTCTCCTTCAGGATGGAGGGGCTGGGGACTGGGAGCTGGTATCTCTGGAGCACAATTTGAGGGTGTGGATTTGGGGATGGAAAGGGACTCAGGGGCAGGATCCCAGGTTTTTGGGGGTTGGGGCTTCCTCTTAAGGAGCATCCCCCCCTGCTGGGGGTGGGGATAGGGGAGTCTTTCCCCTTAGGGACCCTGAGCTCCTCTTACCTGGCTTCTTGGAGATGGATTTGATGAGGGGCGAGGGTAGCTCTGAGTGCTCCACTTTGCAGGTAAAGGTCTCTCCATCCTCCCAGTCGTGGGTGAAGATGGGCTTGGAGCTGGAGGCGGTGAAGGTGCCGTTGAAGTGCTCATTGAGGGTCAGGATATCAGGGCTAATGGACTCTGGCTTCTCCCGGGACCAGACCACCCGGAGGCCGGAGTCGCTCGGCAGGTTGACCACCAGGCAGGTGAGCATGGGTCTCTGGGTCACGTACAGGGCGGTGGGGGATGGGGGCACCAGGAAGACTTGGATGTTGCTGGAAGATGTTGTTTCTTCTGGGGATGGGAGAGCCTGGGTCAGCCACTACGCTGGGTCTCCCCTGCCCAAGCCCATCCTAGTCTCCTCTCATGCCCTGTCCCCTTAAAAGCCCATCCCAGTCTCCCCCCACCACTCCTCTCCTGCCTCGAGCCCAGCCTGGTGCCCCCTCCCCTTCCTAGGCAGCCTGGCCCCGCTCAGTGTCACCTCTGCACTTGTGGGCGTGGTCCTGCTTTTTGCTCCCAGTGCCCGGGTGGTACACCTGGCAGGTGTACGTCTTGCCCTCCAGCCACTCGTCCTGGGAGACACTGGCATTACTGCGCGTCCTGAAGGTGGGGCCATCAGCGTCCTTCTTGGCAGAGTCGGTGTCACCAGAAAGTTGCCCGGGCTTGCCGTCCACCAGCCATTCCACCGTCAAAGGCTTGGGGTAGAAGCCGGAGATGAAGCACACCAGCTGGATGGCACCTGGCTTGCTGTTGCAGGAGGAGTGGAGGACGTGCACCTCGGGTTCAATGGGGATGGGCTCTGGGAGAAGGGTGGCAGGGGTTAGTTGTTGTACAGACCCCTCCTGGGCCGCCCTCACTCCCTGCAGCACAGTGCCCCCTACTAAGCCCCAGCACCCTGTTGTCCACAGCATGGCGCCCCTTACTGAGCCCCGACTCCCTGCAGCACTGGGCTCCCTACTGAGCCCTCTGCCCCTTTTCCTGCATTGCAGCACCCATCGCTTCTCTTTGCATGGTCTCTCTTTTCGTCCCTCCACCCTTTGGTGCGTGGTCTCTCTCTTTCCATACCCAACACTATCTACCTGTCCCTATTCACTCCCATCTCTCTGTGGTGTCTCTCTCTCTCCATCTCTCCTCCCACAGTGGTGACTCCCTTGGCTCACAGCGCCGGCAGGCTCCCATCCTCTCTCCCTGCACCAGTCACCAGATCAGGGACCTGAGAGAGCCCCAACCCCTGCCCTTCCCCCCCGGGCTGCGCCGCGCTGTCCCTACTTGGGATTTCCTTGGAGATGCTGGAGCTGGTGGGCTGGTGTTGTACGTTGCAGCTATAGGTGTTAGACTCCCAGCTGCTGGCCGGGACGGTGACCTGGCTGCTGAGTGTGTAGAGGCCGCTGGAAGGTTGCAGCAGGGAGGGATAGGTCTTCACGCCCGAGGGGGCGACGCTTGGGCTCCACGTCACGGTGAGCGGCTCGGGGAAGTATCCTTTGGCCAGGCAGCCGAAGGTGACCTGGGGGGTGTCGTCGCCGGTGCAGGAGGTCAGGGGGAAGACAGACGGGGCCGTGGGGCTGACTGCAAAGGGAGAGAGAGCGAGGCCATGAGACGCAGCCCCTACCCCGCTCCATGCAGCACGGGGGCCCTAGCGTGGCCCTGGGCCCAGCACTCAATGCCGGGGGAGAGCGTCCCCTAACGGAGCCCCACCCTGCTCCATTCAGCACAGCAGACAGCTTGTGGTGACACTGATGTGTGTAAGTGGGTGCCTGAGAGAGGCTGCCCCCGTCTTCCCGGCGGAGTCACAGAGTGACCAGGAGCAGGGCCCCCAATTTAACTTGTGCTGCACAGACCCCGTTGTACTAGTGATTTTAGTTTGGGTAAATGTTATATTCTCATTAGGTTCCTAGGCGGAACCTAGGGGCCAAAGAACCTAGGTTCTTTGGCCTCTACTGGCTCGTAAGCATTTCTATGGCTCAAACGCACATTGTTAGATATCCCCAATGAGTTCCCAGGACATTGCAGGAAAGACTGGGGCTGTACAAGTCATCCCAGGATATATGGGCCCTTTGGGTTAGACTTCGGGTTATCATTATACATAGGGGAGGAGGATTAAGAGTTAGGGTTAGGTGCTGGGGTTAAGGGCTAGAGGTTGCTGGGGTAGAATTAAGGGTGATGGTTTAATGGTTTGGGTCAAATACCTTTCCACTCTCAAGTTCAATATTTGTTGTGTTATGATTGGATTTCTAGCCAATCTTGTAGTCATTCAACCATCAGATTCCTACCGGGTCTGATGCCATTTCTCAGAGGGAGTTAGTGAAACTCTTGGTTCCTAACCCAAGGGACTAATTTGCAAGTTCTGATAGTTCTTGTTTTGGGATGAAAAGAAAAGGAGGACTTGTGGCACCTTAGAGACTAACCAATTTATTTGAGCATGAGCTTTCGTGAGCTACAGCTCACTTCATCGGATGCATACTGTGGAAACTGCAGAAGACATTATATACACAGAGACCATGAAACAATACCTCCTCCCACCCCACTCTCCTGCTAGTAATAGCTTATCTAAAGTGATCATCAAGTTGGGCCATTTCCAGCACAAATCCAGGTTTTCTCACCCTCCGCCCCCCGCCACACAGACTCACTCTCCTGCTGGTAATAGCCCATCCAAAGTGACCACTCTCTTTAAAATGTGTATGATAATCAAGGTGGGCTATTTCCAGCACAAATACAGGTTTTCTCACCCCCCACCCCCTTTTTTCAAAAAAACACACACACAAAAACTCACTCTCGCTATTACCAGCAGGAGAGTGAGTTTTTGTGTGTGTGTTTTTTTTAGAAAAGAGGGTGGGGGGGGTGGTGAGAAAACCTGTATTTGTGCTGGAAATGGCCCACCTTGATTTTCATACACATTGTGAGGAGAGTGGTCACTTTGGATAAGCTATTACCAGCAGGAGAGTGAGTTTGTGTGGCGGGGGGTGGAGGGTGAGAAAACCTGGATTTGTGCTGGAAATGGCCCAACTTGATGATCACTTTAGATAAGCTATTACCAGCAGGAGTATGCATCCGATGAAGTGAGCTGTAGCTCACAAAAGCTCATGCTCAAATAAATTGGTTAGTCTCTAAGGTGCCACAAGTACTCCTTTTCTTTTTGCGAATACAGACTAACATGGCTATTACTGTGAAACCTGTTTTGGGATGCTTGATACTAGACTGGAGACATAAAAACTATGGTGCTTAGAGGGTCAAGGTGGGGAGGTTAGGGTTAGAGCTGGGGTTATGGTGAGGGGTATAATTGGTCGTTAGTACTTGTATCACAGCAGTCTAGAAAACCCAATCTAGCATCAGGGACCCATTGCACCGGGAGCTTTAAAGAGAAATAAGAATGAGGACTCTACTGATCCCAGGACCATTGCAGCCTAAGCGATCTAAAGTCAGGGTTGCGGGGATAAGGTTGGGACGTTAGGGTTAGGGGTTGGGTTTGACGAGAGGGTCAGAGTTGAGTGTCAGAGTTAGGGAGTAGGGGCTAGAGAGCCAGGGGTCAGGTTGAGGATAGGACTATAGGGAAAGGGCAAGGATTAGGGTGTTGGGGTTAAGGAGTTGGTGCATCTGTCCATTGGGGTTAGGGTCCTGGTTAGGGAGTTAGGACAGAGTTGGGTGTCTAAGTAGTTGGGTTTAAGGTTTGGTTTAGGGTCAGAGTTCTGGGGTTAGAGTAAAAAACCTTCCCTCCCCCAAACTCAGTAGTCGACTGGTTTTCACGCCCCCTTGCTCACGACCTTTCTAGCCAGATTCCCACTCAAGAAACACTCATATTCTAACCAATTTGGATGAAGATTTTGCTGGACACTTTCCTAAACTCTACAGGAGAAATCTCCCAAGAATTTCAGTGGCCTCACTTTCTAGAAGCCCAAACTTGAGGTGCATTGGGGAGCAGTTACCAGGGTCTGCATCTCCAGTGGGCTTTAGCCCGAGACCTCAGAGCTCATCCCCCCTGGAAAGGAAGCCCAACGCGTCACCAGCTGAATGCGCTGCAAAAACGGAGCCAGCTCAACTGAAAGGCCAAATTAGGAGCCTGAACTCTGAGCTGTTGCCCGAAGAGGGGCTGCCAGTTACGTCCAGCCCCAGGCAGCCAAGCTGACATCTAGCTGTGCTGGGAACTCCCCACGCTCGGCCCTCAGCATGGAGCATGAGCACAGAGCTGGTGGAGGGAGGCTGGGACGGCTCAGAGAGACGTGTTCCTGCACTCGGTGAGTTTAGGGTTTTATCTCTGACAAGGGACATGCTAAAGGGAAATTATGCCTCAGTTTAGAAAGTTTTTGGTTGCAGATATTTGCGACTGGGCTAAAGAGAGGAGACAACAAAAGCCCCTTAGAAACAATTCAGCTGTTCCCCCAAACCTCTAGTTTCAGCCCCCCAACCCTGAGCACCCCATGTCTGCTTATGTCCCTGAGTCCTGACCCCCATCCTCCTGCTAGCCCAGCCCTGCCCCCCACAACTCTGCCAGTGCCCCTCACTGCTGACCTGCAGCCCCTGCTAGCCCAGTCCTGGGCTCCCCCCAGCCCTGCCTGTGCCCCTCACTCCCATCCCACAGCCGCCTGCTATTCCAGCCCTGGCCTCCCCCCAATTCTTCCGGTGCCCCTCACTCCCAACCTGCAGCCCCTGCTAGCCCAGCCCTGCCCCCCTGAGCCCTGACGGTGCCCCTCACTCCTGACCTGCAGCCCCGGCTAGCCCAGCTCTGGGCTCCCTCTACAGCTTTGCTGGTTCCCCTCACTCCCGACCCACAGCCCCTGCCAGCACAGCCCTGGGCTCCCCCACAGCCCTGCCGGTGCCCCTCACTCCTGATGTGCAGCCCCTTCTAGCCCAGCTCTGGACCCCTTTCAAAGCTGTTATCCCAGCTTATAGGTGGAGTGTGAGATAAGCACCTCTGTTCCCCTGTCTCTGTGGGGGGCGGGGGGCACAGCGCTGCCTATGTTACCCATCCCGACCTCCCCAGCATATCCAGGCTCTGCAGGGGAGCCATGTTCTGCACCCTGCCCTGGTTTTGGGTCCACACAGGGGGATGTACCCCATTGCCCTTCATAAGTGAGAACAGAGCACAACACTCCTGGCTCCCAGTCCCCCCGCTCTAAGTCACTAGACCCCACAGCCCTCCCAGAGCTGAGGAGAGAACCCAGGAGTCCTGGCTCCCAGCCCCCTACTCTAATCTACTCCCCTCCCAGAACTGAGGAGAGAACCCAGGAGTCCTGGCTTCCAGCCCCCACTGCTCTACCCACTTGTCCCAGCTCCCCTCCCAGAGCTGGGGATAGAACCCAGGAGTCCTGGCTTCCAGCACCACTCCAGTTCTAACCACCAGACCCCACTGCCCTCCCAGAGTTGGGGAGAGAACCCAGGAGTCCTGCTCCCCTCTCTTCAAAGTTTTCTTCCCTAAAGGTGCTCACTCTGATAGGGTTAAAACACCCCCTGTACTCACCCCAATAGCAGCCGCTTTCCTCTAATTTACTCACCAAATTATCAGCCATGGTGGGTTGCAGCCCGGCCCTGGAGACCGGGGGGTTCTGTCCATGTGTCCCACTGTGGTCTGTGTCATTTGGATTGTTCATCTGAGGTTTCTTTGCCTGTCGGACATCCCCTCTTCTTCCCCCACAATGGTCATCAAAGATAATTATAGGTTGTTATCTATCAGTGACGCCCACTCAGGAGCTTTTAGTGTTGAAGCTGGTGAGAAGGTGTGAAAATTGGATTGGATGGGGCGAGTGCTGGCGTGAAAAAACAACTTTCACTTGTCTCAACTTCCCCTTTTTGGCCCATATTGGTTGTTTGTTGGTTTTCACCAGAGATTCAGTCATGAAGCCTGCAGAGCGCAGAAAAGATTGAAGTCTCTGGTGTGTGTGTGGGGGGGTGTCTTTTAGAGAACCTGCCATGGGGGGGCGTGTGTGTGAAAAAACCGACTTTACTGCTGTCCTGGAGCTGGGGATAGAACCCAGGAGTTCTGGCTCCCAGCCCCCCCATTCTAAGCCACAAGACCCCACTCCTCTCGTAGGTCTGGGGATAGACTGATCCTGGAAAGGGAAGGGTAGTGAGATAATAGCTATTCAAATGTTTCCTTTCAGCGCATCTCTCTGTATGCATCACAAGCTCTTCAAGGAGTGAGTGATCTAGTGGGTTTGTGTGTGTATGGGGGTTGGGAGCCAGGGCTCCTGGGTTCTCTCTAGGACTCTGGGAAGGAGTGGGGTCTGGTGGAATAGAGAGGGGAGCAGGCTGACAGCCAGGGCTCCTGGCTCTGTAGAGCCCCCTATGAGGTTGGAGTCCCACCATTCTTTGGGTTTAGGATTCTCAGTTCTTAACGTCCTGACTTGCCTTTCTCTCTGACAGAGCTCCCACAACCCCCCTCTGTGTTCCCTTTGTTCCCCTGTTGTGACGACATTGCTGGGAGCTCCACTTGTGAGGTGACTGTAGCCTGCCTCGTGACTGGCTATTTCCCGGAGCCCGTGGACATCAAGTGGAATTCTGGCACAGTGACCAATGGGATCAAGACCTTCCCAGCTGCGGCACAGAGCAGTGGCAGGGCCTTCACCCTCGTCAGCCAGCTCACCGTCCCTGCCTGGGACCTGGTGAACAACACCTACCAGTGCAGTGTGGAGCACACTCCCTCCCATAAAAAGATAGATGTGGAGATCACGAATGGTGAGCTACATTGGGATGCCAGAGAATGAAGAAAAGACTGAGGCAGAAGTGTGCAATAAAGTGTCAGAGGGAGTGGGGCAATAGAATGACAGAGTCCATGGAAGGGAGGATAGAGAAGAAAAGGGATGGATGTATGGATGGAGAGTGAAGAGGGAAAGAGGTAGGGAGTGAAAGAGAGAGGGATGGATGGTATGGAGAGTGGGCTAGGTGGGTGGACAGATGGAGATACAGAAGTATGGATGGATACAAGGAGGGATGGCTGGAGCAATGACCTAGACAGAGTGATAGATCGATGAAATGGTGCGGAGGGAAGGAAGGAGGGAAAGGTAAAACTTTCCTCTCTCAGTTGTCATTCAGGACTTGAGCACATTGTCCTCAGAGCTGTACAAATGCAGTTGATTCATGCCTCTGACCTGGTATCCATTTTCTCTCTTTGCTCTCAGTATGTGAGGCTCTCATTCATCCTGAGGTTCGCCTCCTAGGCCCCTCCTGTGAGCGCAACGCCTTGGAGAAGCAGCTGGAGGTGGTTTGCCTCCTCCTGAGATTCAGCCCCGGTGCAGCCAAAGTGGAATGGCTGGTGAATGGCGAGAAGGGGAACCTTCCCACCACGGACTTGTCCATTTGGAAGGGCACAGACGGCTCCTACATGGGCCAGAGCCGAGTGAACGTCACCAAGGAGAGCTGGGAGAAGGAGGACGTCTACACCTGTAAAGTGACCCACCCAGCGAGGGGAACGGAGCACTTCATGCACAACACCAGCAAGTGCTTGGGTGAGGGGCTATGGCCATGCATGGCGGGGTGGGATGAAGGATTACTCAAAAACCAGCCTTGCCTAAGGGTAGGTGGGACTGTGCCCAGATCCCAGGGTGATGGGTGACTTAGAAATACAATAGTGAGATGGATACTGGGAGTGGGTGGGGAGAGGGATGGATGGATGCAGTGATAGATATGGTGGTTGGATGGATAGAGAGATAGATCCTGTGGCTAGAAGGATGAATGACTGGAAGGAAAGATGGATATAATGGTTGGATAGAAAGATAGGTATGATGGATGGATGGAGTGAGAAAGGGGATGTATATATGTGAATAATTATTAATAAATAGATGGAGCCATAGATGTTGCACAGGAAAGTGTAGATGGAGAGGCAGAAAGGGATTGTTAGATAGCTAGAAAGAGGCTTTTTTTTCAATAGTTTCTCTCTTCCTTCCTTCTAACATCCCATGAAATTGAGGGATCACAAAATTAGGGGAATGACAGTATCTCTCTAATCTTCTGTAACACCCATCACTGTAGTATCCTTCATGGCCCAGGGAATTCATGGAGTCTTCTGCTCTTCTTTCCCTATTGAGATGAGTCCTTTGTATTTCCTCAGCCTGTCTCAGTAACTCAGTGGCTCCATCCGTCTATGTCACCGAGCCGTCCTACGATGACCTGATTGGGGAGACAGCCGTGTGACGTGCTTGGTGCTGGGCTATATCTTGGTAGATGTTCAGGTGGCTTGGGAAGTGGATGGGAAAGCCAGCTCTGAGGTGGAGACAGGAGCCCCGGAACAAGCCAATGGGACTCAGAGCATCACCAGCACCCACAAAATAACCTTGGAGCAATGGAAGAGCAGGACCAACTTCACTTGCAAAGTGAAACTTCCTTGTTTTGGAGAAGTCACCCAGGATATGCCACTCATGGACACGAGTGAGTATGTCTGTGTTTAAGTCCTGACTCCCTTTGCAAACTCAGCCAAAATCACTTTACTCTTGCTCTGTGCCTGAGCCTGCAAAGTGGGGATAAGGCTCCTTGGTTTCTTTCAGCCAGTGTCTGTTTCTGGAACGGAGCTCTCTTTCACGTCCGTACATCACCTAGCGGGAGGGGGTTGCAGTCTCGGTTTGAGCCAGTAGACCCCACCACAATAATAGTAATGGTGAAGGTTTTCAGACCAGCTTTGGCCATGGAAAATGAAGCCCTTGCAATTCACTAGAATCCATTAGGGTGGTGAGGAAATAGAGGAGGATCCATAAAAGTTAGATTCATTGAGTCTGAGGCCAGAAGGGATCATTCGGTCATCTAGTCAGACCTCATGTTTCCCTGGCCAGAGTATTTCACCTATTTACCCCTTTATCAAGTCCAGTAACATGTCTTTGACTAAAGCTTCATCTAGAGACACATCCCGTTTTGATTGGAACCCCTCAAGGGATGGAGAATTCACCACTTCCCTTGATAGTTTGTTCTGATGGTTTTCTTCCAATATTGTTGCCTTACAATGAATTTGAATGTGACTGGTTTCACTTTCCGGCCATTGGTTCCTGTTCTGCCTTTTCTGCTAGATTAAAGAACTTTTTAGTACCCGACAGTTTCTCTCTGGGAAGGTATTCATACACTAATCAAGTCACTTCTTCAGTTTGCCCTGAACTGAACTAATATAACTCCTTAAATCTCTTATTTACATCTGTTGAATCATCATTGAGGCTCTTCTTTGAGCCCTTTTCAATTTTTCAAACCACAAAGTTGTGAAATGGGTGCAAAGAAATCTAGAGATTTTTATAAATGTTGGGTTGCTTTCATTTGCTTTCTGGTTGGTGAGCCGGGAAGCTAAAGGGAGTGTGTGGGGATCATGTTTTCAAACTTTTCTTTGCAGTCAGTGGGGACAGACCCTTCCTTTTTTGATTAAATGAAAGCTGAGATTCCCTGGCCATCGCATGAGCTGTGGATTTAAGGAAAAACAGCAAATACCATAATAAATATGGCCAAGGTTGGTCACCCCTCACATGTTCGACTGAGGGACTCAGTGGAGACATAGTCCATCTCCGGGAGAGAAATTAGCTTCATATCACATCTCTGTCCCTTCCAGCCTACCCTGCCCATGAGCCTACGGTCTCAGCCAGTGTCTCCTGCCCGGACCCAGAGGAAACTCCAGGGAAGAGAGATTCCCACACGTTCCTCTGCGACGTCACTGGATTCTTCCCAGCAGACATCAGTTTCCGCTGGGAGCACAACGGCTCCATAGTTCCTGCCTCCCAGTACAGCAGTGGCCCCATCGTCAGATCTGGCCAGGCCTACTCCGCTCAGAGCATCTTGAGAGTCCCCAGGCCCAAGGGGGAAGGAGAAGCGGGGCCCCAGTATTTCTGCCTGGTGTGGCACATGACGCTGAATGAAACCTTGAAGGTCAAGGTGAAGGCAGGGAATTGTGAGTTGAAGCTTCCAAAGGGCGATGAGAGGGTTGTTCATCCCAATATGGTCAAGGCCCCCATTACCCCCAGGGGCGAGTGAGGGAGCTAGCACCAGTTCAGGCTTCAATGCTGGGGTTTCCAAAGGGATTCACGCTCTCAACTCCCACATCGGCTTGCAGTGAGAGTTGTGGTCTCAACCCCTGAGGGACCTTGGGAGACCAGCAGCCAGAATATCACTGCGGTAAAATATAATCAGCACCTTCTGCCTGTGTAGTGGGGAGGAGTTTCGGGGATGCAAGTTGTATCCTGAGCTCTGGATGTGGGATCTAGTACTTCCAGCAGGGGGCTGAGAGCCAGGACTCCTGGGTTCTATCCCCAGCTCTGGGAGGGGAGTAGTGTCTAGTGATTACAGCATGGGGGAAAGGAGTCAGGAATTACCATGGGCAGGTCATTTCTCCTCTCTGTGTCCCAGCTGCCATCTCTGTCATCTTCATTGAGCTCATGAATTTCAGGCTGGAAGGACCCTGAGTTGAGCAAACATGGCAGGTCTGTCCCCTGCCATGTTTTCCACAATGGGGCTTTCTCCCATCGGAGCCATAGACCTTCAGATCTGCTCATGGGACCCAGAGACCCAAATAATAATAATTGGACCCAGGAATCGCAATCCCTGGGTGTGTTGGAAAACCTCAGCCGCCGTTCCCGACACCACATGAGATGAGGGTCCTTCCCCTTCCCTCAGGGAACCCAGTGCCCTATTTCCCACCCCAATGACCCTCGGCCCCTTCCCAAAACAGCCCCTGGGCTTTGCACCCCTGAGACAGAGGCACTTAGTTATCAGCTGGTGCCTCTTGAGTATTCACTCATCTCAGGCCTCAACGCTGCCTCCTGCCCCCAACCAGGTGGCGGAAACTGTAATCAACATCCTCTGGAGGTCTTTCTCCTTCCCCCTTCCCTGGAGGATCTCTACATAGGGCAGAACGCCACCATCAGTTGTTTGGTGAGTAGCATGGAGACCCCCGGAAGCCTGGAGGTCTCCTGGAACTGGGGTAGTGGGGGCCCATTGGCCATGGTCTCCAGGGAGCCAGTGCTGCAGGAAAATGGCACCTACAGTGCAACCAGCATCCTGCGGGTGTGCGTGGAGGAGTGGCAGGCGGGGGAGGAGTTCACCTGCACAGTGAAGCACCCAGACATCCCATCGGCCATTGTCAAGACCATCCACAAGATTCATGGTAAGAACCCTCCTTTCCCCCGTAGGGGCTGCTAGCTCCAAGCTGGCTGGCTCAGGGTGTGGGGAATGGGACCCAGGTCCTTTTGTCTCCAGGGGGTGCTAGCTCTGATCTGGCATCAGGTCAGTGAGACTAGGCATTACACATTTGTGGGTGGGATGAAATGTGCAAATTTATGAGACAGAAGGGGACGGAGCGTCCGGACTCCTGGTTTCTTTTTCCAGCTCTGGGAGTAGAGTGAGGGGTGGGGTCCAGTGGGTTATAGCAGGGGGGTTGTGTGGGGGATGGCAGCCAGGACTCCTGGTTCTCATCCCCCACAATTAACCCTTTGGTGTTTCCTTGTTGCAGCGGTCTCTCCCCGTAACCCTTCTGTCTACATCTTCCCTCCTCACGCTGAGGAGCTGGCTCTCCGGGAATCGGCCACCATCACCTGCCTGGCCTCCGGCTTCCGGCCCAGAGCCATCTTGGTGACATGGACCCAGCAGGACCGGCCCGTGCCCCAGGAAGCCTACACCAACATCGGCCCCGTCCGGGAGGCCGGGAAGGAGGAGCGCTACTTCATCTACAGCAAGTTCAATGTCTTGGCATCTGAATGGGAGCGGGGGGACACGTACGCCTGCGTGGTGGGGCACGAGGGTCTGCCCATGACCTTCGTCCACCGGAGCGTGGACAAAGCCTCCGGTAAACCCACCGCCGTCAATGTCTCTGTGATCTTGTCCGATACCGACGTCACCTGCTACTGAGGAGCAGAGCCGCGTGGGCTCCTCACGGCGTATCTGAGATGGCCAGGGAACCTCGTGGGCTCTGGGATTCGTCTTAGCCTGTGTGTAAAGCTGTGGGAGCTCTGGTGTACAGAGCGTGGCTGTGTGTGGAATATGCCCAAATAAAAATGCAGCATGCCAGAGTTTGTGTTCAATGGGATGTCTTCTTCTAGCAGGGGCCATCTGGATGTCTTATCCACCAGCCCAGCCTCCCTCCTACATCATCTCTATCCATTCACCACCCTTCTTTCTGAAGTATCTCTTACTATCCATCCAGTCTCCTTATGCATTATTTTATGCATTATCTAGATCTATTCATCAAAGCTTCCTTCTGCAGGATCTATCCATCCATCCTATCCTCTGCCATACCTTTGTCTGTTTTTCCCTCTTTACTAGCTGTCCATTTTCCTGCCCACCTGCAGTCTCTCTCTCTGCACTATGTCTGTTTATCCATCTTTCCCTTGGCAATATTTGATTTTGTCTGTTCTCCCTTTTGCAATCCCTGTCCATTCGTCCAACATCAGCAGTGTCATCTGTCTACCTTTGCGTCTACAACATCCATCCATCCGTCCGAAATTATGCAATATCCCCTATGCATCCCTCCATCCTCATGCAGTGTTATGAGTCTGGCTGCCCATCCCTCGGCAGTGACTTGCTATTGTTCATGATATTGCAGCTCCTAGATGTCCTGACCAAGGTTAGGGCCCCATTGTGATGGGTGCTGCATGAACACACAGAGCAAACATCCTTAATGCAAGGTGCTCACAGTCTCATCACAGAGAGGCTGGGAGGGGGTATTTTGGCACAAAAGGATTATATCTGGGATGCTCGAAGGGGTGAGACACCAATCTCCCCCTGGAATTATGAGTTTATTTCAGTGGCAACTAATTGCCTAAGAGTCCTTTAAAGACCCCAGCCCAAGTGGCTTGTCTCTGGTCACACTGCAGGTCAGTGGGAGAGGTGGGAATAGAGCCCTGACCCCCCATCTCCAAGACTTGTGTCTTAACCATTGCACCTGTCCAGCAATGTAGCCCTAGCCACTCTGGTGTCAGAACCCCTAGCAGATGCGTCCTCACCTGACCACATAAGGTGGAGGCAGAGCCTCCAGGAACCTGGTGTTATGTCTGCAGGGAGCTAGGCGGCAGGGTGAGACTGAGTTAGGAGCCTTCATTCCCACCAGCTCTGTCCCCATTGTCCCTGGATGTGTGAACAGGTGAGTGGTGATCAGGGGAAGTGATTTCACTTCTGAGTACGGCACTGGGGAGACCGACACTGGAATACAGCATCCAGTTCTGGGGTCAATGTGCAGGAATGGTCAGAAGCGGTAACAGAATGTTAGGCTCCATTAGGAAAGGGACAGATAATAAGACAGTAAGTACCATATTGCCTCTGTATAAATCCATGGTATGCCCACAGCTTGAATACTGCGTGCAGTTCTGGTCGCCCCATCGCAAAAGAGATATAATAGAAATGGAAAAGGTACAGAGAAGAGCAACAGGGCTACGGAGCAGCTTCCATGAGGAGAGATTAAAAAGGCTGGCACTGTTCATCTAAGGAGACAGCTAGGGGGGATTTGAGAGAGGTCTATACAATCATGGCGTGTGGTGAGAAAGTGAATCAGGATGTGTTATTTCCTCCTTCACATAACACAAGAGCCAGGGGTCACTCAATGAAATTAAATGGCCACAGGTTTTAAGCAAACACAAGGAAGTACTTCTTCACACAACACAGAGTCAACCTGTGGATGTTGTGAAGTCCAAAAGCATAACTGGGTTCAGCAAAGAATTAGATAAATTCATGGAGAATAGGTCCATCAGTGGCTATTAGCCAAGATGGTCAGTGATGCACCCCTATGTTCTTGGTGTCCCTAAGCCTCTTACGGTCAGATGCTGGGACTGTATGAAAGTGGATTAATCACTTGATAATTGCCTCATTCTGGCCATTCCATCTGATGCATCTGGTATCAGCCACTGTTGGAAGACAGGCTACTGGGGTAGATGGATGACTGGTCCGATGCAGTACCGCCATTGTTATGTCAACATATTCAAAAAGAAGTTTGAAAAATTGGAGAGAGTGCAAAAGAGAACTAGAAAAATGATTAGAGGGCTGGAGAAAATACCTTCCAGTGAGAGATGGGAGGAGCCGAATCGGCTGAGCTTATGAAAGAGACATTCAAGAGATGGCTTCATTGATATGTATAAGTACCTCCATGGAGAGTGACCGGGGTCCCTGGTGGGCCATGCTGAGATGGCCCAAGTAGGGCATATTGCAAAGAATAGGGCAGACAATCCCCCAAACTGGTGGTTATTCTGATAGATTCACCAAACTAACAACAAAACAGCTTCTACAATGCCTTACTGATTACCCAGAATCCAGAAATACAGTTCCCTTAAAGCAACCCAGCCTTGAGCTCCCACCCAGACAGCCAAGTCAAATATGATGAGGATTATGGAAAATCTTGTTAATCATACAAAAGTTCTGCCAATCCCAAGGGATCGGAGACATTGCCCATCAGGTCAATGAATATTTCAGATCTTACCCAAATAGATGCTTACAGCCAATTCTTATTAACTAAACTATAATTTATTAAAAAAGAAAAGAGAGAGAGAGAGAGAGAGACTTCTGGTTAAAAAGTACAGGTAGGAATAGAGTTCTTAGGTCAGTTTCATAGCAGAGATGGTTAGCTTCAGAGTTGCAACGAGTCCCTTCTAGAATCAGTTTATCAGGTTATAGTCCAATGTCCATGGCCAATATCAGGGTGATCCAGAATAGAACTGGAGGCCTCTGTCTTATGACTCAAACTTCCCCTGACGAAGCTTAAGCAGATCTGAGATGAAAGGATCAGGGCCCAAGAATTTTTATAGACCCCTGGCAGGCTACTGTCAGCCTCTTGACAGCAGGTATTCCTTGGGTGAAGGATAGTGCCTTTGAAGTAACTTCCTATTTCCTAAGCATCACCAGTAATTAGCTACCTGGATTAACATAAAGCAATTGCCTATCTCCCACCATGTGCAGGTACTTTACTGTATATTCTATGATTCTATATACTTCAAAGAGAATTTAAGACAGTGATATCACTACCTTCACAGTTCATTTAAATGTCAATATCTCCTTTTGATTTCTGAATCAGCAGAGTACAGTGATAGACAGGAACTGTTTGGTTACATTGTCAACCTCTAACAATATATATGTAAACACACAACACCCAAAGGCGCCGACTCCGTGAGTGCTCCGGGGCTGGAGCACCCACAGGGAAAAATTAACGGGTGCTCTGCACCAAGCAGCAGCCAAGCTCCCACCTCCTCGTCTCCTTCTCCCACTCCCCCGAGCGTGCCATGTCCCTGCTCCTCCCCCTCCCTCCCAGCTTCCTGCTCCCCCCTGCTGCCTAACAGCTGTTTGGCGGCGCTTAGGACTTTCCGGGAGGAGGGGGAGGAGTGGGGACGCCGTGCGCTCAGGGGAGGAAGCGGAGAAGAGGCAGGGCAGGGGTGGGAACTTGGGGGAAGGGGGTGGAATGGGGTGGGAAGAGGGCGGGGCTGGGGTGAGAAAAGGCAGGGTGGGGCTGGGACTTTGGTCAAGGGGTGGAATGGGGGTGGGGCAAGGGCAGTGCAGGGGTGGGAAGAGGCGGGGCAGGGGTGGGGCCAGGGGCAGAGCACCCACTGGGCAGAGGGGAAGTCGGTGCCGATGACAACATCACAAACATTATCTACTACTATGTCTGTAAAGAGAAATCTGGGGCACAGCTGGGGAACCTTTGAAAGACTTGCCAGAAACAGACAGGAGTGGAGGAGCTTCATCACTGCCCTAAATGTCAGAGGCGTAATGGGAAGTACTAACTATGTCTCTGTAGGTTGAATCTGGGTTAAGTAGCCTACTAGTTGTGTAACCCTTTCTGGCCCTGTGTCACAGCGAGAAAACACTAGGCACTAAAGGTGTCTAACTTAGTATAGAAAGGCTTAAGAGGTGCCAATGGCTGGAAGTTAAATGCAGAGAGAACAAATTAATAATAAGGCACAACATATGGAAGGAAACCTTTGGAACTAACTTCCAGTGGAAGTGGTGAAGTCTCCATCTCTTGAGATTTGTACATCCAGCCTGGGGTCCCTTCTGGAAGATATGCGGCCATCAAAGACAAGTCATTGGGCTCCATAGTGGGCTAGCTGGGTGAGATTCTCTGGCCTGTGGCATACAGGAGGTCAGACCTGATGCTGTCATGGTTCCTTCTGGCCTTAAGATCTACAAATGCACCAGTCAAGGTTTCAGAGCTAGGAAGGTCATGTCAATTATCCACCACCGAACTCTATGGCCCAGGTCATAGAGTGCGTTGGTGGGAGAATTAAGTTTTCAGCCTGTACATCTGGAGAGCTGTGGTCTTCCACTGTGGCTGTAAACCAAACCCAGAGGGAATCATTGTCTCTGGGCCACGATGTTTCAATAACTGTAGTTTCCCAGATAAAGCGGAGCGGGACTGTGATCCTGACGTCCCTTTGAGTGCCCAGGTGTGTACAAAATTAAGGAGGCTCCAGGCCATTTCCCAGGCGATGTTCATGCCATTGACAAGACACATGGACAGGCTCAGGGAATGCTGGGCTGTGAGTCCTTCCAACTCTTGGGAACGGGTTCCCAGGGGAGCCCAGGCTGGTGGTGGGTGAAAGGGGCTCTGACTGAACGGTGTCCCATGTGGGATGAGTTGGGAGAGGTCTTTACTCAGTCCCCATGACACAACCACATAGACGGCTGAAGGAATTAGAAATGGGCCATGGAGACATCTGCCTACAGGGACTGAGGTCACTGCTGTGTGATGGTGGCAGAGTCGCCCCAAGGGAGAAGTCAGTTGGGGGCCATCACTTCTGTTCCAGTGTCTGAGAATATGGGGCAGCTCAGGGTGTTGCTGATGGGCTGGCCGTGCCTTTCCCCCCTTTTCGTAGGGCTTGAGGGTGGGCTGGTCAGGTGTTGCCCAAATGTGGCGATGGGCTACAGATCTTTCCCCTTCTAGGAGCATGGGTTTTAATGGAGTCCAAGCGGGTAGTGGCTTAAAAGTTGTTCCCATCAGATGGCCCCGTTATTAGGTGTATTACAGTTGTGTGTAGAGGTCTCCACTGAGTTTGGGACCCCAATGTGCTAGGAGCTGCACAACCAGAAGAGCTTAATATCCAAACAGAGAAAGGGTGTGAAGGGAAACTGAGGCACAGAGAGGGGAGGTGAATTTCCTGAGGTTCTGCAGTGTCAATGACAGAGCTGGAAATAGACCCTGGGGGTCCTGAGTCCCATCCTAGTGCTCTGTTCACTGCCCATGGGATGACACGAGTTGAGGGAGGTCTCAGAACAGCTCTGTGGGTAAATTCCCCAGGTCCCCAGAATAGGGATCGGGGGGAATTGGTGCTTCTGCTGCCCGGGAACTGGTCCCAGCATGGCTCAAGCTGGCATTGGCTGGGAAGATGCCGCTGTTGGATGGGGGGTGCGTGGCCCCATTGAGCTATGCATTGGCAGGTCTCAGCCCAGCTCTGTTGCTGGCCTGGGGAGGGGAATCGCATGCTCGAGGTGGCTGAGGTGTGTAAAGGAGCCAAAGGGCGTGAAATTTAATGTAAGTTGGGGCTGAAATCCCTGAGGCTGCTGTGAGAATTGCAGCCTGTGACGGGGGGTCTCCCCCTGCAGCCTGCCCGGTCTCCCCTGGCCTCTCTCCTGCCCAGAGCCCAGATCGGAGCTCCCCGCTGTGCCCACTCAGCTCCCTGGGTTAACGAAGAGGCCTCTCTAACCGGCACGTTTGTCTCATCCCCAGCTCCTCACTGCCTAGTGGAGGACCAAGGCGTCTCTGTTGAAGGAGGAGAGGAGGAATCTGACGGTCTCTGGACACCTGTTGCCTTCATTGCTCTCTTCCTGCTCAGCCTGTTGTACAGCGCCGGCATCACGCTGCTTAAGGTAAGAGCAACAGCTACCTTCATGGTCCCGCGTCACCGCTGAGAGCAACAACCCGTGCTCAAGAATCGATCCCACGCCATCAGCATGCAGCCAGCCGCCATCACCATCACCATCACCACCCATAGTCAGTGATTGTCAGAGGCCAGAGCCAAGGGCTAGAGCCACAGTCAGGAATTGGAGCCCAGGGTTAGGCGCATGGCTGGACCCAGACGGGAAAAAGGCAGGAGCTGGGCTGGACCCAGACGGGAAAAAGGCAGGAACAGGGCTGGACCCAGACGGGAAAAAGGCAGGAACAGGGCTGGAACAAGCAGTCACAGCTGCTATCGCAGCCCTGGGGAAATTCTTTGGGCAGCTGCTTAACTTCTGCTGGGCTCATGAACCGGGCTGCTGACTCTGCCAAGCAATCAGGGGGGAGCCAATCAGGCAGCCGGCTCCAGGCCAGGTGCGCACGTCAGGTTGCCTGGGACTCGCTCTGCTGCCAGCCCTGATTCCTGACAGTGACCAGCGATCAATGAGAGAGAATCAGGAGCGATTACTTATTAATAATCCACCACCCGTCATCACTAATTAACGAGCTGACATCAAGGTTAATATGGCAGTGATCAACACACGAGAATGAACAGTCTATTATCAATTCCAATCATTTATCACTGAGAAATCAATAATCACGGATTGGCTATCCCTGGTCAGTACGGAGTGATCTGTACTTAATGCTGAATAGCCATTAATCTGCAATTAATTATCAATAATCAACACTCACAGATCAGTAATTAATGTTAAAGAATCGAGGATCAAGCATCAATACGCTGCTAATAATTATCAATTGATAAGAATCACTTGTCAATAATGAGGAATTAATGATCAATGACCAAAAATGAATGATCCCTAATTAAGAAGCAAGAGGAAATGTTCCAAGAGCAAGGCTCAATGAGCGTCAATCAATAAGCACTCAGCCGTGACCTCCAAGGATCAGTGGTCGGGCCCAGAAGCACAAAGGGCCAGAGGTGCCCGTGAAGCCGGTTCTGTGCCGGGCCGCGTTGCAATGGGGCTGGTACCAGAAGCAGGGAGAATTGGCGGAGGCAGCTGCGGCTCCCCAGGGACTTGGTGTGCGGCACCCGGTGGGCAGTGGCCGTTCCCTGAGGCGGTTTGACAAGGCTGGTGTCTCTGTCTGGAAGATGAGCTCCAGCTCAACCCAGACATCCTGGCAGGATGCAGGCGTGGCTGGGCGAGGCTAGATGGTCCCAAGGGTCCCTTCTGGCCTTGCTCTCCCAGCCGAGGATGCTGCCCGTGAGCGGCACCGGCTGAACCCCTCTGCTCTCTGTGTCCCACAGGTGCGGTGAGTGCCCGGCTCCGGGCTCCTAGGAGGGGACAGCACTGCTTCGTCCTCTTCATTCCCTCCCTCCATCTTCAGCCCTCCCGGGCTCCGGCCCCCTCTCCGGACACCGGGAAAGACCATGTTCCACGGCAGCGCGGAGGGCGTGACAACGGCCGCTGAAGGGTCTGAGCTCCGCAGAACGCAGAGCAGGGAGGGCAGAGTCCTTCCCCGGACGTCCCCGTGGGGCAGCCCAAGCTGGAGCTTGAGCTCAGCCCCGTGCCCCTCAATCCTCCACCCCCATCCCACGGCAGGGACTGGATTTCCTTGTGTGTCTGTGTGTGCAGGGCTGTAGTGTCCTGAGGTCTGGTCAACGTGGACTGTGGCGAGGGAGAAGAGTCTCATTTGATCCACCGTTTAACTTGCAACTTACACGGGAATTGTGTGTTTGATCAAAAATAAAAGGAGTTAAGAATTGGTGGCTGCATTTCAGGGTGGTTTGGGGGATTTAACCAAGGAGAACGGTACCCACTGTATGTCCCAGCCCCCCGGTGTCTATCTACGCATCCGTCCATTCTCAGACATGCACATATCTTTCTTTCTTTCTTTCTTTCTTTCTTTCTTTCTTTCTTTCTTTCTTTCTTTCTTTCTTTCTTTCTTTCTTTCTTTCCTGATCAGTGGTATTCCCTGCCCCAGAGATCTCCCCTTAGTGCCCCTCAGTCCCAGCTCTCTGGGTTCGTAGCTAGGCCCCCGTCTCCCATTGGGGCCAGTGCAGTGGGCATCCTTCATTTTATTCTCCATGCTGGGAGGCGCCCCCTACAGACACGACATGACCCTCTGGAGGGTGTCAGGGGTCCCTGAAAGTCGGGGATGGAGGTTGTGAATGAGATGGAGCCTGATTTGTATATTTATTTATTTATTTATTGTCACTCAGTGCACACAACAAAAGTCACACCCACACACACACCACACACAAAAATCCCAATGAAGAGCTAAATATGCAAAATACAGCACGACAGACACAACTCTGGCTATGGTCCTGCCCCAGGGCGGGGGGCTGGCTGGCGCAGGGGTGGGGAAGGGGATATGGGGCCTTTCCGCTCTAGGGGGCGCTGGCTCTGATCCAGTCCTAGAGCAGGGGGCTGTTGGGCTCAGGAGGGTGGGAAGTGGGACTCGTGTTGTTTCCTCGCTAGGGGTGCTGGTTCCCTGCATGGTACGAGTTGTCCGGTCTCAGCCCAGCTCCCAGCGGGCAGCATCCCCAGTGGCTGAGGGCGGATTAGGTCATGTGGGGTGAGCTCCTCGCTTCCCCCAGGGGGTCTCCCAGAGGCACAGCAGTGGTGGGGGGCAGCTGTGGGACTCAGGGTGGTGTCACCAATAGAGCCGGGAGTCCCGGCCCCTTGTCTCCGGGCGGACAGGGGCAGCGGCCCCTACACCATGCGCTGGACAGCGTTCTTGTACTCGGGGCCCCTCGCACGCCTCAGCTGCACCACGGTGGAGAACAGCCACTTCACCTGCAGGGGGGCAGAGAGAGCAGGGGTGAGAGGGGTCAGCGCTGGGGGAGCTGCTCGGTCTGTCTGTCTGTCATCCCTTCCTGCTTTTATGTCTGTGTCTCATTCACTCTGTCTCTCTTATTCACCTATTCTTCTTTCTCTTTCCTTCTTCTGTTCTTTCTTTCCCTTCCAAGCTGCCCTCTACTGAGCTAAACTCGTTCATTCCTTCGTTCCTATGTTCTCTCTCTCACCTTGAACAGGGTCACGGTGGCACTGTAGCAGACGCTCAAGAGGAAGAGGGTTATAAAGACTGAGAGGCTGGACCAGAGGCCATCAAGCTCTTCATCTCCGTCATCGCTGCAAAACTCACCCGACATGATCATCTCTGTTTGGGGGAGAGAAAGAGACATCAACTCCGACTCAGCCACTGTGACAGAGAGAGCTCGGACTCTGCATCCAACATCAATCCGCCTATCCCCTTCTCATCCTTCCATCCCTCCACCATTCCCTCTCTAGACATATCCAGCCATCCTAAACCACACACCCCTCCACCCATCCATCTCTAGACCGACCCCGCCATCCATCCATCCATCCATCCATCCATCCATCCATCCATCCATCCATCCATCCATCCATCCAACCATCCATCCATCCCTAGCGATGTCCTGCCCACCTATCTGTGTTAAGATACAACCATCCATCCATCCCTCCATACAGTCCCACACAGCCCTCACCCGACCCATCCATGACCACACACCCCTCCCCCATCCATCTCTAGATACAACCATCCATCCATCTCTAGATGCAACCATCCATCCATGACCACACACCCCTCCACCCATCCATCTCTAGAAACAACCATCCATCCATCCATCCCCACCCACCCCTCTACCCATCCATTTCCAGATACAACCATCCATCCATCTTTAGATGCAACCATCCATTCATGACCACTCACCCCTCCACCCATCCATCTCTAGATACAACCATCCGTCCATCTCTAGATGCAACCATCCATCCATGACCACACACCCCGCCACCCATCCATCTCTAGAAACAACCATCCATCCATCCATCCATCCATCCATCCATCCATCCATCCATCCATCCATCCCCACCCACCCCTCCACCAATCCATCTCCAGATACAACCATCCATCCATCTTTAGGTGCAACCATCCATCCATCCCCACACACCCCTTCACCCACCCATCCATGACCACACACGCCTCCACCCATCCATCCCTATACACAACTGTCCATTCATCCAACCATCCATTCCACACAACTTCACTCACTCTCTCCGTTTGCACACATTCTCCATCCCTCCATTCCCACAAGCGAGGTGGCTCAGGATCCCTTAAAGTGTGTGTGAGGTGCTGGGATGCAGCAGCGACGGGGGAGCCTCCTAAAGACCAGGATGGATGGATTTCATGTGTGTTCCTCTATGACGCTGATCCCAATGTACCTAACACTCAGGAGTCGCTTCAGATGGAACACAGCCGCCTCCGGGGCTGTTTATTTAGGGCTCCCATGGGTGGCACTGGGATGGTGACATCTGGTGGCTGTTCATAGGGGGCTCTCTCGGCCGGCACAGAGATGTGGCCCCCTTTGTTGTGGGACACAGGGGCTGTTTAGATAGGGACCCCTTGTCCAAATGCCAAGCTGTAGCTGACATGGGGGCTGCGGAACAGTGTCGCTTTGAGGAACAGAGCCATGAGTAATTTATGATGGGGAGGCTCAGGATCTCTCAGAGGAAAGATGGTGCCCCCTGCAGGATGGCGCCCCCTAGCACAGCAGTGGGGGCATTGAGATCAGCTCTGACTGTGGGGGGAGAACCCTCCATACTGAGCCCACTGCCATGCTCCCTGCAGGTATGCATGGCTTCTGGATGACGCAGGTCTCATTCCCTACGTAAAGGGGGATCCAAGGATTTGGTTGGAGTTGGTAGCTGCTTCTTAGAGACGGGTGAGATATCCCCATATAAACTGACCCCCGCATACCCCACCCAAGCGTCAGACATGTCTCAGTGCTCGGTGAGGGGTCCGTGTATAAACAGCCCCCATGTTCCATCCCAGAGGGGAAGCAACTCAGCACGGGGTGAGGGATTCCTGTAACACCTGTCCCAGAGACGGCTGCATCTTAGAGCTGGCTGAGAGTGGAGGGAGAGCAGGCTGTGTGGCTGCTTCTGGGTGCATGTTTGTGTCTCTCTGTGTTGTGTGTCTCTGTGTGTACAAACATCACCGCCCAGGTGGGAGGGTCTCTGGGTCATGCCATGTTACATGTGTGTCCATCTGTACCAGATTGAGCTCTCTCTCTCTCTCTCTCTCTCTCTCTCTCTCTCTCTCTCTCTCTCAGCAACCACTGCAGTCTCCTACTTTGTGTGCCCCTCCCTGCTATCAACTGCACGGCCCCAGGAGAACAGCCCTCACACTGCTGCTGCTGGCTACGCACCCTTTAGCACCATGCGTGGAGCTCTGTCCTCGGCACTGGTGTGTTCGAGCCCTGCGCTCGCCCATCCAGCCCTGGGGCCGACACACACACACATGTGCGTGTATGTGTGTGGGTGCCCTGTTGGGGCTAGGTAGGAGACAGGGCTCGTGTGTGGGGCCATAGAGGAGTCTGCCTCCTCTGTCCCACCCCACTGCCTGGGCCCCCTATGTCACCGGAGCTCGTGAGACTTTAGCTGAGCCCTTGCTTAGTGTCTGCTTCAGATTACAGCCCTACTGCTGGTGCTGCTTTGCGAGCACTGGGTGCCAGGAGCTGATCCCTGGTGCGGGGTGTTTGCTGTCTGTTGTTCTACCACCCCCTCCCCAGCTGCCACAGAGGGTCGGGGGTGGAGGGAGACCCCTTAGCCTCCCAGCCAGCGGGGGAGGTGTGTTTAGGGGTCGGGGAATTTGAATTGCCCTCCCTCCACTGATTCTGTCTGGAAACTCTCCCTGCTCCTCTCTGGGGTGGGGTGGGATGTGGGGTAAATGCTGACCCTGACACAATGCCCCTCTGGGCATGCACAGGTTCTAGCCTAGAGGACCTTAGAATCATAGAATCATAGAATATCAGGGTTGGAAGGGACCCCAGAAGGTCATCTAGTCCAACCCCCTGCTCGAAGCAGGACCAATTCCCAGTTAAATCATCCCAGCCAGGGCTTTGTCAAGCCTGACCTTAAAAACCTCTAAGGAAGGAGATTCTACCACCTCCCTAGGTAACGCATTCCACTGTTTCACCACCCTCTTAGTGAAAAAGTTTTTCCTAATATCCAATCTAAACCTCCCCCACTGCAACCTTGCCTCAGTGGGATCCTAGGGATTGCTTAGCCATCCATCCATCCTTGCTCATCCCTCACCATCCATCCACCCTCATCTGTATCTTCCATCCACCCACACTGATTTGTACCCATCCATCCATTCTTGTTCCTAACCATCCATCCATCCAATGTCCTGTCTGTCTGTCCATCCATCCTCATCCCTCACCATCCATCCCTGCAACCCCATCCACTTATCTATCTATCCCTTTCAGTATTCATCCACCCCTACCCCTCCATCACCATTGGTACCCATTGACACTAATCCATTCATTGCCATCCATCCTTTCCCAAATATATGTAGTCAGCCATTATCATATTTACCCATCCTTTCATCTCCATCTATCACTCACTCACTATGGGTAACAACCCATTCATCCATCCACCTGCCCATCCCCATCGGTACCAGTCCAGTGCCATATGTAACTACCAATCCATTGACATTCATTTATACATCCATTCATCCCCATCTCCTCCTGTCCATCTATGACAGTCCATCTATTTATCCATCCATCAATCCTTCAGAAAGTGTACCCATCCACATTCACCATCCATCCATCTATACCCCCCCACGCACCCCTCTATCCATCCGTCCACCCATCTGCGGATCCCCATACACTTTTTCTATCCCTCGGCATCTGTTTATCCATTGGCATCCACCCTCTTTGAGCCATCCAACCATCATTCCCTGAGTGCAGTGCAGTCTAGTTGCAGGCACACTGGGTGGGCCATTCAGGACACCTGGATTCTGTTTCTAGCTCTGTCATTGACATGCTCGGTGATTTTGGGCAGGTCCCTTCCACTCTTGGTACCTCTGTTTCTCCTCCTCCTCTTTCTGTATTTAGGTTGTGAGAAGGACTGTCTCCCACTGTCTGTGCCGTCCCCATCCCAACAGGGTCCTGGTCTCAGTTGGGGGCATAGGAGTTAATTTAATCCAAATAATGATCTTTCTATTTCTCTCCTCCTCCTTGTGATATCTCTTGGTGATATCGCCTGCCCCCTGAAGTATGTATCCGTCTAATCATCTCTTTGAACACCTGGCCTTCCAACTGAGATTGGCTTGAATGTGTCTGTTCCTCCGCAGTATGTCCGTGTGTATATGTGTAACCGTGCATCTACCCCCCTCTCCATCACTGTTTCCATGCTGTGTCTGTACTCATGCATGTATTCATCCTTCCTTACATGGCATGGACCCACATATCTACCTACCTTCCTTCCATGGCATCTACTCATCTTTCCTTTCATGGAATCTACCCATGTATCTATGTATCCATCCATGGTGTATATGTATCCACCCATACAGGATCTGGGTATTAGCACCCCCAGCCTTATAGCATCTCGGTTTCTCCCAGCCTGCAACTTGGGACCTCGTCCACCTTGGGCGACCTGCAGTTTTCACCCAGTGACACCACAACAAGGAGACCTGGGGGTGAGCTCAGGCTAGTTCCGTTTATTCACTTGTCATCACTGAGGGCACACAGATTATTTACAGGAAGCTGTACTGGACAATGCTACCAGTGGGGCTGGGAGGAGACGTCTTCATTTACCAGAGACTTTGCTGATGCTGCGTTGGGTGAACTTCATCTGCAGGGCTTCGTGGATGACCATGCAGGTGTAGGTGTCCCCGCTGTTCCAGCTGTCCTTGCTGACTTTCAGCTTGCTGTAGAGGAAGAAGTTTGAGTCGCCATCTTTGTCCTTCATGGGCGGAGTGGTGATGTTGTCAGGCTCCTTTTCACCTTCATGGTTCTTCATCCACTGCACCGAGATGTCCTCGGGGAAGAAGCCCCGCACCAGGCAGGTGAGGCTGACGGAGTCTTCTTTGCTCCTTAGCTCCTCGTTGTGGGGGCGCAGGAGGTAGACACCCGGGGTGGAGTGCTTTCCTTCGGTGGATGGGGATGGAGGACACAGATGAGCCAAGCACATTACTCATCTGGGGCACATGGGGATAAGGATGGTGTGTGTGTGTGTGTGTGTGTGTGTGTGTGTAGGATGGTAGGAACATCCCCTCTCTCCTTCAGGATGGAGGGGCTAGGGACTGGGAGCTGGTATCTCTGGAGCACAATTTGAGGGTGTGGATTTGGGGATGGAAAGGGACTCAGGGGCCAGGATCCCAGTTTGTTGGGGGTTGGGGCTTCCTCTTAAGGAGCATCCCCCCCTGCTGGGGGTGGGGATAGGGGAGTCTTTCCCCTTAGGGACCCTGAGCTCCTCTTACCTGGCTTCTTGGAGATGGATTTGATGAGAGGCGAGGGTAGATCTGAGTGCTCCACTTTGCAGGTAAAGGTCTCTCCATCCTCCCAGTCGCGGGTGAAGATGGGCATGGACCTGGAGGCGGTGAAGGTGCCGTTGAAGTGCTCATTGAGGGTCAGGATATCAGGGCTAATGGACTCTGGCTTCTCCCAGGACCAGACCACCCGGAGGCCAGAGTCGCTCGGCAGGTTGACCACCAGGCAGGTGAGCATGGGTCTCCGGGTCACGTACAGGGCGGTGGGGGATGGGGGCACCAGGAAGACTTGGATGTCGCTGGAAGATGTTGTTTCTTCTGGGGATGGGAGAGCCTGGGTCAGCCACTACGCTGGGTCTCCCCTGCCCAAGCCCATCCTGGTCTCCTCTCATGCCCTGTCCCCTAAAAAGCCCATCCCAGTCTCCCCCCACCACTCCTCTCCCACCTCGAGCCCAGCCCGGTGCCCCCTCCCCTTCCTAGGCAGCCTGGCCCCGCTCAGTGTCACCTCTGCACTTGTGGGCATGGTCCTGCTTTTTGCTTCCGGTGCCCGGGTGGTACACCTGGCAGGTGTACGTCTTGCCCTCCAGCCACTCGTCCTGGGAGACACTGGCATTGCTGCGGGTCCTGAAGGTTCGGCCGTTGGCGTCCTTCTTGGCAGAGTCGGTGTCACCAGAAAGTTGCCCGGGCTTGCCGTCCACCAGCCATTCCACCGTCAAAGGCTCAGGGTAGAAGCCGGAGATGAAGCACACCAGCTGGATGGCACCTGGCTTGCTGTTGCAGGAGGAGTGGAGGACGTGCACCTCGGGTTCAATGGGGATGGGCTCTGGGAGAAGGGTGGCAGGGGTTAGTTGTTGTACAGACCCCTCCTGGGCCGCCCTCACTCCCTGGAGCACAGTGCCCCCTACTGAGCCCCAGCACCCTGTTGTCCACAGCATGGCGCCCCTTACTGAGCCCCCACTCCCTGCAGCACTGGGCTCCCTACTGAGCCCTCTGCCCCTTTCCCTGCATTGCAGCACCCATCGCTTCTCTTTGCATGGTCTCTCTTTTCGTCCCTCCACCCTTTGGTGCGTGGTCTCTCTCTTTCCATACCCAACACTATCTACCTGTCCCTATTCACTCCCATCTCTCTGTGGTGTCTCTCTCTCTCCATCTCTCCTCCCACAGTGGTGACTCCCTTGGCTCACAGCGCCGGCAGGCTCCCATCCTCTCTCCCTGCAGCAGTCACCAGATCAGGGATCTGAGAGACCCCCAACCCCTCCCGTTCCCTCCCCGGGCTGCACCGCGCCGTCCCTACTTGGGATTTCCTTGGAGATGCTGGAGCTGGTGGGCCGGTGTTGTACGTTGCAGCTATAGGTGTTAGACTTCCAGCTGCTGGCCGGGACGGTGACCTGGCTGCTGAGCGCGTAGAGGCCGCTGGAAGGTTGCAGCAGGGAGGGATAGGTCTTCACGCCCGAGGGGGCGACGCTTGGGCTCCACGTCACGGTGAGCGGCTCGGGGAAGTATCCTTTGGCCAGGCAGCCGAAGGTGACCTGGGGGGTGTCGTCGCCGGTGCAGGAGGTCAGGGGGAAGACAGACGGGGCCGTGGGGCTGGCTGCAAAGGGAGAGAGAGCGAGGCCATGAGACGCAGCCCCTACCCCGCTCCATGCAGCACGGGGGCCCTAGCGTGGCCCTGGGCCCAGCACTCAATGCCGGGGGAGAGCGTCCCCTAACGGAGCCCCACTCTGCTCCATTCAGCACAGCAGACAGCTTGTGGTGACACTGATGTGTGTAAGTGGGTGCCTGAGAGAGGCTGCCCCCGTCTTCCCGGCGGAGTCACAGAGTCACCAGGAGCAGGGCCCCCAATTTAACTTGTGCTGCACAGACCCCGTTGTACTAGTGATTTTAGTTTGGGTAAATGTTATATTCTCATTAGGTTCCTAGGCAGTAACATCTTTGGCCCCTACTGGCTCGTAAGCATTTCTGTGGCTCAAACGCACATTGTTGGATATCCCCAATGAGTTCCCAGGACATTGCAGGAAAGACTGGGGCTGTTCAAGTCAACCCAGGACATATGGGCCCTTTGGGTTTGAGTTCGGGTTATCATTATACATAGGGGAGGAGGATTAAGGGTTAGGGTTAGGTGCTGGGGTTAAGGGCTAGAGGTTGCTGGGGTAGAATTAAGGGTGATGGTTTAATGGTTTGGGTCAAATACCTTTCCACTCTCAAGTTCAATATTTGTTGTGTTATGATTGGATTTCTAGCCAATCTTGTAGTCATTCAACCATCATATTCCTACCGGGTCTGATGCCATTTCTCAGAGGGAGTTAGTGAAACTCTTGGTTCCTAACCCAAGGGACTAATTTGCAAGTTCTGATAGTTCTTGTTTTGGGATGCTTGATACTAGACTGGAGATATCAAAACTCTGGTGCTTAGAGGGTCAAGGTGGGGAGGTTAGGGTTAGAGCTGGGGTTATGGTGAGGGGTATAATTGGTCGTTAGTACTTGTATCACAGCGGTCTAGAAAACCCAATCTAGGATCAGGGACCCATTGCACCGGGAGCTTTACAGAGAAATAAGAATGAGGACTCTACTGATCCCAGGACCATTGCAGCCTAAGCGATCTAAAGTCAGGGTTGGGGGGATAAGGTTGGGACGTTAGGGTTAGGGGTTGGGTTTGACGAGAGGGTCAGAGTTGAGGGTCAGAGTTAGGGAGTAGGGGCTAGAGAGCCGGGGTCAGGATGAGGATAGGACTATAGGGAAAGGGCGAGGTTTAGGGTGTTGGGGTTAAGGAGTTGGTGCCTCTGTCCACTGGGGTTAGGGTCCTGGTTAGGGAGTTAGGACAGAGTTGGGCGTCTAAGTAGTTGGGTTTAAGGTTTGGTTTAGGGTCAGAGTTCTGGGGTTAGAGTAAAAAACCTTCCCTCCCCCAAACTCAGTAGTCGACTGGTTTTCATGCCCCCTCGCGCACGACCTTTCTAGCCAGATTCCCACTCAAGAAACACTCATATTCTAACCAATTTGGATGAAGATTTTGCTGGACACTTTCCTAAACTCTACAGGAGAAATCTCCCAAGAATTTCAGTGGCCTCACTTTCTAGAAGCCCAAACTTGAAGTGCATTGGGGAGCAGTTACCGGGGTCTGCATCTCCAGTGGGCTTTAGCCGGAGACCTCAGAGCTCATCCCCCCTGGAAAGGAAGCCCAACGCGTCACCAGCTGAATGTGCCGCAAAAACGGAGCCAGCTCAACTCAAAGGCCAAATTAGGAGCCTGAACTCTGAGCTGTTGCCAGAAGAGGGGCTGCCAGTTACGTCCAGCCCCAGGCAGCCAAGCTGACATCTAGCTGTGCTGGGAACTCCCCATGCTCGGCCCTCAGCATGGAGCATGAGCACAGAGCTGGTGGAGGGAGGCTGGGACGGCTCAGAGAGACGTGTTCCCACACTCGGTGAGTTTAGGGTTTTACCTCTGACAAGGGACATGCTAAAGGGAAATTATGCCTCAGTTTAGAAAGTTTTTGGTTGCAGATATTTGCGACTGGGCTAAAGAGAGGAGACAACAAAAGCCCCTTAGAAACAATTCAGCTGTTCCCCCAAACCTCTAGTTTCAGCCCCCCCAACCCTGAGCACCCCATGTCTGCTTATGTCCCTGAGTCCTGACCCCCATCCTCCTGCTAGCCCAGCCCTGCCCCCCACAACTCTGCCAGTGCCCCTCACTGCTGACCTGCAGCCCCTGCTAGCCCAGTCCTGGGCTCCCCCCAGCCCTGCCTGTGCCCCTCACTCCCATCCCACAGCCGCCTGCTATTCCAGCCCTGGCCTCCCCCCAATTCTTCCGGTGCCCCTCACTCCCAACCTGCAGCCCCTGCTAGCCCAGCCCTGCCCCCCTGAGCCCTGACGGTGCCCCTCACTCCTGACCTGCAGCCCCGGCTAGCCCAGCTCTGGGCTCCCTCTACAGCTTTGCTGGTTCCCCTCACTCCCGACCCACAGCCCCTGCCAGCACAGCCCTGGGCTCCCCCACAGCCCTGCCAGTGCCCCTCACTCCTGATGTGCAGCCCCTTCTAGCCCAGCTCTGGACCCCTTTCAAAGCTGTTATCCCAGCTTATAGGTGGAGTGTGAGATAAGCACCTCTGTTCCCCTGTCTCTGTGGGGGGCGGGGGGCACAGCGCTGCCTATGTTACCCATCCCGACCTCCCCAGCATATCCAGGCTCTGCAGGGGAGCCATGTTCTGCACCCTGCCCTGGTTTTGGGTCCACACAGGGGGATGTACCCCACTGCCCTTCATAGGTGAGAACAGAGCACAACACTCCTGGCTCCCAGTCCCCCCGCTCTAAGTCACTAGACCCCACAGCCCTCCCAGAGCTGAGGAGAGAACCCAGGAGTCCTGGCTCCCAGCCCCCTACTCTAATCTACTCCCCTCCCAGAACTGAGGAGAGAACCCAGGAGTCCTGGCTTCCAGCCCCCACTGCTCTACCCACTTTTCTCAGCTCCCCTCCCAGAGCTGGGGATAGAACCCAGGAGTCCTGGCTTCCAGCACCATAGATTCATAGAATCATAGAATATCAGGGTTGGAAGGGACCTCAGAGGTCATCTCGTCCAAACCCCTGCTCAAAGCAGGACCAATCCCCAATTTTTGCCCCATCCCTAAATGGCCCGCTCAAGGATTGAACTCTCAACCCTGGGTTTAGCAGGCCAATGCTCAAACCACTGAGCTATCCCTCCCCCCACACCACTCCCATTCTAACCACCAGACCCCACTGCCCTCCCAGAGTTGGGGAGAGAACCCAGGAGTCCTGCTCCCCTCTCTTCAAAGTTTTCTTCCCTAAAGGTGCTCACTCTGATAGGGTTAAAACACCCCCTGTACTCACCCCAATAGCAGCCGCTTTCCTCTAATTTACTCACCAAATTATCAGCCATGGTGGGTTGCAGCCCGGCCCTGGAGACCGGGGGGTTCTGTCCATGTGTCCCACTGTGGTCTGTGTCATTTGGATTGTTCATCTGAGGTTTCTTTGCCTGTCGGACATCCCCTCTTCTTCCCCCACAATGGTCATCAAAGATAATTATAGGTTGTTATCTATCAGTGACGCCCACTCAGGAGCTTTTAGTGTTGAAGCTGGTGAGAAGGTGTGAAAATTGGATTGGATGGGGCGAGTGCTGGCGTGAAAAAACAACTTTCACTTGTCTCAACTTCCCCTTTTTGGCCCATATTGGTTGTTTGTTGGTTTTCACCAGAGATTCAGTCATGAAGCCTGCAGAGCGCAGAAAAGATTGAAGTCTCTGGTGTGTGTGTGGGGGGGTGTCTTTTAGAGAACCTGCCATGGGGGGGCGTGTGTGTGAAAAAACCGACTTTACTGCTGTCCTGGAGCTGGGGATAGAACCCAGGAGTTCTGGCTCCCAGCCCCCCCATTCTAAGCCACAAGACCCCACTCCTCTCGTAGGTCTGGGGATAGACTGATCCTGGAAAGGGAAGGGTAGTGAGATAATAGCTATTCAAATGTTTCCTTTCAGCGCATCTCTCTGTATGCATCACAAGCTCTTCAAGGAGTGAGTGATCTAGTGGGTTTGTGTGTGTATGGGGGTTGGGAGCCAGGGCTCCTGGGTTCTCTCTAGGACTCTGGGAAGGAGTGGGGTCTGGTGGAATAGAGAGGGGAGCAGGCTGACAGCCAGGGCTCCTGGCTCTGTAGAGCCCCCTATGAGGTTGGAGTCCCACCATTCTTTGGGTTTAGGATTCTCAGTTCTTAACGTCCTGACTTGCCTTTCTCTCTGACAGAGCTCCCACAACCCCCCTCTGTGTTCCCTTTGTTCCCCTGTTGTGACGACATTGCTGGGAGCTCCACTTGTGAGGTGACTGTAGCCTGCCTCGTGACTGGCTATTTCCCGGAGCCCGTGGACATCAAGTGGAATTCTGGCACAGTGACCAATGGGATCAAGACCTTCCCAGCTGCGGCACAGAGCAGTGGCAGGGCCTTCACCCTCGTCAGCCAGCTCACCGTCCCTGCCTGGGACCTGGTGAACAACACCTACCAGTGCAGTGTGGAGCACACTCCCTCCCATAAAAAGATAGATGTGGAGATCACGAATGGTGAGCTACATTGGGATGCCAGAGAATGAAGAAAAGACTGAGGCAGAAGTGTGCAATAAAGTGTCAGAGGGAGTGGGGCAATAGAATGACAGAGTCCATGGAAGGGAGGATAGAGAAGAAAAGGGATGGATGTATGGATGGAGAGTGAAGAGGGAAAGAGGTAGGGAGTGAAAGAGAGAGGGATGGATGGTATGGAGAGTGGGCTAGGTGGGTGGACAGATGGAGATACAGAAGTATGGATGGATACAAGGAGGGATGGCTGGAGCAATGACCTAGACAGAGTGATAGATCGATGAAATGGTGCGGAGGGAAGGAAGGAGGGAAAGGTAAAACTTTCCTCTCTCAGTTGTCATTCAGGACTTGAGCACATTGTCCTCAGAGCTGTACAAATGCAGTTGATTCATGCCTCTGACCTGGTATCCATTTTCTCTCTTTGCTCTCAGTATGTGAGGCTCTCATTCATCCTGAGGTTCGCCTCCTAGGCCCCTCCTGTGAGCGCAACGCCTTGGAGAAGCAGCTGGAGGTGGTTTGCCTCCTCCTGAGATTCAGCCCCGGTGCAGCCAAAGTGGAATGGCTGGTGAATGGCGAGAAGGGGAACCTTCCCACCACGGACTTGTCCATTTGGAAGGGCACAGACGGCTCCTACATGGGCCAGAGCCGAGTGAACGTCACCATTCGAGACGAGAGAGAAGAGCTGGGAGAAGGAGGACGTCTACACCTGTAAAGTGACCCACCCAGCGAGGGGAATGGAGCACTTCGTGCACAACACCAGCAAGTGCTTGGGTGAGGGGCTATGGCCATGCATGGCGGGGTGGGATGAAGGGTTACTCAAAAACCAGCCTTGCCTAAGGGTAGGTGGGACTGTGCCCAGATCCCAGGGTGATGGGTGACTTAGAAATACAATAGTGAGATGGATACTGGGAGTGGGTGGGGAGAGGGATGGATGGATGCAGTGATAGATATGGTGGTTGGATGGATAGAGAGATAGATCCTGTGGCTAGAAGGATGAATGACTGGAAGGAAAGATGGATATGATGGTTTGATAGAAAGATAGGTATGATGGATGGATGGAGTGAGAAAGGGGATGTATATATGTGAATAATTATTAATAAATAGATGGAGCCATAGATGTTGCACAGGAAAGTGTAGATGGAGAGGCAGAAAGGGATTGTTAGATAGCTAGAAAGAGGCTTTTTTTTCAATAGTTTCTCTCTTCCTTCCTTCTAACATCCCATGAAATTGAGGGATCACAAAATTAGGGGAATGACAGTATCTCTCTAATCTTCTGTAACACCCATCACTGTAGTATCCTTCATGGCCCAGGGAATTCATGGAGTCTTCTGCTCTTCTTTCCCTATTGAGATGAGTCCTTTGTATTTCCTCAGCCTGTCTCAGTAACTCAGTGGCTCCATCCGTCTATGTCACCGAGCCGTCCTACGATGACCTGATTGGGGAGACAGCCCGTGTGACGTGCTTGGTGCTGGGCTATATCTTGGTAGATGTTCAGGTGGCTTGGGAAGTGGATGGGAAAGCCAGCTCTGAGGTGGAGACAGGAGCCCCGGAACAAGCCAATGGGACTCAGAGCATCACCAGCACCCACAAAATAACCTTGGAGCAATGGAAGAGCAGGACCAACTTCACTTGCAAAGTGAAACTTCCTTGTTTTGGAGAAGTCACCCAGGATATGCCACTCATGGACACGAGTGAGTATGTCTGTGTTTAAGTCCTGACTCCCTTTGCAAACTCAGCCAAAATCACTTTACTCTTGCTCTGTGCCTGAGCCTGCAAAGTGGGGATAAGGCTCCTTGGTTTCTTTCAGCCAGTGTCTGTTTCTGGAACGGAGCTCTCTTTCACGTCCGTACATCACCTAGCGGGAGGGGGTTGCAGTCTCGGTTTGAGCCAGTAGACCCCACCACAATAATAGTAATGGTGAAGGTTTTCAGACCAGCTTTGGCCATGGAAAATGAAGCCCTTGCAATTCACTAGAATCCATTAGGGTGGTGAGGAAATAGAGGAGGATCCATAAAAGTTAGATTCATTGAGTCTGAGGCCAGAAGGGATCATTCGGTCATCTAGTCAGACCTCATGTTTCCCTGGCCAGAGTATTTCACCTATTTACCCCTTTATCAAGTCCAGTAACATGTCTTTGACTAAAGCTTCATCTAGAGACACATCCCGTTTTGATTGGAACCCCTCAAGGGATGGAGAATTCACCACTTCCCTTGATAGTTTGTTCTGATGGTTTTCTTCCAATATTGTTGCCTTACAATGAATTTGAATGTGACTGGTTTCACTTTCCGGCCATTGGTTCCTGTTCTGCCTTTTCTGCTAGATTAAAGAACTTTTTAGTACCCGACAGTTTCTCTCTGGGAAGGTATTCATACACTAATCAAGTCACTTCTTCAGTTTGCCCTGAACTGAACTAATATAACTCCTTAAATCTCTCATTTACATCTGTTGAATCATCATTGAGGCTCTTCTTTGAGCCCTTTTCAATTTTTCAAACCACAAAGTTGTGAAATGGGTGCAAAGAAATCTAGAGATTTTTATAAATGTTGGGTTGCTTTCATTTGTTTTCTGGATGGTGAGCCGGGAAGCTAAAGGGAGTGTGTGGGGATCATGTTTTCAAACTTTTCTTTGCAGTCAGTGGGGACAGACCCTTCCTTTTTTGATTAAATGAAAGCTGAGATTCCCTGGCCATCGCATGAGCTGTGGATTTAAGGAAAAACAGCAAATACCATAATAAATATGGCCAAGGTTGGTCACCCCTCACATGTTCGACTGAGGGACTCAGTGGAGACATAGTCCATCTCCGGGAGAGAAATTAGCTTCATATCACATCTCTGTCCCTTCCAGCCTACCCTGCCCATGAGCCTACGGTCTCAGCCAGTGTCTCCTGCCCGGACCCAGAGGAAACTCCAGGGAAGAGAGATTCCCACACGTTCCTCTGCGACGTCACTGGATTCTTCCCAGCAGACATCAGTTTCCGCTGGGAGCACAACGGCTCCATAGTTCCTGCCTCCCAGTACAGCAGTGGCCCCATCGTCAGATCTGGCCAGGCCTACTCCGCTCAGAGCATCTTGAGAGTCCCCAGGCCCAAGGGGGAAGGAGAAGCGGGGCCCCAGTATTTCTGCCTGGTGTGGCACATGACGCTGAATGAAACCTTGAAGGTCAAGGTGAAGGCAGGGAATTGTGAGTTGAAGCTTCCAAAGGGCGATGAGAGGGTTGTTCATCCCAATATGGTCAAGGCCCCCATTACCCCCAGGGGCGAGTGAGGGAGCTAGCACCAGTTCAGGCTTCAATGCTGGGGTTTCCAAAGGGATTCACGCTCTCAACTCCCACATCGGCTTGCAGTGAGAGTTGTGGTCTCAACCCCTGAGGGACCTTGGGAGACCAGCAGCCAGAATATCACTGCGGTAAAATATAATCAGCACCTTCTGCCTGTGTAGTGGGGAGGAGTTTCGGGGATGCAAGTTGTATCCTGAGCTCTGGATGTGGGATCTAGTACTTCCAGCAGGGGGCTGAGAGCCAGGACTCCTGGGTTCTATCCCCAGCTCTGGGAGGGGAGTAGTGTCTAGTGATTACAGCATGGGGGAAAGGAGTCAGGAATTACCATGGGCAGGTCATTTCTCCTCTCTGTGTCCCAGCTGCCATCTCTGTCATCTTCATTGAGCTCATGAATTTCAGGCTGGAAGGACCCTGAGTTGAGCAAACATGGCAGGTCTGTCCCCTGCCATGTTTTCCACAATGGGGCTTTCTCCCATCGGAGCCATAGACCTTCAGATCTGCTCATGGGACCCAGAGACCCAAATAATAATAATTGGACCCAGGAATCGCAATCCCTGGGTGTGTTGGAAAACCTCAGCCGCCGTTCCCGACACCACATGAGATGAGGGTCCTTCCCCTTCCCTCAGGGAACCCAGTGCCCTATTTCCCACCCCAATGACCCTCGGCCCCTTCCCAAAACAGCCCCTGGGCTTTGCACCCCTGAGACAGAGGCACTTAGTTATCAGCTGGTGCCTCTTGAGTATTCACTCATCTCAGGCCTCAACGCTGCCTCCTGCCCCCAACCAGGTGGCGGAAACTGTAATCAACATCCTCTGGAGGTCTTTCTCCTTCCCCCTTCCCTGGAGGATCTCTACATAGGGCAGAACGCCACCATCAGTTGTTTGGTGAGTAGCATGGAGACCCCCGGAAGCCTGGAGGTCTCCTGGAACTGGGGTAGTGGGGGCCCATTGGCCATGGTCTCCAGGGAGCCAGTGCTGCAGGAAAATGGCACCTACAGTGCAACCAGCATCCTGCGGGTGTGCGTGGAGGAGTGGCAGGCGGGGGAGGAGTTCACCTGCACAGTGAAGCACCCAGACATCCCATCGGCCATTGTCAAGACCATCCACAAGATTCATGGTAAGAACCCTCCTTTCCCCCGTAGGGGCTGCTAGCTCCAAGCTGGCTGGCTCAGGGTGTGGGGAATGGGACCCAGGTCCTTTTGTCTCCAGGGGGTGCTAGCTCTGATCTGGCATCAGGTCAGTGAGACTAGGCATTACACATTTGTGGGTGGGATGAAATGTGCAAATTTATGAGACAGAAGGGGACGGAGCGTCCGGACTCCTGGTTTCTTTTTCCAGCTCTGGGAGTAGAGTGAGGGGTGGGGTCCAGTGGGTTATAGCAGGGGGGTTGTGTGGGGGATGGCAGCCAGGACTCCTGGTTCTCATCCCCCACAATTAACCCTTTGGTGTTTCCTTGTTGCAGCGGTCTCTCCCCGTAACCCTTCTGTCTACATCTTCCCTCCTCACGCTGAGGAGCTGGCTCTCCGGGAATCGGCCACCATCACCTGCCTGGCCTCCGGCTTCCGGCCCAGAGCCATCTTGGTGACATGGACCCAGCAGGACCGGCCCGTGCCCCAGGAAGCCTACACCAACATCGGCCCCGTCCGGGAGGCCGGGAAGGAGGAGCGCTACTTCATCTACAGCAAGTTCAATGTCTTGGCATCTGAATGGGAGCGGGGGGACACGTACGCCTGCGTGGTGGGGCACGAGGGTCTGCCCATGACCTTCGTCCACCGGAGCGTGGACAAAGCCTCCGGTAAACCCACCGCCGTCAATGTCTCTGTGATCTTGTCCGATACCGACGTCACCTGCTACTGAGGAGCAGAGCCGCGTGGGCTCCTCACGGCGTATCTGAGATGGCCAGGGAACCTCGTGGGCTCTGGGATTCGTCTTAGCCTGTGTGTAAAGCTGTGGGAGCTCTGGTGTACAGAGCGTGGCTGTGTGTGGAATATGCCCAAATAAAAATGCAGCATGCCAGAGTTTGTGTTCAATGGGATGTCTTCTTCTAGCAGGGGCCATCTGGATGTCTTATCCACCAGCCCAGCCTCCCTCCTACATCATCTCTATCCATTCACCACCCTTCTTTCTGAAGTATCTCTTACTATCCATCCAGTCTCCTTATGCATTATTTTATGCATTATCTAGATCTATTCATCAAAGCTTCCTTCTGCAGGATCTATCCATCCATCCTATCCTCTGCCATACCTTTGTCTGTTTTTCCCTCTTTACTAGCTGTCCATTTTCCTGCCCACCTGCAGTCTCTCTCTCTGCACTATGTCTGTTTATCCATCTTTCCCTTGGCAATATTTGATTTTGTCTGTTCTCCCTTTTGCAATCCCTGTCCATTCGTCCAACATCAGCAGTGTCATCTGTCTACCTTTGCGTCTACAACATCCATCCATCCGTCCGAAATTATGCAATATCCCCTATGCATCCCTCCATCCTCATGCAGTGTCATGAGTCTGGCTGCCCATCCCTCGGCAGTGACTTGCTATTGTTCATGATATTGCAGCTCCTAGATGTCCTGACCAAGGTTAGGGCCCCATTGTGATGGGTGCTGCATGAACACACAGAGCAAACATCCTTAATGCAAGGTGCTCACAGTCTCATCACAGAGAGGCTGGGAGGGGGTATTTTGGCACAAAAGGATTATATCTGGGATGCTCGAAGGGGTGAGACACCAATCTCCCCCTGGAATTATGAGTTTATTTCAGTGGCAACTAATTGCCTAAGAGTCCTTTAAAGACCCCAGCCCAAGTGGCTTGTCTCTGGTCACACTGCAGGTCAGTGGGAGAGGTGGGAATAGAGCCCTGACCCCCCATCTCCAAGACTTGTGTCTTAACCATTGCACCTGTCCAGCAATGTAGCCCTAGCCACTCTGGTGTCAGAACCCCTAGCAGATGCGTCCTCACCTGACCACATAAGGTGGAGGCAGAGCCTCCAGGAACCTGGTGTTATGTCTGCAGGGAGCTAGGCGGCAGGGTGAGACTGAGTTAGGAGCCTTCATTCCCACCAGCTCTGTCCCCATTGTCCCTGGATGTGTGAACAGGTGAGTGGTGATCAGGGGAAGTGATTTCACTTCTGAGTACGGCACTGGGGAGACCGACACTGGAATACAGCATCCAGTTCTGGGGTCAATGTGCAGGAATGGTCAGAAGCGGTAACAGAATGTTAGGCTCCATTAGGAAAGGGACAGATAATAAGACAGTAAGTACCATATTGCCTCTGTATAAATCCATGGTATGCCCACAGCTTGAATACTGCGTGCAGTTCTGGTCGCCCCATCGCAAAAGAGATATAATAGAAATGGAAAAGGTACAGAGAAGAGCAACAGGGCTACGGAGCAGCTTCCATGAGGAGAGATTAAAAAGGCTGGCACTGTTCATCTAAGGAGACAGCTAGGGGGGATTTGAGAGAGGTCTATAGAATCATGGCGTGTGGTGAGAAAGTGAATCAGGATGTGTTATTTCCTCCTTCACATAACACAAGAGCCAGGGGTCACTCAATGAAATTAAATGGCCACAGGTTTTAAGCAAACACAAGGAAGTACTTCTTCACACAACACAGAGTCAACCTGTGGATGTTGTGAAGTCCAAAAGCATAACTGGGTTCAGCAAAGAATTAGATAAATTCATGGAGAATAGGTCCATCAGTGGCTATTAGCCAAGATGGTCAGTGATGCACCCCTATGTTCTTGGTGTCCCTAAGCCTCTTACGGTCAGATGCTGGGACTGTATGAAAGTGGATTAATCACTTGATAATTGCCTCATTCTGGCCATTCCATCTGATGCATCTGGTATCAGCCACTGTTGGAAGACAGGCTACTGGGGTAGATGGATGACTGGTCCGATGCAGTACCGCCATTGTTATGTCAACATATTCAAAAAGAAGTTTGAAAAATTGGAGAGAGTGCAAAAGAGAACTAGAAAAATGATTAGAGGGCTGGAGAAAATACCTTCCAGTGAGAGATGGGAGGAGCCGAATCGGCTGAGCTTATGAAAGAGACATTCAAGAGATGGCTTCATTGATATGTATAAGTACCTCCATGGAGAGTGACCGGGGTCCCTGGTGGGCCATGCTGAGATGGCCCAAGTAGGGCATATTGCAAAGAATAGGGCAGACAATCCCCCAAACTGGTGGTTATTCTGATAGATTCACCAAACTAACAACAAAACAGCTTCTACAATGCCTTACTGATTACCCAGAATCCAGAAATACAGTTCCCTTAAAGCAACCCAGCCTTGAGCTCCCACCCAGACAGCCAAGTCAAATATGATGAGGATTATGGAAAATCTTGTTAATCATACAAAAGTTCTGCCAATCCCAAGGGATCGGAGACATTGCCCATCAGGTCAATGAATATTTCAGATCTTACCCAAATAGATGCTTACAGCCAATTCTTATTAACTAAACTATAATTTATTAAAAAAGAAAAGAGAGAGAGAGAGAGAGAGACTTCTGGTTAAAAAGTACAGGTAGGAATAGAGTTCTTAGGTCAGTTTCATAGCAGAGATGGTTAGCTTCAGAGTTGCAACGAGTCCCTTCTAGAATCAGTTTATCAGGTTATAGTCCAATGTCCATGGCCAATATCAGGGTGATCCAGAATAGAACTGGAGGCCTCTGTCTTATGACTCAAACTTCCCCTGACGAAGCTTAAGCAGATCTGAGATGAAAGGATCAGGGCCCAAGAATTTTTATAGACCCCTGGCAGGCTACTGTCAGCCTCTTGACAGCAGGTATTCCTTGGGTGAAGGATAGTGCCTTTGAAGTAACTTCCTATTTCCTAAGCATCACCAGTAATTAGCTACCTGGATTAACATAAAGCAATTGCCTATCTCCCACCATGTGCAGGTACTTTACTGTATATTCTATGATTCTATATACTTCAAAGAGAATTTAAGACAGTGATATCACTACCTTCACAGTTCATTTAAATGTCAATATCTCCTTTTGATTTCTGAATCAGCAGAGTACAGTGATAGACAGGAACTGTTTGGTTACATTGTCAACCTCTAACAATATATATGTAAACACACAACACCCAAAGGCGCCGACTCCGTGAGTGCTCCGGGGCTGGAGCACCCACAGGGAAAAATTAGCGGGTGCTCTGCACCAAGCAGCAGCCAAGCTCCCACCTCCTCGTCTCCTTCTCCCACTCCCCCGAGCGTGCCATGTCCCTGCTCCTCCCCCTCCCTCCCAGCTTCCTGCTCCCCCCTGCTGCCTAACAGCTGTTTGGCGGCGCTTAGGACTTTCCGGGAGGAGGGGGAGGAGTGGGGACGCCGTGCGCTCAGGGGAGGAAGCGGAGAAGAGGCAGGGCAGGGGTGGGAACTTGGGGGAAGGGGGTGGAATGGGGTGGGAAGAGGGCGGGGCTGGGGTGAGAAAAGGCAGGGTGGGGCTGGGACTTTGGTCAAGGGGTGGAATGGGGGTGGGGCAAGGGCAGTGCAGGGGTGGGAAGAGGCGGGGCAGGGGTGGGGCCAGGGGCAGAGCACCCACTGGGCAGAGGGGAAGTCGGTGCCGATGACAACATCACAAACATTATCTACTACTATGTCTGTAAAGAGAAATCTGGGGCACAGCTGGGGAACCTTTGAAAGACTTGCCAGAAACAGACAGGAGTGGAGGAGCTTCATCACTGCCCTAAATGTCAGAGGCGTAATGGGAAGTACTAACTATGTCTCTGTAGGTTGAATCTGGGTTAAGTAGCCTACTAGTTGTGTAACCCTTTCTGGCCCTGTGTCACAGCGAGAAAACACTAGGCACTAAAGGTGTCTAACTTAGTATAGAAAGGCTTAAGAGGTGCCAATGGCTGGAAGTTAAATGCAGAGAGAACAAATTAATAATAAGGCACAACATATGGAAGGAAACCTTTGGAACTAACTTCCAGTGGAAGTGGTGAAGTCTCCATCTCTTGAGATTTGTACATCCAGCCTGGGGTCCCTTCTGGAAGATATGCGGCCATCAAAGACAAGTCATTGGGCTCCATAGTGGGCTAGCTGGGTGAGATTCTCTGGCCTGTGGCATACAGGAGGTCAGACCTGATGCTGTCATGGTTCCTTCTGGCCTTAAGATCTACAAATGCACCAGTCAAGGTTTCAGAGCTAGGAAGGTCATGTCAATTATCCACCACCAAACTCTATGGCCCAGGTCATAGAGTGCGTTGGTGGGAGAATTAAGTTTTCAGCCTGTACATCTGGAGAGCTGTGGTCTTCCACTGTGGCTGTAAACCAAACCCAGAGGGAATCATTGTCTCTGGGCCACGATGTTTCAATAACTGTAGTTTCCCAGATAAAGCGGAGCGGGACTGTGATCCTGACGTCCCTTTGAGTGCCCAGGTGTGTACAAAATTAAGGAGGCTCCAGGCCATTTCCCAGGCGATGTTCATGCCATTGACAAGACACATGGACAGGCTCAGGGAATGCTGGGCTGTGAGTCCTTCCAACTCTTGGGAACGGGTTCCCAGGGGAGCCCAGGCTGGTGGTGGGTGAAAGGGGCTCTGACTGAACGGTGTCCCATGTGGGATGAGTTGGGAGAGGTCTTTACTCAGTCCCCATGACACAACCACATAGACGGCTGAAGGAATTAGAAATGGGCCATGGAGACATCTGCCTACAGGGACTGAGGTCACTGCTGTGTGATGGTGGCAGAGTCGCCCCAAGGGAGAAGTCAGTTGGGGGCCATCACTTCTGTTCCAGTGTCTGAGAATATGGGGCAGCTCAGGGTGTTGCTGATGGGCTGGCCGTGCCTTTCCCCCCTTTTCGTAGGGCTTGAGGGTGGGCTGGTCAGGTGTTGCCCAAATGTGGCGATGGGCTACAGATCTTTCCCCTTCTAGGAGCATGGGTTTTAATGGAGTCCAAGCGGGTAGTGGCTTAAAAGTTGTTCCCATCAGATGGCCCCGTTATTAGGTGTATTACAGTTGTGTGTAGAGGTCTCCACTGAGTTTGGGACCCCAATGTGCTAGGAGCTGCACAACCAGAAGAGCTTAATATCCAAACAGAGAAAGGGTGTGAAGGGAAACTGAGGCACAGAGAGGGGAGGTGAATTTCCTGAGGTTCTGCAGTGTCAATGACAGAGCTGGAAATAGACCCTGGGGGTCCTGAGTCCCATCCTAGTGCTCTGTTCACTGCCCATGGGATGACACGAGTTGAGGGAGGTCTCAGAACAGCTCTGTGGGTAAATTCCCCAGGTCCCCAGAATAGGGATCGGGGGAATTGGTGCTTCTGCTGCCCGGGAACTGGTCCCAGCATGGCTCAAGCTGGCATTGGCTGGGAAGATGCCGCTGTTGGATGGGGGGTGCGTGGCCCCATTGAGCTATGCATTGGCAGGTCTCAGCCCAGCTCTGTTGCTGGCCTGGGGAGGGGAATCGCATGCTCGAGGTGGCTGAGGTGTGTAAAGGAGCCAAAGGGCGTGAAATTTAATGGAAGTTGGGGCTGAAATCCCTGAGGCTGCTGTGAGAATTGCAGCCTGTGACGGGGGGTCTCCCCCTGCAGCCTGCCCGGTCTCCCCTGGCCTCTCTCCTGCCCAGAGCCCAGATCGGAGCTCCCCGCTGTGCCCACTCAGCTCCCTGGGTTAACGAAGAGGCCTCTCTAACCGGCACGTTTGTCTCATCCCCAGCTCCTCACTGCCTAGTGGAGGACCAAGGCGTCTCTGTTGAAGGAGGAGAGGAGGAATCTGACGGTCTCTGGACACCTGTTGCCTTCATTGCTCTCTTCCTGCTCAGCCTGTTGTACAGCGCCGGCGTCACGCTGCTTAAGGTAAGAGCAACAGCTACCTTCATGGTCCCGCGTCACCGCTGAGAGCAACAACCCGTGCTCAAGAATCGATCCCACGCCATCAGCATGCAGCCAGCCGCCATCACCATCACCATCACCACCCATAGTCAGTGATTGTCAGAGGCCAGAGCCAAGGGCTAGAGCCACAGTCAGGAATTGGAGCCCCGGGTTAGGCGCATGGCTGGACCCAGACGGGAAAAAGGCAGGAGCTGGGCTGGACCCAGACGGGAAAAAGGCAGGAACAGGGCTGGACCCAGACGGGAAAAAGGCAGGAACAGGGCTGGAACAAGCAGTCACAGCTGCTATCGCAGCCCTGGGGAAATTCTTTGGGCAGCTGCTTAACTTCTGCTGGGCTCATGAACCGGGCTGCTGACTCTGCCAAGCAATCAGGGGGGAGCCAATCAGGCAGCCGGCTCCAGGCCAGGTGCGCACGTCAGGTTGCCTGGGACTCGCTCTGCTGCCAGCCCTGATTCCTGACAGTGACCAGCGATCAATGAGAGAGAATCAGGAGCGATTACTTATTAATAATCCACCACCCGTCATCACTAATTAACGAGCTGACATCAAGGTTAATATGGCAGTGATCAACACACGAGAATGAACAGTCTATTATCAATTCCAATCGTTTATCACTGAGAAATCAATAATCACGGATTGGCTATCCCTGGTCAGTACGGAGTGATCTGTACTTAATGCTGAATAGCCATTAATCTGCAATTAATTATCAATAATCAACACTCACAGATCAGTAATTAATGTTAAAGAATCGAGGATCAAGCATCAATACGCTGCTAATAATTATCAATTGATAAGAATCACTTGTCAATAATGAGGAATTAATGATCAATGACCAAAAATGAATGATCCCTAATTAAGAAGCAAGAGGAAATGTTCCAAGAGCAAGGCTCAATGAGCGTCAATCAATAAGCACTCAGCCGTGACCTCCAAGGATCAGTGGTCGGGCCCAGAAGCACAAAGGGCCAGAGGTGCCCGTGAAGCCGGTTCTGTGCCGGGCCGCGTTGCAATGGGGCTGGTACCAGAAGCAGGGAGAATTGGCGGAGGCAGCTGCGACTCCCCAGGGACTTGGTGTGCGGCACCCGGTGGGCAGTGGCCGTTCCCTGAGGCGGTTTGACAAGGCTGGTGTCTCTGTCTGGAAGATGAGCTCCAGCTCAACCCAGACATCCTGGCAGGATGCAGGCGTGGCTGGGCGAGGCTAGATGGTCCCAAGGGTCCCTTCTGGCCTTGCTCTCCCAGCCGAGGATGCTGCCCGTGAGCGGCACCGGCTGAACCCCTCTGCTCTCTGTGTCCCACAGGTGCGGTGAGTGCCCGGCTCCGGGCTCCTAGGAGGGGACAGCACTGCTTCGTCCTCTTCATTCCCTCCCTCCATCTTCAGCCCTCCCGGGCTCCGGCCCCCTCTCCGGACACCGGGAAAGACCATGTTCCACGGCAGCGCGGAGGGCGTGACAACGGCCGCTGAAGGGTCTGAGCTCCGCAGAACGCAGAGCAGGGAGGGCAGAGTCCTTCCCCGGACGTCCCCGTGGGGCAGCCCAAGCTGGAGCTTGAGCTCAGCCCCGTGCCCCTCAATCCTCCACCCCCATCCCACGGCAGGGACTGGATTTCCTTGTGTGTCTGTGTGTGCAGGGCTGTAGTGTCCTGAGGTCTGGTCAACGTGGACTGTGGCGAGGGAGAAGAGTCTCATTTGATCCACCGTTTAACTTGCAACTTACACGGGAATTGTGTGTTTGATCAAAAATAAAAGGAGTTAAGAATTGGTGGCTGCATTTCAGGGTGGTTTGGGGGATTTAACCAAGGAGAACGGTACCCACTGTATGTCCCAGCCCCCCGGTGTCTATCTACGCATCCGTCCATTCTCAGACATGCACATATCTTTCTTTCTTTCTTTCTTTCTTTCTTTCTTTCTTTCTTTCTTTCTTTCTTTCTTTCTTTCTTTCTTTCTTTCTTTCTTTCTTTCTTTCCTGATCAGTGGTATTCCCTGCCCCAGAGATCTCCCCTTAGTGCCCCTCAGTCCCAGCTCTCTGGGTTCGTAGCTAGGCCCCCGTCTCCCATTGGGGCCAGTGCAGTGGGCATCCTTCATTTTATTCTCCATGCTGGGAGGCGCCCCCTACAGACACGACATGACCCTCTGGAGGGTGTCAGGGGTCCCTGAAAGTCGGGGATGGAGGTTGTGAATGAGATGGAGCCTGATTTGTATATTTATTTATTTATTTATTGTCACTCAGTGCACACAACAAAAGTCACACCCACACACACACCACACACAAAAATCCCAATGAAGAGCTAAATATGCAAAATACAGCACGACAGACACAACTCTGGCTATGGTCCTGCCCCAGGGCGGGGGGCTGGCTGGCGCAGGGGTGGGGAAGGGGATATGGGGCCTTTCCGCTCTAGGGGGCGCTGGCTCTGATCCAGTCCTAGAGCAGGGGGCTGTTGGGCTCAGGAGGGTGGGAAGTGGGACTCGTGTTGTTTCCTCGCTAGGGGTGCTGGTTCCCTGCATGGTACGAGTTGTCCGGTCTCAGCCCAGCTCCCAGCGGGGCAGCATCCCCAGTGGCTGAGGGCGGATTAGGTCATGTGGGGTGAGCTCCTCGCTTCCCCCAGGGGGTCTCCCAGAGGCACAGCAGTGGTGGGGGGCAGCTGTGGGACTCAGGGTGGTGTCACCAATAGAGCCGGGAGTCCCGGCCCCTTGTCTCCGGGCGGACAGGGGCAGCGGCCCCTACACCATGCGCTGGACAGCGTTCTTGTACTCGGGGCCCCTCGCACGCCTCAGCTGCACCACGGTGGAGAACAGCCACTTCACCTGCAGGGGGGCAGAGAGAGCAGGGGTGAGAGGGGTCAGCGCTGGGGGAGCTGCTCGGTCTGTCTGTCTGTCATCCCTTCCTGCTTTTATGTCTGTGTCTCATTCACTCTGTCTCTCTTATTCACCTATTCTTCTTTCTCTTTCCTTCTTCTGTTCTTTCTTTCCCTTCCAAGCTGCCCTCTACTGAGCTAAACTCGTTCATTCCTTCGTTCCTATGTTCTCTCTCTCACCTTGAACAGGGTCACGGTGGCACTGTAGCAGACGCTCAAGAGGAAGAGGGTTATAAAGACTGAGAGGCTGGACCAGAGGCCATCAAGCTCTTCATCTCCGTCATCGCTGCAAAACTCACCCGACATGATCATCTCTGTTTGGGGGAGAGAAAGAGACATCAACTCCGACTCAGCCACTGTGACAGAGAGAGCTCGGACTCTGCATCCAACATCAATCCGCCTATCCCCTTCTCATCCTTCCATCCCTCCACCATTCCCTCTCTAGACATATCCAGCCATCCTAAACCACACACCCCTCCACCCATCCATCTCTAGACCGACCCCGCCATCCATCCATCCATCCATCCATCCATCCATCCATCCATCCATCCATCCATCCATCCATCCAACCATCCATCCATCCCTAGCGATGTCCTGCCCACCTATCTGTGTTAAGATACAACCATCCATCCATCCCTCCATACAGTCCCACACAGCCCTCACCCGACCCATCCATGACCACACACCCCTCCCCCATCCATCTCTAGATACAACCATCCATCCATCTCTAGATGCAACCATCCATCCATGACCACACACCCCTCCACCCATCCATCTCTAGAAACAACCATCCATCCATCCATCCATCCATCCCCACCCACCCCTCTACCCATCCATTTCCAGATACAACCATCCATCCATCTTTAGATGCAACCATCCATTCATGACCACTCACCCCTCCACCCATCCATCTCTAGATACAACCATCCATCCATGACCACACACCCCGCCACCCATCCATCTCTAGAAACAACCATCCATCCATCCATCCATCCATCCATCCATCCATCCATCCATCCCCACCCACCCCTCCACCAATCCATCTCCAGATACAACCATCCATCCATCTTTAGGTGCAACCATCCATCCATCCCCACACACCCCTCCACCCACCCATCCATGACCACACACGCCTCCACCCATCCATCCCTATACACAACTGTCCATTCATCCAACCATCCATTCCACACAACTTCACTCACTCTCTCCGTTTGCACACATTCTCCATCCCTCCATTCCCACAAGCGAGGTGGCTCAGGATCCCTTAAAGTGTGTGTGAGGTGCTGGGATGCAGCAGCGACGGGGGAGCCTCCTAAAGACCAGGATGGATGGATTTCATGTGTGTTCCTCTATGACGCTGATCCCAATGTACCTAACACTCAGGAGTCGCTTCAGATGGAACACAGCCGCCTCCGGGGCTGTTTATTTAGGGCTCCCATGGGTGGCACTGGGATGGTGACATCTGGTGGCTGTTCATAGGGGGCTCTCTCGGCCGGCACAGAGATGTGGCCCCCTTTGTTGTGGGACACAGGGGCTGTTTAGATAGGGACCCCTTGTCCAAATGCCAAGCTGTAGCTGACATGGGGGCTGCGGAACAGTGTCGCTTTGAGGAACAGAGCCATGAGTAATTTATGATGGGGAGGCTCAGGATCTCTCAGAGGAAAGATGGTGCCCCCTGCAGGATGGCGCCCCCTAGCACAGCAGTGGGGGCATTGAGATCAGCTCTGACTGTGGGGGGAGAACCCTCCATACTGAGCCCACTGCCATGCTCCCTGCAGGTGTGCATGGCTTCTGGATGACGCAGGTCTCATTCCCTACGTAAAGGGGGATCCAAGGATTTGGTTGGAGTTGGTAGCTGCTTCTTAGAGACGGGTGAGATATCCCCATATAAACTGACCCCCGCATACCCCACCCAAGCGTCAGACATGTCTCAGTGCTCGGTGAGGGGTCCGTGTATAAACAGCCCCCATGTTCCATCCCAGAGGGGAAGCAACTCAGCACGGGGTGAGGGATTCCTGTAACACCTGTCCCAGAGACGGCTGCATCTTAGAGCTGGCTGAGAGTGGAGGGAGAGCAGGCTGTGTGGCTGCTTCTGGGTGCATGTTTGTGTCTCTCTGTGTTGTGTGTCTCTGTGTGTACAAACATCACCGCCCAGGCGGGAGGGTCTCTGGGTCATGCCATGTTACATGTGTGTCCATCTGTACCAGATTGAGCTCTCTCTCTCTCTCTCTCTCTCTCTCTCTCTCTCTCTCTCTCAGCAACCACTGCAGTCTCCTACTTTGTGTGCCCCTCCCTGCTATCAACTGCACGGCCCCAGGAGAACAGCCCTCACACTGCTGCTGCTGGCTACGCACCCTTTAGCACCATGCGTGGAGCTCTGTCCTCGGCACTGGTGTGTTCGAGCCCTGCGCTCGCCCATCCAGCCCTGGGGCCGACACACACACACACACGTGCGTGTATGTGTGTGGGTGCCCTGTTGGGGCTAGGTAGGAGACAGGGCTCGTGTGTGGGGCCATAGAGGAGTCTGCCTCCTCTGTCCCACCCCACTGCCTGGGCCCCCTATGTCACCGGAGCTCGTGAGACTTTAGCTGAGCCCTTGCTTAGTGTCTGCTTCAGATAACAGCCCTACTGCTGGTGCTGCTTTGCGAGCACTGGGTGCCAGGAGCTGATCCCTGGTGCGGGGTGTTTGCTGTCTGTTGTTCTACCACCCCCTCCCCAGCTGCCACAGAGGGTCGGGGGTGGAGGGAGACCCCTTAGCCTCCTAGCCAGCGGGGGAGGTGTGTTTAGGGGTTGGGGAATTTGAATTGCCCTCCCTCCACTGATTCTGTCTGGAAACTCTCCCTGCTCCTCTCTGGGGTGGGATGGGATGTGGGGTAAATGCTGACCCTGACACAATGCCCCTCTGGGCATGCACAGGTTCTAGCCTAGAGGACCTTAGAATCATAGAATCATAGAATATCAGGGTTGGAAGGGACCCCAGAAGGTCATCTAGTCCAACCCCCTGCTCGAAGCAGGACCAATTCCCAGTTAAATCATCCCAGCCAGGGCTTTGTCAAGCCTGACCTTAAAAACCTCTAAGGAAGGAGATTCTACCACCTCCCTAGGTAACGCATTCCACTGTTTCACCACCCTCTTAGTGAAAAAGTTTTTCCTAATATCCAATCTAAACCTCCCCCACTGCAACCTTGCCTCAGTGGGATCCTAGGGATTGCTTAGCCATCCATCCATCCTTGCTCATCCCTCACCATCCATCCACCCTCATCTGTATCTTCCATCCACCCACACTGATTTGTACCCATCCATCCATTCTTGTTCCTAACCATCCATCCATCCAATGTCCTGTCTGTCTGTCCATCCATCCTCATCCCTCACCATCCATCCCTGCAACCCCATCCACTTATCTATCTATCCCTTTCAGTATTCATCCACCCCTACCCCTCCATCACCATTGGTACCCATTGACACTAATCCATTCATTGCCATCCATCCTTTCCCAAATATATGTAGTCAGCCATTATCATATTTACCCATCCTTTCATCTCCATCTATCACTCACTCACTATGGGTAACAACCCATTCATCCATCCACCTGCCCATCCCCATCGGTACCAGTCCAGTGCCATATGTAACTACCAATCCATTGACATTCATTTATACATCCATTCATCCCCATCTCCTCCTGTCCATCTATGACAGTCCATCTATTTATCCATCCATCAATCCTTCAGAAAGTGTACCCATCCACATTCACCATCCATCCATCTATACCCCCCCACGCACCCCTCTATCCATCCGTCCACCCATCTGCGGATCCCCATACACTTTTTCTATCCCTCGGCATCTGTTTATCCATTGGCATCCACCCTCTTTGAGCCATCCAACCATCATTCCCTGAGTGCAGTGCAGTCTAGTTGCAGGCACACTGGGTGGGCCATTCAGGACACCTGGATTCTGTTTCTAGCTCTGTCATTGACATGCTCGGTGATTTTGGGCAGGTCCCTTCCACTCTTGGTACCTCTGTTTCTCCTCCTCCTCTTTCTGTATTTAGGTTGTGAGAAGGACTGTCTCCCACTGTCTGTGCCGTCCCCATCCCAACAGGGTCCTGGTCTCAGTTGGGGGCATAGGAGTTAATTTAATCCAAATAATGATCTTTCTATTTCTCTCCTCCTCCTTGTGATATCTCTTGGTGATATCGCCTGCCCCCTGAAGTATGTATCCGTCTAATCATCTCTTTGAACACCTGGCTTTCCAACTGAGATTGGCTTGAATGTGTCTGTTCCTCCGCAGTATGTCCGTGTGTATATGTGTAACCGTGCATCTACCCCCCTCTCCATCACTGTTTCCATGCTGTGTCTGTACTCATGCATGTATTCATCCTTCCTTACATGGCATGGACCCACATATCTACCTACCTTCCTTCCATGGCATCTACTCATCTTTCCTTTCATGGAATCTACCCATGTATCTATGTATCCATCCATGGTGTATATGTATCCACCCATACAGGATCTGGGTATTAGCACCCCCAGCCTTATAGCATCTCGGTTTCTCCCAGCCTGCAACTTGGGACCTCGTCCACCTTGGGCGACCTGCAGTTTTCACCCAGTGACACCACAACAAGGAGACCTGGGGGTGAGCTCAGGCTAGTTCCGTTTATTCACTTGTCATCACTGAGGGCACACAGATTATTTACAGGAAGCTGTACTGGACAATGCTACCAGTGGGGCTGGGAGGAGACGTCTTCATTTACCAGAGACTTTGCTGATGCTGCGTTGGGTGAACTTCATCTGCAGGGCTTCGTGGATGACCATGCAGGTGTAGGTGTCCCCGCTGTTCCAGCTGTCCTTGCTGACTTTCAGCTTGCTGTAGAGGAAGAAGTTTGAGTCGCCATCTTTGTCCTTCATGGGCGGAGTGGTGATGTTGTCAGTCTCCTTTTCACCTTCATGGTTCTTCATCCACTGCACCGAGATGTCCTCGGGGAAGAAGCCCCGCACCAGGCAGGTGAGGCTGACGGAGTCTTCTTTGCTCCTTAGCTCCTCGTTGTGGGGGCGCAGGAGGTAGACACCGGGGGTGGAGTGCTTTCCTTCGGTGGATGGGGATGGAGGACACAGATGAGCCAAGCACATTACTCATCTGGGGCACATGGGGATAAGGATGGTGTGTGTGTGTGTGTGTGTGTGTGTGTGTGTAGGATGGTAGGAACATCCCCTCTCTCCTTCAGGATGGAGGGGCTAGGGACTGGGAGCTGGTATCTCTGGAGCACAATTTGAGGGTGTGGATTTGGGGATGGAAAGGGACTCAGGGGCCAGGATCCCAGTTTGTTGGGGGTTGGGGCTTCCTCTTAAGGAGCATCCCCCCCTGCTGGGGGTGGGGATAGGGGAGTCTTTCCCCTTAGGGACCCTGAGCTCCTCTTACCTGGCTTCTTGGAGATGGATTTGATGAGAGGCGAGGGTAGATCTGAGTGCTCCACTTTGCAGGTAAAGGTCTCTCCATCCTCCCAGTCGCGGGTGAAGATGGGCATGGACCTGGAGGCGGTGAAGGTGCCGTTGAAGTGCTCATTGAGGGTCAGGATATCAGGGCTAATGGACTCTGGCTTCTCCCAGGACCAGACCACCCGGAGGCCAGAGTCGCTCGGCAGGTTGACCACCAGGCAGGTGAGCATGGGTCTCCGGGTCACGTACAGGGCGGTGGGGGATGGGGGCACCAGGAAGACTTGGATGTCGCTGGAAGATGTTGTTTCTTCTGGGGATGGGAGAGCCTGGGTCAGCCACTACGCTGGGTCTCCCCTGCCCAAGCCCATCCTGGTCTCCTCTCATGCCCTGTCCCCTAAAAAGCCCATCCCAGTCTCCCCCCACCACTCCTCTCCCACCTCGAGCCCAGCCCGGTGCCCCCTCCCCTTCCTAGGCAGCCTGGCCCCGCTCAGTGTCACCTCTGCACTTGTGGGCATGGTCCTGCTTTTTGCTTCCGGTGCCCGGGTGGTACACCTGGCAGGTGTACGTCTTGCCCTCCAGCCACTCGTCCTGGGAGACACTGGCATTGCTGCGGGTCCTGAAGGTTCGGCCGTTGGCGTCCTTCTTGGCAGAGTCGGTGTCACCAGAAAGTTGCCCGGGCTTGCCGTCCACCAGCCATTCCACCGTCAAAGGCTCAGGGTAGAAGCCGGAGATGAAGCACACCAGCTGGATGGCACCTGGCTTGCTGTTGCAGGAGGAGTGGAGGACGTGCACCTCGGGTTCAATGGGGATGGGCTCTGGGAGAAGGGTGGCAGGGGTTAGTTGTTGTACAGACCCCTCCTGGGCCGCCCTCACTCCCTGGAGCACAGTGCCCCCTACTGAGCCCCAGCACCCTGTTGTCCACAGCATGGCGCCCCTTACTGAGCCCCCACTCCCTGCAGCACTGGGCTCCCTACTGAGCCCTCTGCCCCTTTCCCTGCATTGCAGCACCCATCGCTTCTCTTTGCATGGTCTCTCTTTTCGTCCCTCCACCCTTTGGTGCGTGGTCTCTCTCTTTCCATACCCAACACTATCTACCTGTCCCTATTCACTCCCATCTCTCTGTGGTGTCTCTCTCTCTCCATCTCTCCTCCCACAGTGGTGACTCCCTTGGCTCACAGCGCCGGCAGGCTCCCATCCTCTCTCCCTGCAGCAGTCACCAGATCAGGGATCTGAGAGACCCCCAACCCCTCCCGTTCCCTCCCCGGGCTGCACCGCGCCGTCCCTACTTGGGATTTCCTTGGAGATGCTGGAGCTGGTGGGCCGGTGTTGTACGTTGCAGCTATAGGTGTTAGACTTCCAGCTGCTGGCCGGGACGGTGACCTGGCTGCTGAGCGCGTAGAGGCCGCTGGAAGGTTGCAGCAGGGAGGGATAGGTCTTCACGCCCGAGGGGGCGACGCTTGGGCTCCACGTCACGGTGAGCGGCTCGGGGAAGTATCCTTTGGCCAGGCAGCCAAAGGTGACCTGGGGGGTGTCGTCGCCGGTGCAGGAGGTCAGGGGGAAGACAGACGGGGCCGTGGGGCTGGCTGCAAAGGGAGAGAGAGCGAGGCCATGAGACGCAGCCCCTACCCCGCTCCATGCAGCACGGGGGCCCTAGCGTGGCCCTGGGCCCAGCACTCAATGCCGGGGGAGAGCGTCCCCTAACGGAGCCCCACTCTGCTCCATTCAGCACAGCAGACAGCTTGTGGTGACACTGATGTGTGTAAGTGGGTGCCTGAGAGAGGCTGCCCCCGTCTTCCCGGCGGAGTCACAGAGTCACCAGGAGCAGGGCCCCCAATTTAACTTGTGCTGCACAGACCCCGTTGTACTAGTGATTTTAGTTTGGGTAAATGTTATATTCTCATTAGGTTCCTAGGCAGTAACATCTTTGGCCCCTACTGGCTCGTAAGCATTTCTGTGGCTCAAACGCACATTGTTGGATATCCCCAATGAGTTCCCAGGACATTGCAGGAAAGACTGGGGCTGTTCAAGTCAACCCAGGACATATGGGCCCTTTGGGTTTGAGTTCGGGTTATCATTATACATAGGGGAGGAGGATTAAGGGTTAGGGTTAGGTGCTGGGGTTAAGGGCTAGAGGTTGGTGGGGTAGAATTAAGGGTGATGGTTTAATGGTTTGGGTCAAATACCTTTCCACTCTCAAGTTCAATATTTGTTGTGTTATGATTGGATTTCTAGCCAATCTTGTAGTCATTCAACCATCATATTCCTACCGGGTCTGATGCCATTTCTCAGAGGGAGTTAGTGAAACTCTTGGTTCCTAACCCAAGGGACTAATTTGCAAGTTCTGATAGTTCTTGTTTTGGGATGCTTGATACTAGACTGGAGATATCAAAACTCTGGTGCTTAGAGGGTCAAGGTGGGGAGGTTAGGGTTAGAGCTGGGGTTATGGTGAGGGGTATAATTGGTCGTTAGTACTTGTATCACAGCGGTCTAGAAAACCCAATCTAGGATCAGGGACCCATTGCACCGGGAGCTTTACAGAGAAATAAGAATGAGGACTCTACTGATCCCAGGACCATTGCAGCCTAAGCGATCTAAAGTCAGGGTTGGGGGGATAAGGTTGGGACGTTAGGGTTAGGGGTTGGGTTTGACGAGAGGGTCAGAGTTGAGGGTCAGAGTTAGGGAGTAGGGGCTAGAGAGCCGGGGTCAGGATGAGGATAGGACTATAGGGAAAGGGCGAGGTTTAGGGTGTTGGGGTTAAGGAGTTGGTGCCTCTGTCCACTGGGGTTAGGGTCCTGGTTAGGGAGTTAGGACAGAGTTGGGTGTCTAAGTAGTTGGGTTTAAGGTTTGGTTTAGGGTCAGAGTTCTGGGGTTAGAGTAAAAAACCTTCCCTCCCCCAAACTCAGTAGTCGACTGGTTTTCATGCCCCCTCGCGCACGACCTTTCTAGCCAGATTCCCACTCAAGAAACACTCATATTCTAACCAATTTGGATGAAGATTTTGCTGGACACTTTCCTAAACTCTACAGGAGAAATCTCCCAAGAATTTCAGTGGCCTCACTTTCTAGAAGCCCAAACTTGAAGTGCATTGGGGAGCAGTTACCGGGGTCTGCATCTCCAGTGGGCTTTAGCCGGAGACCTCAGAGCTCATCCCCCCTGGAAAGGAAGCCCAACGCGTCACCAGCTGAATGTGCCGCAAAAACGGAGCCAGCTCAACTCAAAGGCCAAATTAGGAGCCTGAACTCTGAGCTGTTGCCAGAAGAGGGGCTGCCAGTTACGTCCAGCCCCAGGCAGCCAAGCTGACATCTAGCTGTGCTGGGAACTCCCCATGCTCGGCCCTCAGCATGGAGCATGAGCACAGAGCTGGTGGAGGGAGGCTGGGACGGCTCAGAGAGACGTGTTCCCACACTCGGTGAGTTTAGGGTTTTACCTCTGACAAGGGACATGCTAAAGGGAAATTATGCCTCAGTTTAGAAAGTTTTTGGTTGCAGATATTTGCGACTGGGCTAAAGAGAGGAGACAACAAAAGCCCCTTAGAAACAATTCAGCTGTTCCCCCAAACCTCTAGTTTCAGCCCCCCCAACCCTGAGCACCCCATGTCTGCTTATGTCCCTGAGTCCTGACCCCCATCCTCCTGCTAGCCCAGCCCTGCCCCCCACAACTCTGCCAGTGCCCCTCACTGCTGACCTGCAGCCCCTGCTAGCCCAGTCCTGGGCTCCCCCCAGCCCTGCCTGTGCCCCTCACTCCCATCCCACAGCCGCCTGCTATTCCAGCCCTGGCCTCCCCCCAATTCTTCCGGTGCCCCTCACTCCCAACCTGCAGCCCCTGCTAGCCCAGCCCTGCCCCCCTGAGCCCTGACGGTGCCCCTCACTCCTGACCTGCAGCCCCGGCTAGCCCAGCTCTGGGCTCCCTCTACAGCTTTGCTGGTTCCCCTCACTCCCGACCCACAGCCCCTGCCAGCACAGCCCTGGGCTCCCCCACAGCCCTGCCAGTGCCCCTCACTCCTGATGTGCAGCCCCTTCTAGCCCAGCTCTGGACCCCTTTCAAAGCTGTTATCCCAGCTTATAGGTGGAGTGTGAGATAAGCACCTCTGTTCCCCTGTCTCTGTGGGGGGCGGGGGGCACAGCGCTGCCTATGTTACCCATCCCGACCTCCCCAGCATATCCAGGCTCTGCAGGGGAGCCATGTTCTGCACCCTGCCCTGGTTTTGGGTCCACACAGGGGGATGTACCCCACTGCCCTTCATAGGTGAGAACAGAGCACAACACTCCTGGCTCCCAGTCCCCCCGCTCTAAGTCACTAGACCCCACAGCCCTCCCAGAGCTGAGGAGAGAACCCAGGAGTCCTGGCTCCCAGCCCCCTACTCTAATCTACTCCCCTCCCAGAACTGAGGAGAGAACCCAGGAGTCCTGGCTTCCAGCCCCCACTGCTCTACCCACTTTTCTCAGCTCCCCTCCCAGAGCTGGGGATAGAACCCAGGAGTCCTGGCTTCCAGCACCATAGATTCATAGAATCATAGAATATCAGGGTTGGAAGGGACCTCAGAGGTCATCTCGTCCAAACCCCTGCTCAAAGCAGGACCAATCCCCAATTTTTGCCCCATCCCTAAATGGCCCGCTCAAGGATTGAACTCTCAACCCTGGGTTTAGCAGGCCAATGCTCAAACCACTGAGCTATCCCTCCCCCCACACCACTCCCATTCTAACCACCAGACCCCACTGCCCTCCCAGAGTTGGGGAGAGAACCCAGGAGTCCTGCTCCCCTCTCTTCAAAGTTTTCTTCCCTAAAGGTGCTCACTCTGATAGGGTTAAAACACCCCCTGTACTCACCCCAATAGCAGCCGCTTTCCTCTAATTTACTCACCAAATTATCAGCCATGGTGGGTTGCAGCCCGGCCCTGGAGACCGGGGGGTTCTGTCCATGTGTCCCACTGTGGTCTGTGTCATTTGGATTGTTCATCTGAGGTTTCTTTGCCTGTCGGACATCCCCTCTTCTTCCCCCACAATGGTCATCAAAGATAATTATAGGTTGTTATCTATCAGTGACGCCCACTCAGGAGCTTTTAGTGTTGAAGCTGGTGAGAAGGTGTGAAAATTGGATTGGATGGGGCGAGTGCTGGCGTGAAAAAACAACTTTCACTTGTCTCAACTTCCCCTTTTTGGCCCATATTGGTTGTTTGTTGGTTTTCACCAGAGATTCAGTCATGAAGCCTGCAGAGCGCAGAAAAGATTGAAGTCTCTGGTGTGTGTGTGGGGGGGTGTCTTTTAGAGAACCTGCCATGGGGGGGCGTGTGTGTGAAAAAACCGACTTTACTGCTGTCCTGGAGCTGGGGATAGAACCCAGGAGTTCTGGCTCCCAGCCCCCCCATTCTAAGCCACAAGACCCCACTCCTCTCGTAGGTCTGGGGATAGACTGATCCTGGAAAGGGAAGGGTAGTGAGATAATAGCTATTCAAATGTTTCCTTTCAGCGCATCTCTCTGTATGCATCACAAGCTCTTCAAGGAGTGAGTGATCTAGTGGGTTTGTGTGTGTATGGGGGTTGGGAGCCAGGGCTCCTGGGTTCTCTCTAGGACTCTGGGAAGGAGTGGGGTCTGGTGGAATAGAGAGGGGAGCAGGCTGACAGCCAGGGCTCCTGGCTCTGTAGAGCCCCCTATGAGGTTGGAGTCCCACCATTCTTTGGGTTTAGGATTCTCAGTTCTTAACGTCCTGACTTGCCTTTCTCTCTGACAGAGCTCCCACAACCCCCCTCTGTGTTCCCTTTGTTCCCCTGTTGTGACGACATTGCTGGGAGCTCCACTTGTGAGGTGACTGTAGCCTGCCTCGTGACTGGCTATTTCCCGGAGCCCGTGGACATCAAGTGGAATTCTGGCACAGTGACCAATGGGATCAAGACCTTCCCAGCTGCGGCACAGAGCAGTGGCAGGGCCTTCACCCTCGTCAGCCAGCTCACCGTCCCTGCCTGGGACCTGGTGAACAACACCTACCAGTGCAGTGTGGAGCACACTCCCTCCCATAAAAAGATAGATGTGGAGATCACGAATGGTGAGCTACATTGGGATGCCAGAGAATGAAGAAAAGACTGAGGCAGAAGTGTGCAATAAAGTGTCAGAGGGAGTGGGGCAATAGAATGACAGAGTCCATGGAAGGGAGGATAGAGAAGAAAAGGGATGGATGTATGGATGGAGAGTGAAGAGGGAAAGAGGTAGGGAGTGAAAGAGAGAGGGATGGATGGTATGGAGAGTGGGCTAGGTGGGTGGACAGATGGAGATACAGAAGTATGGATGGATACAAGGAGGGATGGCTGGAGCAATGACCTAGACAGAGTGATAGATCGATGAAATGGTGCGGAGGGAAGGAAGGAGGGAAAGGTAAAACTTTCCTCTCTCAGTTGTCATTCAGGACTTGAGCACATTGTCCTCAGAGCTGTACAAATGCAGTTGATTCATGCCTCTGACCTGGTATCCATTTTCTCTCTTTGCTCTCAGTATGTGAGGCTCTCATTCATCCTGAGGTTCGCCTCCTAGGCCCCTCCTGTGAGCGCAACGCCTTGGAGAAGCAGCTGGAGGTGGTTTGCCTCCTCCTGAGATTCAGCCCCGGTGCAGCCAAAGTGGAATGGCTGGTGAATGGCGAGAAGGGGAACCTTCCCACCACGGACTTGTCCATTTGGAAGGGCACAGACGGCTCCTACATGGGCCAGAGCCGAGTGAACGTCACCATTCGAGACGAGAGAGAAGAGCTGGGAGAAGGAGGACGTCTACACCTGTAAAGTGACCCACCCAGCGAGGGGAATGGAGCACTTCGTGCACAACACCAGCAAGTGCTTGGGTGAGGGGCTATGGCCATGCATGGCGGGGTGGGATGAAGGGTTACTCAAAAACCAGCCTTGCCTAAGGGTAGGTGGGACTGTGCCCAGATCCCAGGGTGATGGGTGACTTAGAAATACAATAGTGAGATGGATACTGGGAGTGGGTGGGGAGAGGGATGGATGGATGCAGTGATAGATATGGTGGTTGGATGGATAGAGAGATAGATCCTGTGGCTAGAAGGATGAATGACTGGAAGGAAAGATGGATATGATGGTTTGATAGAAAGATAGGTATGATGGATGGATGGAGTGAGAAAGGGGATGTATATATGTGAATAATTATTAATAAATAGATGGAGCCATAGATGTTGCACAGGAAAGTGTAGATGGAGAGGCAGAAAGGGATTGTTAGATAGCTAGAAAGAGGCTTTTTTTTCAATAGTTTCTCTCTTCCTTCCTTCTAACATCCCATGAAATTGAGGGATCACAAAATTAGGGGAATGACAGTATCTCTCTAATCTTCTGTAACACCCATCACTGTAGTATCCTTCATGGCCCAGGGAATTCATGGAGTCTTCTGCTCTTCTTTCCCTATTGAGATGAGTCCTTTGTATTTCCTCAGCCTGTCTCAGTAACTCAGTGGCTCCATCCGTCTATGTCACCGAGCCGTCCTACGATGACCTGATTGGGGAGACAGCCCGTGTGACGTGCTTGGTGCTGGGCTATATCTTGGTAGATGTTCAGGTGGCTTGGGAAGTGGATGGGAAAGCCAGCTCTGAGGTGGAGACAGGAGCCCCGGAACAAGCCAATGGGACTCAGAGCATCACCAGCACCCACAAAATAACCTTGGAGCAATGGAAGAGCAGGACCAACTTCACTTGCAAAGTGAAACTTCCTTGTTTTGGAGAAGTCACCCAGGATATGCCACTCATGGACACGAGTGAGTATGTCTGTGTTTAAGTCCTGACTCCCTTTGCAAACTCAGCCAAAATCACTTTACTCTTGCTCTGTGCCTGAGCCTGCAAAGTGGGGATAAGGCTCCTTGGTTTCTTTCAGCCAGTGTCTGTTTCTGGAACGGAGCTCTCTTTCACGTCCGTACATCACCTAGCGGGAGGGGGTTGCAGTCTCGGTTTGAGCCAGTAGACCCCACCACAATAATAGTAATGGTGAAGGTTTTCAGACCAGCTTTGGCCATGGAAAATGAAGCCCTTGCAATTCACTAGAATCCATTAGGGTGGTGAGGAAATAGAGGAGGATCCATAAAAGTTAGATTCATTGAGTCTGAGGCCAGAAGGGATCATTCGGTCATCTAGTCAGACCTCATGTTTCCCTGGCCAGAGTATTTCACCTATTTACCCCTTTATCAAGTCCAGTAACATGTCTTTGACTAAAGCTTCATCTAGAGACACATCCCGTTTTGATTGGAACCCCTCAAGGGATGGAGAATTCACCACTTCCCTTGATAGTTTGTTCTGATGGTTTTCTTCCAATATTGTTGCCTTACAATGAATTTGAATGTGACTGGTTTCACTTTCCGGCCATTGGTTCCTGTTCTGCCTTTTCTGCTAGATTAAAGAACTTTTTAGTACCCGACAGTTTCTCTCTGGGAAGGTATTCATACACTAATCAAGTCACTTCTTCAGTTTGCCCTGAACTGAACTAATATAACTCCTTAAATCTCTCATTTACATCTGTTGAATCATCATTGAGGCTCTTCTTTGAGCCCTTTTCAATTTTTCAAACCACAAAGTTGTGAAATGGGTGCAAAGAAATCTAGAGATTTTTATAAATGTTGGGTTGCTTTCATTTGTTTTCTGGATGGTGAGCCGGGAAGCTAAAGGGAGTGTGTGGGGATCATGTTTTCAAACTTTTCTTTGCAGTCAGTGGGGACAGACCCTTCCTTTTTTGATTAAATGAAAGCTGAGATTCCCTGGCCATCGCATGAGCTGTGGATTTAAGGAAAAACAGCAAATACCATAATAAATATGGCCAAGGTTGGTCACCCCTCACATGTTCGACTGAGGGACTCAGTGGAGACATAGTCCATCTCCGGGAGAGAAATTAGCTTCATATCACATCTCTGTCCCTTCCAGCCTACCCTGCCCATGAGCCTACGGTCTCAGCCAGTGTCTCCTGCCCGGACCCAGAGGAAACTCCAGGGAAGAGAGATTCCCACACGTTCCTCTGCGACGTCACTGGATTCTTCCCAGCAGACATCAGTTTCCGCTGGGAGCACAACGGCTCCATAGTTCCTGCCTCCCAGTACAGCAGTGGCCCCATCGTCAGATCTGGCCAGGCCTACTCCGCTCAGAGCATCTTGAGAGTCCCCAGGCCCAAGGGGGAAGGAGAAGCGGGGCCCCAGTATTTCTGCCTGGTGTGGCACATGACGCTGAATGAAACCTTGAAGGTCAAGGTGAAGGCAGGGAATTGTGAGTTGAAGCTTCCAAAGGGCGATGAGAGGGTTGTTCATCCCAATATGGTCAAGGCCCCCATTACCCCCAGGGGCGAGTGAGGGAGCTAGCACCAGTTCAGGCTTCAATGCTGGGGTTTCCAAAGGGATTCACGCTCTCAACTCCCACATCGGCTTGCAGTGAGAGTTGTGGTCTCAACCCCTGAGGGACCTTGGGAGACCAGCAGCCAGAATATCACTGCGGTAAAATATAATCAGCACCTTCTGCCTGTGTAGTGGGGAGGAGTTTCGGGGATGCAAGTTGTATCCTGAGCTCTGGATGTGGGATCTAGTACTTCCAGCAGGGGGCTGAGAGCCAGGACTCCTGGGTTCTATCCCCAGCTCTGGGAGGGGAGTAGTGTCTAGTGATTACAGCATGGGGGAAAGGAGTCAGGAATTACCATGGGCAGGTCATTTCTCCTCTCTGTGTCCCAGCTGCCATCTCTGTCATCTTCATTGAGCTCATGAATTTCAGGCTGGAAGGACCCTGAGTTGAGCAAACATGGCAGGTCTGTCCCCTGCCATGTTTTCCACAATGGGGCTTTCTCCCATCGGAGCCATAGACCTTCAGATCTGCTCATGGGACCCAGAGACCCAAATAATAATAATTGGACCCAGGAATCGCAATCCCTGGGTGTGTTGGAAAACCTCAGCCGCCGTTCCCGACACCACATGAGATGAGGGTCCTTCCCCTTCCCTCAGGGAACCCAGTGCCCTATTTCCCACCCCAATGACCCTCGGCCCCTTCCCAAAACAGCCCCTGGGCTTTGCACCCCTGAGACAGAGGCACTTAGTTATCAGCTGGTGCCTCTTGAGTATTCACTCATCTCAGGCCTCAACGCTGCCTCCTGCCCCCAACCAGGTGGCGGAAACTGTAATCAACATCCTCTGGAGGTCTTTCTCCTTCCCCCTTCCCTGGAGGATCTCTACATAGGGCAGAACGCCACCATCAGTTGTTTGGTGAGTAGCATGGAGACCCCCGGAAGCCTGGAGGTCTCCTGGAACTGGGGTAGTGGGGGCCCATTGGCCATGGTCTCCAGGGAGCCAGTGCTGCAGGAAAATGGCACCTACAGTGCAACCAGCATCCTGCGGGTGTGCGTGGAGGAGTGGCAGGCGGGGGAGGAGTTCACCTGCACAGTGAAGCACCCAGACATCCCATCGGCCATTGTCAAGACCATCCACAAGATTCATGGTAAGAACCCTCCTTTCCCCCGTAGGGGCTGCTAGCTCCAAGCTGGCTGGCTCAGGGTGTGGGGAATGGGACCCAGGTCCTTTTGTCTCCAGGGGGTGCTAGCTCTGATCTGGCATCAGGTCAGTGAGACTAGGCATTACACATTTGTGGGTGGGATGAAATGTGCAAATTTATGAGACAGAAGGGGACGGAGCGTCCGGACTCCTGGTTTCTTTTTCCAGCTCTGGGAGTAGAGTGAGGGGTGGGGTCCAGTGGGTTATAGCAGGGGGGTTGTGTGGGGGATGGCAGCCAGGACTCCTGGTTCTCATCCCCCACAATTAACCCTTTGGTGTTTCCTTGTTGCAGCGGTCTCTCCCCGTAACCCTTCTGTCTACATCTTCCCTCCTCACGCTGAGGAGCTGGCTCTCCGGGAATCGGCCACCATCACCTGCCTGGCCTCCGGCTTCCGGCCCAGAGCCATCTTGGTGACATGGACCCAGCAGGACCGGCCCGTGCCCCAGGAAGCCTACACCAACATCGGCCCCGTCCGGGAGGCCGGGAAGGAGGAGCGCTACTTCATCTACAGCAAGTTCAATGTCTTGGCATCTGAATGGGAGCGGGGGGACACGTACGCCTGCGTGGTGGGGCACGAGGGTCTGCCCATGACCTTCGTCCACCGGAGCGTGGACAAAGCCTCCGGTAAACCCACCGCCGTCAATGTCTCTGTGATCTTGTCCGATACCGACGTCACCTGCTACTGAGGAGCAGAGCCGCGTGGGCTCCTCACGGCGTATCTGAGATGGCCAGGGAACCTCGTGGGCTCTGGGATTCGTCTTAGCCTGTGTGTAAAGCTGTGGGAGCTCTGGTGTACAGAGCGTGGCTGTGTGTGGAATATGCCCAAATAAAAATGCAGCATGCCAGAGTTTGTGTTCAATGGGATGTCTTCTTCTAGCAGGGGCCATCTGGATGTCTTATCCACCAGCCCAGCCTCCCTCCTACATCATCTCTATCCATTCACCACCCTTCTTTCTGAAGTATCTCTTACTATCCATCCAGTCTCCTTATGCATTATTTTATGCATTATCTAGATCTATTCATCAAAGCTTCCTTCTGCAGGATCTATCCATCCATCCTATCCTCTGCCATACCTTTGTCTGTTTTTCCCTCTTTACTAGCTGTCCATTTTCCTGCCCACCTGCAGTCTCTCTCTCTGCACTATGTCTGTTTATCCATCTTTCCCTTGGCAATATTTGATTTTGTCTGTTCTCCCTTTTGCAATCCCTGTCCATTCGTCCAACATCAGCAGTGTCATCTGTCTACCTTTGCGTCTACAACATCCATCCATCCGTCCGAAATTATGCAATATCCCCTATGCATCCCTCCATCCTCATGCAGTGTCATGAGTCTGGCTGCCCATCCCTCGGCAGTGACTTGCTATTGTTCATGATATTGCAGCTCCTAGATGTCCTGACCAAGGTTAGGGCCCCATTGTGATGGGTGCTGCATGAACACACAGAGCAAACATCCTTAATGCAAGGTGCTCACAGTCTCATCACAGAGAGGCTGGGAGGGGGTATTTTGGCACAAAAGGATTATATCTGGGATGCTCGAAGGGGTGAGACACCAATCTCCCCCTGGAATTATGAGTTTATTTCAGTGGCAACTAATTGCCTAAGAGTCCTTTAAAGACCCCAGCCCAAGTGGCTTGTCTCTGGTCACACTGCAGGTCAGTGGGAGAGGTGGGAATAGAGCCCTGACCCCCCATCTCCAAGACTTGTGTCTTAACCATTGCACCTGTCCAGCAATGTAGCCCTAGCCACTCTGGTGTCAGAACCCCTAGCAGATGCGTCCTCACCTGACCACATAAGGTGGAGGCAGAGCCTCCAGGAACCTGGTGTTATGTCTGCAGGGAGCTAGGCGGCAGGGTGAGACTGAGTTAGGAGCCTTCATTCCCACCAGCTCTGTCCCCATTGTCCCTGGATGTGTGAACAGGTGAGTGGTGATCAGGGGAAGTGATTTCACTTCTGAGTACGGCACTGGGGAGACCGACACTGGAATACAGCATCCAGTTCTGGGGTCAATGTGCAGGAATGGTCAGAAGCGGTAACAGAATGTTAGGCTCCATTAGGAAAGGGACAGATAATAAGACAGTAAGTACCATATTGCCTCTGTATAAATCCATGGTATGCCCACAGCTTGAATACTGCGTGCAGTTCTGGTCGCCCCATCGCAAAAGAGATATAATAGAAATGGAAAAGGTACAGAGAAGAGCAACAGGGCTACGGAGCAGCTTCCATGAGGAGAGATTAAAAAGGCTGGCACTGTTCATCTAAGGAGACAGCTAGGGGGGATTTGAGAGAGGTCTATAGAATCATGGCGTGTGGTGAGAAAGTGAATCAGGATGTGTTATTTCCTCCTTCACATAACACAAGAGCCAGGGGTCACTCAATGAAATTAAATGGCCACAGGTTTTAAGCAAACACAAGGAAGTACTTCTTCACACAACACAGAGTCAACCTGTGGATGTTGTGAAGTCCAAAAGCATAACTGGGTTCAGCAAAGAATTAGATAAATTCATGGAGAATAGGTCCATCAGTGGCTATTAGCCAAGATGGTCAGTGATGCACCCCTATGTTCTTGGTGTCCCTAAGCCTCTTACGGTCAGATGCTGGGACTGTATGAAAGTGGATTAATCACTTGATAATTGCCTCATTCTGGCCATTCCATCTGATGCATCTGGTATCAGCCACTGTTGGAAGACAGGCTACTGGGGTAGATGGATGACTGGTCCGATGCAGTACCGCCATTGTTATGTCAACATATTCAAAAAGAAGTTTGAAAAATTGGAGAGAGTGCAAAAGAGAACTAGAAAAATGATTAGAGGGCTGGAGAAAATACCTTCCAGTGAGAGATGGGAGGAGCCGAATCGGCTGAGCTTATGAAAGAGACATTCAAGAGATGGCTTCATTGATATGTATAAGTACCTCCATGGAGAGTGACCGGGGTCCCTGGTGGGCCATGCTGAGATGGCCCAAGTAGGGCATATTGCAAAGAATAGGGCAGACAATCCCCCAAACTGGTGGTTATTCTGATAGATTCACCAAACTAACAACAAAACAGCTTCTACAATGCCTTACTGATTACCCAGAATCCAGAAATACAGTTCCCTTAAAGCAACCCAGCCTTGAGCTCCCACCCAGACAGCCAAGTCAAATATGATGAGGATTATGGAAAATCTTGTTAATCATACAAAAGTTCTGCCAATCCCAAGGGATCGGAGACATTGCCCATCAGGTCAATGAATATTTCAGATCTTACCCAAATAGATGCTTACAGCCAATTCTTATTAACTAAACTATAATTTATTAAAAAAGAAAAGAGAGAGAGAGAGAGAGAGACTTCTGGTTAAAAAGTACAGGTAGGAATAGAGTTCTTAGGTCAGTTTCATAGCAGAGATGGTTAGCTTCAGAGTTGCAACGAGTCCCTTCTAGAATCAGTTTATCAGGTTATAGTCCAATGTCCATGGCCAATATCAGGGTGATCCAGAATAGAACTGGAGGCCTCTGTCTTATGACTCAAACTTCCCCTGACGAAGCTTAAGCAGATCTGAGATGAAAGGATCAGGGCCCAAGAATTTTTATAGACCCCTGGCAGGCTACTGTCAGCCTCTTGACAGCAGGTATTCCTTGGGTGAAGGATAGTGCCTTTGAAGTAACTTCCTATTTCCTAAGCATCACCAGTAATTAGCTACCTGGATTAACATAAAGCAATTGCCTATCTCCCACCATGTGCAGGTACTTTACTGTATATTCTATGATTCTATATACTTCAAAGAGAATTTAAGACAGTGATATCACTACCTTCACAGTTCATTTAAATGTCAATATCTCCTTTTGATTTCTGAATCAGCAGAGTACAGTGATAGACAGGAACTGTTTGGTTACATTGTCAACCTCTAACAATATATATGTAAACACACAACACCCAAAGGCGCCGACTCCGTGGGTGCTCCGGGGCTGGAGCACCCACAGGGAAAAATTAGCGGGTGCTCTGCACCAAGCAGCAGCCAAGCTCCCCCCTCCTCGTCTCCTTCTCCCACTCCCCCGAGCGTGCCATGTCCCTGCTCCTCCCCCTCCCTCCCAGCTTCCTGCTCCCCCCTGCTGCCTAACAGCTGTTTGGCGGCGCTTAGGACTTTCCGGGAGGAGGGGGAGGAGTGGGGACGCCGTGCGCTCAGGGGAGGAAGCGGAGAAGAGGCAGGGCAGGGGTGGGGACTTGGGGGAAGGGGGTGGAATGGGGTGGGAAGAGGGCGGGGCTGGGGTGAGAAAAGGCAGGGTGGGGCTGGGACTTTGGTCAAGGGGTGGAATGGGGGTGGGGCAAGGGCAGTGCAGGGGTGGGAAGAGGCGGGGCAGGGGTGGGGCCAGGGGCAGAGCACCCACTGGGCAGAGGGGAAGTCGGTGCCGATGACAACATCACAAACATTATCTACTACTATGTCTGTAAAGAGAAATCTGGGGCACAGCTGGGGAACCTTTGAAAGACTTGCCAGAAACAGACAGGAGTGGAGGAGCTTCATCACTGCCCTAAATGTCAGAGGCGTAATGGGAAGTACTAACTATGTCTCTGTAGGTTAAATCTGGGTTAAGTAGCCTACTAGTTGTGTAACCCTTTCTGGCCCTGTGTCACAGCGAGAAAACACTAGGCACTAAAGGTGTCTAACTTAGTATAGAAAGGCTTAAGAGGTGCCAATGGCTGGAAGTTAAATGCAGAGAGAACAAATTAATAATAAGGCACAACATATGGAAGGAAACCTTTGGAACTAACTTCCAGTGGAAGTGGTGAAGTCTCCATCTCTTGAGATTTGTACATCCAGCCTGGGGTCCCTTCTGGAAGATATGCGGCCATCAAAGACAAGTCATTGGGCTCCATAGTGGGCTAGCTGGGTGAGATTCTCTGGCCTGTGGCATACAGGAGGTCAGACCTGATGCTGTCATGGTTCCTTCTGGCCTTAAGATCTACAAATGCACCAGTCAAGGTTTCAGACCTAGGAAGGTCATGTCAATTATCCACCACCAAACTCTATGGCCCAGGTCATAGAGTGCGTTGGTGGGAGAATTAAGTTTTCAGCCTGTACATCTGGAGAGCTGTGGTCTTCCACTGTGGCTGTAAACCAAACCCAGAGGGAATCATTGTCTCTGGGCCACGATGTTTCAATAACTGTAGTTTCCCAGATAAAGCGGAGCGGGACTGTGATCCTGACGTCCCTTTGAGTGCCCAGGTGTGTACAAAATTAAGGAGGCTCCAGGCCATTTCCCAGGCGATGTTCATGCCATTGACAAGACACATGGACAGGCTCAGGGAATGCTGGGCTGTGAGTCCTTCCAACTCTTGGGAACGGGTTCCCAGGGGAGCCCAGGCTGGTGGTGGGTGAAAGGGGCTCTGACTGAACGGTGTCCCATGTGGGATGAGTTGGGAGAGGTCTTTACTCAGTCCCCATGACACAACCACATAGACGGCTGAAGGAATTAGAAATGGGCCATGGAGACGTCTGCCTACAGGGACTGAGGTCACTGCTGTGTGATGGTGGCAGAGTCGCCCCAAGGGAGAAGTCAGTTGGGGGCCATCACGTCTGTTTCCAGTGTCTGACAATATGGGGCAGCTCAGGGTGTTGCTGATGGGCTGGCCGTGCCTTTCCCCCCTTTTCGTAGGGCTTGAGGGTGGGCTGGTCAAGTGTTGCCCAAATGTGGCGATGGGCTACAGATCTTTCCCCTTCTAGGAGCATGGGTTGAAATGGAGTCCAAGCGGGTAGTGGCTTAAAAGTTGTTCCCATCAGATGGCCCCGTTATTAGGTGTATTACAGTCATGTGTAGAGGTCTCCACTGAGTTTGGGATCCCAATATGCTAGGAGCTGTACACCCAGAAGAGCTTAATATCCAAACAGAGAAAGGGTGTGAAGGGAAACTGAGGCACAGAGAGGGGAGGTGAATTTCCTGAGGTTCTGCAGTGTCAATGACAGAGCTGGGAATAGAACCCATGGGGGTCCTGAGTCCCATCCTAGTGCTCTGTTCACTGCCTGTGGGATGATACGAGTTGAGGGAGGTCTCAGAACAGCTCTGTGGGTAAATTCCACAGGTCCCCAAAAATAGGGATTGGGGGGAAATGGTGCTTCTGCTGCCCGGGAACTGGTCCCAGCACAGCTCAAGCTGGCATTGGCTGGGAAGATGCCACTGTTGGATGGGTGTGCGTGGCCCCATTGAGCTATGCATTGGCAGGTCTCAGCCCAGCTCTGTTGCTGGCCTGGGGAGGGGAATCGCATGCTCGGGGTGGCTGGGGTGTGTAAAGGAGCCAAAGGGCGTGAAATTTAATGGAAGTTGGGGCTGAAATCCCTGAGGCTGCTGTGAGAATTGCAGCCTGTGATGGGGGGGTCTCCCCCTGCAGCCTGCCCGGTCTCCCCTGGCAGGGACCCTCTGTCTCTGGCCCTGGACAGGGATCTCCTGCCCAGAGCACAGATTGGAGCTCCCCGCTGTGCCCACTCAGCTCCCTGGGTTAACGAAGAGGCCTCTCTAACTGGCACGTTTGTCTCATCCCCAGCTCCTCACTGCCTAGTGGAGGACCAAGGCATCTCTGTTGAAGGAGGAGAGGAGGAATCAGACGGTCTCTGGACACCTGTTGCCTTCATTGCTCTCTTCCTGCTCAGCCTGTTGTACAGCGCCGGCATCACGCTGCTTAAGGTAAGAGCAACAGCTGCCTTCATGGTCCCGCGTCACCGCTGAGAGCAACAACCCGTGCTCAAGAATCGATCCCACGCCATCAGCATGCAGCCAGCCGCCATCACCATCACCATCACCACCCATAGTCAGTGATTGTCAGAGGCCAGAGCCAAGGGCTGAATATTAATGCTGAATAGCCATTAATCTGCAATTAATTATCAATAATCAACACTCACAGATCAGTAATTAATGTTAAAAATCAATAATCAAGGATCAACCATAAGTAAGCAGGAATTAATGATTCGTTGATGATACGCTATAATCACCTATCAGTAATAACCAATTAAAAATCATTGAACAAAAGTGAACAATCACTCATTAAAGAGCAAAACTAAATTTTCAAAGAGCAAGGATCAACTAGCGTCAATCAATAACCACTCACCCGTGATCATTAAGGATCAGTCGTCGGGCCCAGATGTACAAAGGGCCAGAGGTGCCTGTGAAGCTGGTTCCGTGGCAGGTGTAACCGTGCCTCAGTGGGTCAGAATTGAGGATGCCCAAATTCAGGATGAACTGCTGAGAAATAGGGCAGATACACCCCCAGACTGGTGGCTTATCCCCCATAGGATATACCAAACCAGCAACAAAAGTAAACTCCTGTTTCACCAGACTGGTTAACAAGGAGTCATAAAAGCAGTTTCCTTGGCATTTCAGTTCTTAAATCACCACCAAAAGCACTGGGTTCAGAGATGAGTGGTTCTTTACAACCAGTTTAATCAAATAAAAGGTTCTTCTGATCCCAAAGGAGCAGCCACACACCCAGGTCAATATATAACTTAGATCTTACCCAAAAATCACGTTGGTACCAATCCTTTAGTATCTAAAATCTAAAGGTTTATTCATAAAAAGAAAGAAAGAAAGGCTAGATTTGGAATTGGTTAAAGGAATCAATTACATCCAGTAATGGCAAAGTTCTTGGTTCAGGCTTGTAACAGTGATGGACTAAACTGCTGGCCTAAGTCAAGTCTCCATAGTGCATCCACAGCTGGGATGGGTCATTCAGTCCTTTGTTCAGAGCTTCAGTTTGTAGCAACGTTCCTCCAGAGGGAAGAAGCAGGATTGAAGACAAAATGGAGGGGTTTCCAGGCCTTTTATAGCTTCGGCCATGTGGAGCGCATCCCATTGTTCTTACTGTGGAAAATTACAGCAACAAGATGGAGTTTGGAGTCACATGGGCAAGTCACATGTCCATGCCCAATTTCACTCAATCATTGTAGGAAGCCATTACCTGCACTCCAGACAGCACATTTACATGACAGTCCGCTCAGTGTAGATGGGTGTCTCCCATCGTCCATTGCCAACCAAGGGTTTCTTGATGAGCCACTTAATTTAAACAGTCCCTCCAAGATGTGCTGGCCAAATACCTTGTGGGTGTTACCCCAGGAGCAAACATTTGAAATCCAGGTATAGAGCCAACTTATAACATCACATACAAAAATGACACATGCATACAGATAGCATAATCATAACCAGCAAGTCATAACCTTTTCATAGACACCACACTTGACAACCTTTTTACAAATATATAACAGTGGTTGCAACAATGATCTATAGGGTCATATTGTAATCAGATAACGTCACAGCAGGGACATGGTGCAATGGGGCTGGTACCAGAAGCAGGGAGAATTGGCGGAGGCAGCTGCGGCTCCCCAGGGACTTGGTGTGCGGCACCCACTGGGCAGTGGCCGTTCCCTGAGGCGGTTTGACAAGGCTGGTGTCTCTGTCTGGAAGATGAGCTCCAGCTCAACCCAGACATCCTGGCAGGACGCAGGCGTGGCTGGGCGAGGCTAGATGGTCCCAAGGGTCCCTTCTGGCCTTGCTCTCCCAGCCGAGGATGCTGCCCGTGAGCGGCACCGGCTGAACCCCTCTGCTCTCTGTGTCCCACAGGTGCGGTGAGTGCCTGGCTCCGGGCTCCTAGGAGGGGACAGCACTGCTTCGTCCTCTTCATTCCCTCCCCACATCTTCAGCCCTCCCGGGCTCCGGCCCCCTCTCCGGACACCGGGAGGGACCATGTTCCACGGCAGCGTAAAGGGCGCGACAACGGCCGCTGAAGGGTCTGAGCTCCGCAAAACCCAGAGCAGGGAGGGCAGAGTCCTTCCCCGGACGTCCCCGTGGGGCAGCCCAAGCTGGAGCTTGAGCTCAGCCCCGTGCCCCTCAATCCTCCACCCCCATCCCACGGCAGGGACTGGATTTCCTTGTGTGTCTGTGTGTGCAGGGCTGTAGTGTCCTGAGGTCTGGTCAACGTGGACTCTGGCGAGGAAGAAGAGTCTCATTTGCTCCATCGTTTAACTTGCAACTTACACGGGAATTGTGAGATTGATTGAAAATAAAATGGATTAAAAAATTGGTTGCTGCATTTGAAGATGGTTTTGCGGGATTTAACCAAGGAGAACCCTACCCACTGTATGTCCCAATCCCCTGCTATCCACCCATCCGTCCATCCATTCCTCCCCACATCTCTCCCTCTATCCATCTCTCTATCTATCCCCATCCTCCCCACATCTATCTATCTATCTATCTATCTATCTATCTATCTATCTATCTATCTATCTATCTATCTATCTATCTATCTATCTGTTAGGTGTCACCATACTGTAGAAGCCAACATATTTTGAATGAGTTGAAAGTTGGGAGACCTGACTAATTGTCATAAATCCTTGGGCACTTGCCCCTGAGAACTTGGGTACCCCCCAACTGGATCACAGCCTGAGTAATTCTGCCTCTTTAAAGTCCCCATGTGCTCTGACCGCTGGTGGGGTGGCGGATTCCTTTATCTTTGTCCCGTGACCTCAGGATTTTCACTGAGCTGCTCTCAGCCAGTTCTGCAAATCACCCTCGCTAGCACCTGTTCTGTAGGGTAGGGAAAGTTTGTCCAGTTTATAGAGATGGACATTTGCAAACACTGGTGCCTAAAGTCACACTCCTTGTTCCCCTTGCGTGGAAGTGACCTGATCTCCAGAGGTGCTAATTACCCATCAGTGTGACTGTTAGACTCTGGATACTCTGAAAATAGAATTTAGGGAGAAATCTGGGCTATGTTGAAGTCATTGTCAGCATCGTTCAACTGAGCCATCATTTCTCCTTGTTATTTATAAGCACCATGGCGGGGGAAGAGCTACTGATGCTAAAGGACAAGACCAGTGGGTATGAATGGCCAGGAATAAACTGAGTCTGGAAAAGAGAAGAAGGTTTCTAACCATCAGAGGAGGGGGTTCAGGAACCATCTCCCCCTAGGAGGAGAGGGGGGCAAAAGTTTTAGGAACTTGCTTAATAAGTTTATGACCCAAGAGGTCCCTTCCAGTCCTGTGTATCTCAAAGGGAATTCCCTTGGAAATCCCATTGAACTAGCCCATAGAGTCCATTAAATGTCCAGTTTATTTCTTAAGTATCAGGGGGGTAGCCGCGTTAGTCTGGATCTGTGAAAGCAGCAAAGAGTCCTGTGGCACCTTATAGATGTCTGTTAGTCTATAAGGGCCACAGCACTCTTTGCCGCTTTCACAGGTTATTTCTTCATATTAAACATCCCAAGTCCCGGGCTTGCATTCACCTTCTTAGCTGCAGCAGCATTCTGGGAGCTGATGTTCAGTTGTTCATCTGCCATGAGCCCCTGAGTCATTCTCAGAGCTTGAGCAAATAGGTTAATTTCAGGGAAGGTTAAATTTACTCCCCGTTTCCCCTTGTATCACGAGCAGAAGGCCTTTGTGGTTAGGCCAAGAACTGTCTCCAGATTTAGCCTGCCTGAGAACATCTGTGTCCTGTTTATCAAAACAACTGGCAGCAGATGTTTCCCCTTTGAGACATTCTGGGGTAGAAGACTGGCATGGCTAGGGGCAGATTTGATTTGTGGGGCTCAGAATGGAAAGACCATAGATGACTAAGTTAAAATATACATCCACTGTGGGCTTGGTGGTGAAAAACAAAGTGAACAACATGCTGTAAATTATTCAAACCCTTGGCTCTGCACTAGCAGCTGTCATACAAGTGTTAATTTTCACAGAACCCCCCTCACTGTGGGGTAGTTATTATTATAACCATTGGGGAACCTGAGGCACTGGGTTCCCCAACAATGATTCAGTAGTAAAGAAAGGATCAGAACCCAGGAGTCCTGACTCCCAGTATCCCCACTCTAAGCCACTAGATGATACTCCCCTCCTAAAGCAGGGCATAGAACCCAGGAGTCCTGACTCCCAGGCCCCTCTGTCCTAACCCACCAGACCCCCACTCCCCAGCCTAGCCCATTTTCAAGAAATGGACATACCATGCTCCACTCAATATGATAAAGGCCTCTCCATTCATCAACTCTATGATATAACCTGAGCTAATGAGTTCCTAGCTGAGCACTTGGGGTGGGATTTTTAAAGGGGTTTAAAAGAGTGATGTGCCCAAATCCTTTTGACTGACAATATACATTTTGTGCCTATCTCACTTGGTCACCTTTTGGAAACCCCAGTCTTCATTTTAAACTAGATTCAGGTGGAGAAAGTCTTGCGGAATCGACTCCATGGGTCAGTCCTGCCCTGAGTGGAGATGGAGCAGAGACGACCTAAGGGAGATTCTTTGAGTCTACTGAGGAAAGCTCTTGGGTGATAGACTAAATCGTAACCTTGAGCTGGATGACTGGACTAGATGGGGGCTTTAAAAACACTAGTTTCTGAGATTTCCCAGTAGACAAACCTAAGACCAGGTCGAGAGAAATGCAAAGGAAATAAAGACAGTGAGTGTCATATAAATTTAAGGAGCAGGGTCAACTTTTTCCACCTAGAGGATCTAAAGATGGACATCTTAATCCATATTAAAGCCTTTAAAGAAGTGGCTAGATTTTCAGAAGTTCTGCATAAACCCAGATCCTACTCTCTCCTTACTCCCAAAAGTCAATCCATTTGGCTTTAGCAGGGAAGATTTTCAATTGTAATGGAACATTGATGGGAGCTGGGCTCTTGACTTACATTCATGGCTTTGAAAATTACGATTTTTGCTGCCTAACATTAGGAAGCCATTTTTTAAAATTGGCCTTAGTGTTTTAAAGATTAGCTGATGATTTTCAGAAGGGACTGATGGTAAAATTTTCAAAAATGCCTAAGGGCCAGATTTGGAAAAGTATTTGGTTGCCTAAAGATGCAGATAGGTGCTGATAGGTACATTGGAACATAGGATTGGAAGAGACTTCTATGGTCATCAAGTTTAGTCACCTGCTATCATAGGCAACCCCATTATATAATCCCACTCATAAATGTATCAAGCTCCATCTTAAAACTAGTTACGGTGTCCCATCCCCCCCACTACTTCTGGTGGGAGGTGGTTCCAGAACCTCCATTTTTAGATGGTTCCCAAGCTTCTAATTTCCTCAACTGTTCATGGGAAATTTACCATTTATTCTTGTGCTTTGACTTCAAGAGCTCTTTTCCCTCCTGGGTGTTTGCTTACCTGGTATATATATACAGAGCAGTCAAACCCCCATTCAGCCTGTCTTTCGCTAGGCTAAACAAGCCAAGCTCGTCTAGTCTCCTCTCATAAAACAGGCCTTCCATTCCCCTAATCATCCTTGCAGCCCTTCTGTGCCTCTGTTCCAACCTGAATTCCTCCTAGCTTAGATAGTAGGAAAAACTTTCTAACTATAAGGGTAGTTAAGTTTTGGATGAGGCTCCCAAGGAAGGTTGTAGAATCCTTATCATTGGATGTTCTTAAGAACGGGTTGGACAAACACCTATCAGGGCTGGTCTACGGTTATTTGGTCCTGCCTCAGCCCAGGGGGCTGGACTTGTGACCAGTTGAGGTTCCTTCCAGTCTGAAGTTTCTATGATCTTTCTTGAACATGAATGCCCAGAGCTGCACATGGTATTCCAGATGAGGTCCTCATAGAGCCTCTTACAATGGCATTACTGCTTCCTTATCTCCGCCGGAAATACCTCACCCTATACATCCTACAAACACATTTGCTTTTCTTATGACCACGTCACATTGTCATCCAGTGATCAACTGATCCACTCAGGTCTTTCTCCTCCTCTGTCATTTCCAACTGAAAAGCCCCCAGTTTATAGGAGCAATTGTTGTTATTAGCCCCTAAGTGAATGACTTTACATTGTTTCCTATTAAATTCCATCCATTTACGTTACTCCTGTCCTCTAGGTCATCCGGGTTTCCCTGTGTAATTTTCAAAAGTGCCTAAGCAGGTTAATCACTTAATGCTCTTTGAAGTCAAAATCTGTGGGAGTTAAGTTCTAAATAGCCAAGTTCCTTTTGAAAGTGGGACTTAGGTGCTTTAGAAGATTTTGCCCAGAGAGGATCAGTGACTTGCCTAAAAGTCATACATAGAACTAACCTTAGATCTTCTAGATCATCACACATGGAGTCTGCAGAACTGAACCTAGATCTTAACCAGACGACCAACCCTCCTCTCAGCTAGGTGACTTTTTCTTCATCATTTTTTAGATTAAAAATCAGAACGTTTGTTGATGTCTCTGCCACCATCTCTCAGAGACAGTAGCCTGAAGAACATTTGCCAGCAAAACAGAATGGAATTGGGTGTTATGGAAAAAAAGTTTTATTTAGAAGCCAAAGCATGATGGATGTTCAAGCTAGACAGCACAACTCAAAACAATAGGTGGTGTGTTGCCACAAAATATGTTACAGTGTGGATTAATGCAATACCATGTGACAGACTGGAACAAAACCAAGATGCAGTGTGATCCAATGGGATCTAGTGTGATATAATGTGATACAAGGTACTTCGATATAGTGAAACATAGAAATACTACAGAACGTAGGGCAGCAGCACACCATTGGTAAAACAATACAAGACATAGGAACATAGGCCTAGAAGAGACTTCTCAGGTCATCAAGTTCAATCCCCAGCTGTCAGGAACAGCTCCATCATACAGTACTTATCATAAACAATGCCGTGCACTGCACCACGACCCAATGGAATGGCTAACCACTGTGCAACGCAACTCAATGCCGTGCAACGGCTCGTTATCACTCGTGCTGGGTGAATTTTTTTCAGAAGAAACTTCTTTCATTGAAAAATGCAGATTTGGGCTGATTGAAACGTAGCAAATTTGTGTCTTTTATGGCAAATTGTTTAAATCAAAACAAAAGTCTTAAAAAAACCCCAAATGTTGAAATTTTCATCTTGACATTTTTTAAATTAAATGTTTCAATTTTTTGGATTGAGATGACTTTGAGTTTCAGAATTTCCTTCAATTTTATTTTTAAAATGTCAAAAACATTAAAAAAATGCCCCCTGAAATTGGAACAAAATGTTTTATTTCAAGCTGAACAAATTGTTTTGTTTCACCTGAAATGATATTTTTCAATTTTTGATTTGCCAGAAATTCTGAAAAATTTTGGTTTCAGGTCCACCCCAAATGATTTTTTTTTTAAATTCAGAACTGCCAGTGAACCCCCAAATCAGTTATTCACCCAGCTCCACTCACATAACACCATGCAATGTGTCTCTGCAATGTGAACAAATGCAGTACAAAGCAGGGACTTTCACACAGTTGCAGAACTTTCTCGAGTTCAAACCGCACTTTCTCTGCTTCGTGCTGATTGGCTGTTTGCTCCAACCTGCTCCTTCCCTCCCCCACTGACTCTTCACCTTGACTCCACATCACACCTGCCTCACTTCTCCCCTGCACTGTCCCCCTCCCCTCCCTTACATTCGACATCCCTTCACTTGTCTTTCATTTAGCTGATCCCCTCCTAATTAAACCCACCTTAAAAAAATTGTGGCACTAATGTGCCATTGGCCACCATCATACTGTTCACTCTGCTGGTGCGTTCTACCCCTTCTCCCACCTTGCGTCTGTCTATTTAGACTATAAAATGTTTCAGGCAGGGAACGGCTGCTATTCTGTGTTTGTACAGCACCTGGCACAATGGGACCCCATCCTTGGTTGGTCCTACAGAATACCATAATAAACATAATTAATAATAATAAATGTAAGACAAATAAATCTTCAGCCATCAAGATTTAGGTTAGGCGTTAGGAAAAACTTTCTAGCTATCAGGGTAGTTGTACTCTGGACTCGGCTTCCGAGGGAGGCAGCGGTATTCCCATTGTTGGGGGTTTTTAAAAACAGACTGGACAAACACCTGTCAGGGACGGTCTAGATTTATTTGGTCCTGCCTCAGCCCAGGGGGCTGGACTTGATGACCTCTCGAGGTCCCTTCCAAGCCTACATTTCTCTGTTTCTATAGCACTTGATAGCACAACACAGTATAAATTGGTGCACCACCAGGCAATGCAACAGGAGACCATGCAAGGACACCCTGTAAAAGCAATGCAAAACGATGCAGTAAGGCTTGAAGCCATGCTACAATGCAGTACTGTGCAGTCCCAGGCAATGCAATGCAAATTCAGGCAAGGCAATGGAAAGCAAAACAATGCAGGCTGATGCAATGCAACAAAAATTAATGCAGATGCATGTAAATCAATGCAATATTATTTGTACAAGAAACCCTAGGACCTCAGAATACATGGCAATTACAGTAGCATGGGATGTGAGGCATTAAAGATTGTGAGAGTAACTGGCATGCGGGAAGCAGCTTAGAAATTAGTCATGAAAGAGCTGGGTTTGGAGTTGGCATCAGACTGGAAAGCGAAGAGTGGAGTTTGGCCAAGTATGTATTGGAAAGACGTATGGGTTAGGTTCTTGTCAGATTGGGTCGTGATTTTGTTGGGGGAGTAGCCATGAACCTTCTGGGGATGGGTAGGGAATGCATTTGGATTGGATTCTTCCAGCATTGGGTGGGAGAATTTATTGACGAAGAGCATTA